>NW_026596162.1:9095890-9255720 GCF_907164565.1 Psammomys obesus
ATCTATCTATCTATCTATCTATCTATCTATCTATCTATCTATCTATCTATCTATCTATCTCTTTAAATCTGCACCACAGCACGAGTTCATTGGTCTGCCAGAAACACATGCACATTCTTTGTTTGCCTCTGAACTTCAAGGACCGGTGGCTCAGCTGGCCTGCTCCCACTGGCCTGGCACACAGAGTTGAAAATGAATTAAATGAGCACATGGCCCTGTGTGGTCTCTGAGCATACATCCCGTCCCAGCCAGCAGGCACCGTTTCGAGGTCAGGCCGTTGAGATGCATAGACCAGAGGTCCTGCAGCTTAGCTGAGTGAGCCAGACCTTCCAAACAGCACAGGGTGTCACAGCCAGGGCCTGCTCATGCTGCGGTGGGAGTGTGCACGGCTCATGTCTGCAGAGACGCAGGTTAGAAAGAGGAAACTGAAAAAGGATTGAGAAGATGAGTCTCAAACAATATGTTCTCTGGCGACTATAATGATAAATTAAAAAAAAGAAAACTTGAGCTTGCAAAACAACACATACATTCAAAAGGTTAAGTCCTCACTGCGTTTATGAAAGGCAAAGACTGTAGTTATCATCACTCGATGAGTTTAGCATGCGTTAATCACGTACTCTCCTGGCCCCGCCCTCCACTCCGGGGACAGTGAGTAAACCAGGTTGTGCTGGGCGTACCTTGCCTCCTCGCAGCAGTCCTTACTTGGGGCACTCACGACTTTTCTCCCTGTTGAGACCAAGAAGACACTCGACCGGGCAAAGGTTTGTCTCGGCTCGCAGTGCATCCATCACTGAAGAGGGCGTGGCACCGTGGGTGCTTGTTCGCAACCTAGTGGGTCAAGAGGCAGAGGGGTGCTCAGTTGGCCATTTCCTGTTTCGCTTCCCGCTCGGTTCAGGACCGCAGCCGAAGGGATGGCACCTCCCACATTCAAGGCTTTTCCTCATCACTTAGGAGTCCATGGAAATTCCCTCATGGATGCCCCCGAAGGTGTGCTTCGCTAATATCACAGGTACTTCTTTATCTAATCATGTTGGCATTCAAAACTAAATATAACAGGTGGCATGACCGTGGAACTAGTCAGTGTGCTAGCATGGCGCCTTGTGTGAAATCACCTTTCCACCCCGAACGACACCACCAAACAGAGAACGCCTTTCTTTTGGTTCTTCTCAGCATCCCTCTGTTAGCTCAGCTACTTCTGTTGGCAACAGCACTAGCAGCAACACGCGTATGTGTTTCTTTGTTGGTTGCGTGATCAAATGCCTGACAAGAAGCAACTTAAGGGAGACAGGGCTCATTTGGCTCGTCGCTGCTGGTGAGGAGAGCATGGCAGCAGGCGCGTGAGGCCTCTGGTCACCTTGTCTCTGCTGTCAGGAAGCAGAGAGCGGACAGGAAGTAGGGCCTGATGGGAAAACCTCGAGGCCCGTTGTAGTGACTGACTTTCTGCAGAGAAGACTCCACCTTCTAAAGGTTCCAAGCTGACAGCACCGGCAGCTGAGCCCAGGCGTCCAACACAGGAGCCTCTAGAGCGAGTTTTGTGCTCAAGCACAAGTGTTGCCCTAGAGGTATAGGAATGTGAGACTCTAGCAGTGGAAAGAGTGCAGATTCCAGAATGAGGGCAGATAGGGCCATTCTGAGACAAAGGACCATTTCCTCTTAAACCCAACTCAGTTAGAAGGCTTCACAATGACCCGCCTAAACAACCCCGCTGTGAGCCTTAGGAGCTGATTCTAACTATGGCCATGGTCCATTGTTGAGAAAACTTACAGAATACATCACTTTTAAAGTTACTTTTATAAAATTGTGTTTGTTTCTCAGTTTCTCTCTTAACCTGGCTATCACCCAAATAATTGAGACTCCATTATATTATCTGTTTAACAAGCTTCAAGGCACAATTCTGAGCAGTTCTAACCCTATTCTTAACCTTCTCAGCTACTCTGGCTTCCTTCCAGAGCAAATCCCAGGAATACTTCCACTTTATGGCCCTCCTGCTCAGTTGACTCTTCCACTTTTCTCCAGAACCGCTGCCGGTGGCTCAATCCCTTACTTCCTCTTTAACTCCTCCTCCCCTGGCTGGCAGGGAGTTCAGCCCTATTCTCTCTCCTGCTTAGCAATTGGCTATAAGCTGCTTTATTGGCATAGCAGGGTACAGTTGGGGAGCAGTGTTTACACAACATTAAGACAGGAGATTTTCAGAACAAAGGTTGCAACCAGATATGGGGGGTGGGGGGTTTACAGAAATTAGCATTTGAATTACACAGTAACCTTATGCCTACATATTGCTTTTATTTTGATAGTTGAACTGTAGATTTAATAGGCATGGTTGGCTAACTTTGCTTTCACTGTAACCCATGGAAAGCAGAGCATTGACAAATAAATGTTCAACAACTGGATGTCCAGGAGAAATACCCATGCACAAATGCATGCAAATTTGTTGTCAGTTTTACCTATCTAAACAATGTGTATCTTTACAGATAAACAGGAATGAGTACTGTCCAGTACCCATGGGTTTGCTGATTTCTGCAGAACTGAGTTGACAAAAACAGACTATATGCAAATGTTTGATTCTTTCCAACTTAGCACAGTTGCTCGAGGTATTAACAAGTCCATGGGCCTCCAAAGTGAGCATTTGTGGATATTTTCATTTTGGCTGAACGGAAGGGGAAAACGTGATGTATGTGGGGATTTCATTCATTTCCCTACAGAGTGATTTTTGTCGCCCAGTCACACAGTGAGTTTTCATCTTGAGAGAATACTTATCAGTATTTGGTACAATTTTTATAACTTGGCAACCATAGATATACTTTTAAGTTTTATGATATGCTTTGAATTTTTCTGACATACTGTTACGTTTAATCAGCCTCATCAACCTTTTCTCCATCATGTTAAGTCTAGAGAACAACAACAAAAAACGGGGTCCATATTTATAGTTTTGCCAACCTCTGTGTGTAAGTTTTCTTGTCAGAACTGACTTTATGCTTCCCCTAGGGTATCAGAGAACACAAGACAGAAAGAGTTGTGCAGTAGCGTGCTGCCATGTCCTGTTTCCACAACACAAGGGGAGCAATTGGCCTTAAGGGTATAAAGAGCATTGAAATGCCAGAAAATAAGTCAGAAGAGATATTTTTATGACAGCTTACCTCTGTTTTTAATAGTTGGATACTTTGTAATGCTTTGATAATTTTAGTACTTCAATAATTTTAATATAACTTAATTTAAAATTTTAATAATGGCTATATTTAACACAACATTTTGAAAATGTAATAATCAGCCTTCATGAGCTGTTATAGATGGCTCCAACACACCCTCCTCATCTCTCACTCCACTTTGGCGGGGCGGGGGGGGGGGGAAACAACACATCTTTATATGTGCAAATCTGTGCTAATAATGCATCAACAGGTGCTCAGTAAGTGCATGCCAAACGAGTGAGGACATGCAGAGGCCCATCTTTCACTCTCACCAAGGTGTGTTCTTGTTTGTTACACTCGCCATGCATAGTGACCTCTTTGTCCTCTCTGCTTTGTGATTTTCTACCTTCTTCTAACGGCATGGCTTGAGTTGTCACACTAGGGCCTCACAATTTGATCATGCCTCTTTTAAGTTAGAAGGAGAGTCCACAACAATGTTAATTACAAATTTGATTTGGGTGAGTTGGGTAGTGAGGTGAGGGTGGACCTGGGAGGAGATGGGGGAGGGGCTTACTATGATCAAAACATAGTGTATGAAATTTTCAAATCATATTACTTATTTTTTATTAAGTTTAATTTTTATAGAAATCGGTTTTTTATACAATTGTTCTGATTATGCTTTCCCTTTCCCCAACTCTTCCCAGGTCCACCCTCACCTCACTACCCAGTCAACTTTATGTCCTAATCCAAGAATATACAGGAAGTACAAATTGGGCCTGATGAATGCAACATGCCAATTCAGCACTCAGGAGGCTGAAGCAGGTGGATCTGTAAGTGTGAGGCCAGCCTGGTCCACAGAACAAGCTCCAGGACAGCCGGGGTGACACAGAGAAATCCTGTCTCAAAACACCAAATAAACGAACAAGCCAGCAAGCAAACACCCCGACACTGACAGGTTCCTGAATGAGGTGTCCTTTGTGTTGGTCGCCTGCTAACTAGCTGGCAGTGAGCTGGACTTTGGGCATTTGTCTCCCCAGCTGTTTGGTTACCTCATGAGACATTCACCTTTATTCTTACAATTAGCAGTGGGGAAGCCACACCCTTGCTTTTGAATCACAGATGCCAAGCAACTTCTGCCTCTTGTCCGCCCCTTTCCAAGGCTGTGTCTTCCTGGGGTGAGCTGTCTCTGCCCTCAGGAAGGCAACAAGAAGGGCTGAGCTTCTAGCTGTATTGAAGGAAGCCATGGACCAGCTAAGCGGAGACACACCCAGGAGAGCCTTCCTGTCAATCATCCATTTTCTCCATTTCTCACTCTAAGAAGTCAGACTTCAGTCCCTGCCTGGATCCTGAGCAGCGAAACTGTTTAAACGCTTCAGAAACATCACTGACTTTCTCTTACAGAAGGAAGGCATGGTTATTGTGGAAAACAATGCAACACAGAGGAAAAAAAACTGAACATGTCCATAATTCATTCTCTCAGAGATATTTACCAAGTTTTCCAGGTTATAGACAGAGGCCTGACTTAATGCAATGCTTTTTTTTTCTTTTTTCTTAAAATTATATAGATAAACACACTTCCTTTTAATGAGCCTTGCTACCTCAAAGAGAATTAGAATCATGCCCTTTGTCTTGTCTGCTCTGGGCATACAGTACTGAATAATGGTGTGACCAATGGCTGGCACAAGTCATTCCCTAAAGACCTGTGCTGTTCTCACAATAAGACAAGCAGAGCCTTGGAATCCTGTTGCTTGAGTGTATACAGGTTTTCTCCCATGTACATATGCATGTGTGTGTGGATTAGAATCTTTATTTTAGAAGTTAAACATTGTTAGTGCATATTTCTGCAATCATTTCCTTTAGCCTACTTGATGATGAGTAGTAGTATCTTTTAAATATGAATTTGAGTCACCTGTGCTAAAAGATCTGGAAAGGGGTATGAGCACTGTGTCCCTTCCTACACTAGTCAGAAAAGCCATTTGCTGGGATCCAGACAGGCAGGGCAGCCATAGTTGGATTCTTCTACCTGAACAACTGTTCCCCTCGGTGTTACAGTCACTTCCTTCTCTTCCTGAACAGATCCAAGAGATACTAAGCCATGGCTCTGAGCCCAGCTGCTCTCGAATATAAGAAAGAAATAGGAGGTCTGAGGTGCTGGTGGGTGGGCCTCCTCACTGACTCTGGAGAGCAGACAGACGGAGCCATCAGCACTGAGGGTGTCTCCACACCTCTAACCATTACACTTCCGTGGCCACCTTATCCACATCCACCATAGACTCTAGCTCAGGCCCATTTCCCTGAGCTATGTGCTCTCTCGAGCGTGCGCACACACACACATACACATGGTGTGGGGAGAGACAACTTCCTTCTGGAAAGTTCTTCTCTGGTCCCACCAGCCCCAATACAATGAACTGCTAGGAGAAAATGCTGCCTCCTCCTCCCATCATTTGAGAGCTGTGTTCTTTCCCCTCAAAGCCACTGGTCCCACTCCCTCCTGTCCCCATACTCTGTTTCCTGGGTCTGGCCCATGGCTTCGTTTAGACACTCATTGTTTCTTACCTGCATTGTACCAGCGCTCTCCTGTGCAGACAAGACTCTGCCTCAGCCTGCTCCTTCCGGGCGTCATCCTCCCTGCATCTGCCAGCAGCCTTGTACCTCCAAGGGCAGTCCCCAGCCCAGTAGCATCAGCATTGGCAGGGAGCTTGTCAGAAATGGGAATTCATAGCTCCCTTGTTCACTAGCAGTCAGGGTCTTGCCTGAAGATGGAAAGGCTCATTAGTTTGAATAAAGAAAATTGAACATGACAAATGGGTGACTGGAGAAATAAATTGTATCCAGTCATGTTCAGGAAAGCTGTTCAGGAAGTAACGTGAATGGCTCACAAAGCCATTATGCTGAGAAATATAGGCAGGTCTCAACCAGCTACCTGAAGTTCAGCTGAATGGGCATGGTGTTGGGGAGGGGACAAAATCATAGGGACAGATTTCATTGGCTGTTGGGTGTTGAGGAGGAGGAGAAGGAGAGGGAGGAAGAGGAAGAAGAGGAGGAGGAAAAAGAGGAAGAGGGAAAGGATTTGCTGACAAAGGGACAACACCAGAGAATTCTAAGTGAGCTGAAGTTGCCCTGTGTCTTTCTCACTAGGGCTGTCACACTTATTTATATATATGCTAAACTCACAGAATTGCATACCCAGATGGCCACACACACACACACACACACACACACACACACACACCACAGGCATAAAACATTGGTTAAAAACCAGAACTGTAAGTTCATGTTGATAACAAATATGCAAATGTAAAGTCTTCCTTCACATACTAACATACAGTGGTAGCAGACAAGAGCAGACAAATCTGGAAGACCACTGCTGTGGCTGAAGTGTCAAGTGCTCCCCCCCCCCCCCCAAGCTTATGGCCTGAATGCTTGATCCCCAGCCGGTGGCATGGTTGTAGAAATTTGTAGAATCTTCTGGAGGTAGAGCTTTGCTGGAAGAAGTGGGTCACAGGGGTCATGAACTATGACCTTGAGGTGTCATAGTTCAGCCCACTTCCTGTCCTTTTCCTGCTTCCTGAGTGTGCATGCAATGTGACCCGCTGCTTCCTACTCCCACTGCCATGCCTCTTCTGCCCTCGGATTGTAAGCTGTGACGGCCCCTTTCTCCCTTCAGCTGCTTCGTGCAGGCGTTTGATCATGGCGATGGTAAATGGAACTAATACATCCATCTTAATGGAGTTATTACCCCTAACATCATCAGCAATGTCCCACGCGGAATCAGTTTCCATCTGCTGAGGTGCAGAGAGATCACAGATGGCCAGCGTCACAGGCCAGTGACAGTTACATAGCCTTAGGGGCCCAGGCTTGGAAGCTGGTTTCATGCTGTACTGCCACAGTCCTGAAATTCTCAGTTATTTTAAAACAAGATGTCTACATGAAAATGTACATCTTCCTTTGCGGTGATTCTTGCTTGTGACTTAGGTGATCCTGGATGCCACATGACTTCTGTGGCAGTCATCTGAACTGTAGGTGCTGAGTTTATCATCAGACCAATTTAGTGGCCGGACATCCTATAATATTATCAGGCCGTGTGAAATTGTATGTGTATGGTATTTTGCTTGCGCATATATCTCTGTATCACCTGATGTGAAACCTATGGAGGCAGGGAGATAGCATGGGATCTCCTGGAGCTAGAGTTACACATGGTTGTGGGTCACTGTGTGAGTGCTGAGAATTGAACTCGGGTCCTCTGGAAGAGTAGCCAGTGCTCTTAACCACTGAACCCCATCTGACAGTGTTGCTGTTGTTGTTGTTTTTCTTTTTCTTTTTAACAGTCAAGGTCAGGAGAGTCATCAGGAGCCCCAGGAGCTGTTTTGTGTTGCGGGGGACTGAGGAGACATGACCAATAACAAGATAGTCTTGGCTACACAAGACATCAATATGACAACCAGAGACCCTTGAACGGGTTCCAACAATTCGACAGCAATGATAAGTCAGTGTTAATTGTTAATTTTCTCATTTTGATGGGTGTATACTGTTTATATCAGAGAACGTTCTTGTTTGTACATCTTTCAATCTTAAATATTTAGGAGTGATGGGGCCATCATATTGGCAGCTTCCTGCCAAATAATTCAGGAAGAAAAAAAAGGCTAGTGTGCTTTTTTCCACCTCCACAATTTTTTTTTTTTTTTTTTAGATTAACTTTGAGATTGTTTTAGACAAGAAAGAAAAGTGATGGGGATGGGAGGAGAGGGAGAAGAAGGGAAGGGCGGAGACTGCTGGGAGACTGGCAGCTCTGCTGATGTGGTGTCACGTGACCAGAGGCTTGACTCCAGTAAAGGAGGGTGTTATTATTAGAACATTCCAGACAGGTGGAACAGAATGCATGAAGGCCAAGAGGTACCCACATGCTTGGAGAGGCTGAGGAAGTCAGAAGACAATCAGAGGATGCTGTGGAGGCGGTTATAACCCATGCTGAGTTTTACAAGGACCTCTCCAGTGCCTGTACAGAGAGGAAGCAAGGAGGCTGGATGAGGGTCCATGGAAATGTTTCTCTCTCTGATCAATAATTGGGCTGCAGAAACCTCTCGGAAGGTCAGTCAGCCCGCAAATACAAGAGTGCTGGCAGAACTCAGCCCCCGGCAGCAGGAATGCCATCTGACTGCATCGGGATTCCATGCTGGTTGCCTTTGGAGACCTGCCAAGGCGTGTCCAGCGCGGAGGATGTTTGCCAAAGGGCACTTCACTTCTGATCATGATGTGCTAGGAAGGTTGAAAAGCCAGCTGCTTGCATTTTAAACCTCATTTTTCTATTATTTGGCGCAAGTGTTAAAGTGTCGTTTTAAATTAACTATCATAGAACCAAAGACAAGTTTAGAGAGAAATGTTGTAACCATCAGACCATGCCTTGTCAGCCGTGGCTTCCTGGCAACTATAAACACGCTGTGCAGACTGCATCCTTCAGACCCCAGAGAAGGGATCTCAGGCTTCCATTGTCCTCATCCCCCCTCCCATGCTAAGCTATTCTGTGTTAGTGGAGCAGAATACCACAGGCTGGGGAATGTATAGACAGAAGGTGTTTCTTTCCGTTCAGCATGCTGGGAAGTCCTAAGGTCCCGGGGCTCACATTTGAGCAGGCTCTCTCTCATTTTGTGTCATTCCATGATGAAAGGCACATGGAGAACAGAGCTGGAGACAGAAAGGGAGAGGGATAGAAAGATGGAGTCAGATTAAACACTCAGCCTGAAGCCATTTGTGTGTGTGTGTGTGTGTGTGTGTGTGTGCACTTGGAAGCCAGGTTCTGTGGTGTTTTGAATAAGAATGGCTTCCAAAGGCTCATGTATTTGATGGTTGGTCATTAGGGAGTGTCACTGCTTGGGAGGAAGTGAGAGGTGTGGTCTTGTTGCAGGAAGTATGTCACTGGAGGTGGGCTTTGCAGTTTCCAGAACTGAAGCCAGTCCCATGATCTCTCTCTCTCTTCTTACTGCCTACTTCTCCAGCACCATGACCGCCTAGGTGCTTCCATACTTCCCACGATGACAACAATGGAACACACTTCTGAACTATAACCCAGCCCCATTTAAATGCTTTCTTTTACAAGAGTGGCTGTGGTCGTGGTGTCTCTTTACAGCCATGGGACTCTGAATGACACAGGTGTCTTTCTCTGTTGCTTCTCTATTGAACATTTCTAGGTCTGTCATATAACCTGGAGTCACTGGTTGGTCAGACTGGCTGGCCAGAAAGCTCCAGGGAACCGTCTGTCTCCACATCCTTCTCCAGGATCACATGCGGGCTCAGCCTCTGTACAAAGTTCTGAAGATCTGAACTCAGGTCCCTAAGTGTGCACAGCAAGCACTCCATCAACTGAGCTGCCCTCCCAGCTCTGAGGCCTTTTTATGACAGGCACTTCTGTAGTCATGAAGCACGGGCCTTGTGCTGGGGATTCAGTTTCTAACATATCCTTTGGGTGTGTGGGGGACACACTCAAACCACAACACCCCTTAAGTAAGATATCTGTGCTTTGACTCCTGGTATTTGGACCCAAAGGGACTTGGGTAAGAAATTAACACGGTCCCTGTATTTCTAGGCTCACTAGAGTAACTCGTTCTGTCGTACCCTGAAGTCATCCTCATCAGTTTAAAAGGTTCCAGTGGATATAGGGGCTGGATATCATGTTCACTGCTTGTTCCCCTTCCTCTTCAGTTCACCCAGAGATCTCAAGGGCATAACAAGAGACAAGAGCATTCCCGTTAGTGGTTGGTCAGTGATGCTGTCTTATTCTTCTGTGTGGTACTTATGTTTTGTTTTGTGTTTTTTGTTTTTGTTTTTTCAAGACAGCGTTGTTTCTCTGTGTAGCTGTAGCTATCCTGGACTCATTGTGTAGACCAGGCTGGCCTCAAACTCACAAGATCCACCTGCCTCTCCCTCCCTGAATGCTGGGTTTACAGGGGTGCAGCATTGTGCGCAGCTTGTGTGGTACTTTTCAAGCATAAACATATCACATAGTATTGTATATGCAAAACACACAATTTTAGAATCCCAGAGCAGACTTACATTCGAAGATCAACTCTTAAAAAACGACCTTTCCTTTACCTTTGATACATGTACATCTGTTTTTAAGTGCTCTTTTTCTTTCTTGCGGTACAAGAAACTGAGTCCAGGGCCTCACATGTGCCAGACAAGCACCCTACCACTGATCTATAGCCCTAGCCCTACAATGTATTTCAGATGTGAGCCTATGTCCCTGACATGGTGAACCACAGTCTATAAAGCAGGAAACTGGTATCATGGCCAGGGGTTATTTTCTGTAGTGGGAGACTAAGCCAGTGACCTTGGCAGTGATGTTCTCGCTAGAGCTGAGTGATTTCCAGGTCAGCATGCAGACAATGCATTGCCAAGCAGAGCTATTGCTCTAATTCTGTTGGCATGATGATTTCTCCACTGTCCCTTACTCTGCCTCACAACGCTTGTTATTTTCAGATCATGGCAGGTTAGCTTCATGTTTTGTTTGAAGATCTTTCTACTGTTTAAAAGTCAAGATGAAAATATGATTGATTTTCCTTTATTTTTACAATGTTGGGAACCACAGTGTGTCAGCTGACTTAACGGACTACAGAAATGATTTCTCAAAGTATACTCTTGTGTTATGTGATGTAAGAATGCAACAAAAATCTTTAAACCTGAAACTGGTGATATGGACATGAATTTGGCCTTTCAAATAACTTGCAAGTGATACTGGGCATTGCTCTAGTCTAAACATGGCCTCCAAAATTCCTGTATTGAAGTAGTCACTAATGTGATGGTATTTAGGGGTGGGGGCCAATGGGAGGAATTGCTTTGAAGACTTCTCTCCATAATAAATTATTGTCCGTATAAAAAGTGCTCAGAGAACGGGGATGGCAGCATATGCCTGCAGCCCCAGAATGGAAAGGCTGAGGTGGAATGGTGAGTTGGCTAGCAAGACCCTGGAAGGAGGCAGACTTAGGAATACCCTGGAGCTATTTCCCCTTCTACTTTCCCACTCACTTTGTCCTGTGTGTCTGTTTCATTCCTGCCCCTTTGAGAATGCAGCAAAAAGACCCTCAACATGTGCCAAACACCTTGAACTTGGACTTCCAAACCTCCAGAGCTGTAAGAAGGAAGTAAAGTCATCCTCTTGTTAATTATCCTATCATCATTGCTTTAGGACAGCAGCATAGACGGGCTAAGGCAGACATGCTTCACTGTTGGGGTCTGTCCATTTAGTCCCCGTACCCCACAAAAACAAAACAAACCCCCAAACATTGGCATTTATCCTGCCAGAGACAATCTTTTGCCTCATTTCCTGAATATATAGCTCTGCTTGGCATATACTTCAGGGAATTTTTGTCACTTCAGTGGATTAAAAAAAAAGCAAACTCGGGATACTGGAGCCTTGAGTCCACAAAGCGATGCAGCTATGCATGCTAATGTTGTGATGAGATAAATTATTAATCAAAGTGAGGCAAAATGAGATAGTTAGCTTTGCTCCTAATTCCCTCTGACCAGTGTCCTTATGATAGAAGCAAACCTGGAGACAGAGGTGTAAGTTCACGGATGAGAGCCCATGCAGGGGCAGGAGGAAAGGATGCCATGCCCAGAGAGAACTGTCCTCTCAGTGCCCTAATCATGGGCATCCAGCTCCAGAATGGAAGGGGATGCATTCCTGTTGTCCCATCTACCCAGTGGGAAGTACTCTGCTGTGGCAGCCGGGCTGGTTCATCTCTGATGTCTGTTTGGGTGGCTTTGAAATCACCTGGGACACTCACCTCTGGGCACATCTATGGGGGTGTTTCCAGAAAGATTTAACTGAGAAGGGAAGATGCAGGTTGAATGTGGGCAGCACCCCCCCCACCCCCGGTGTGCTGGGGTCTTGGGCTGGATAACAAGGGTTAAGTGTCCGCATACTTTTTGCTCCCTGTTTTATGGTCTTCCCAGAGGTGGAGGAGGTGCAGCTGCACACTCTTGCTGCCATGGATTCTGTCACGTTCTCTCTGCATTGATGGGCATGCCCTTTTAACTGAGCCCAAATGAATACCTCTTCCCTCCATCACTTTCTGTCAGGTGTTTAGTCACAGCCATAGGAAAAGTAATGAATGCAGTGGCCCCATCAGTCAGCAGAGATTTGGGCACTGGAAATAGCGTGGCTTTACAATGAATACCCCCCCCAAACATGGGAGTGTTGTTGGATACGTGTAATGGGTTAAAGAGGTTTGAGGGATATGATAAGAAACACTAGGTGACCTTGAAGAAGATGCTTGTAGAAACATGGCCATTGCAGATGCCTCAGGTGAAGCCTTGGGTAGACACGAGAAACTTGGTATTAGCCAATAGAGGCAAGGCAATCCTTGTTATAAGGTGGTCAAAAACTTGGCTAAATTGTGTCCTATTGGCTTGCAGAAGAAGAAATTTATACGTTGTAAGCTTAGAAATTTAGCTGAGGAAATTTCTAAGCAAAGGGTTGAAGATTTGGCATAGGTTTTTTTTTTTTTTAACATATGTCTTAATTTTTATGGCTTTGATAAATCATCAGGACCAAAAGCAACTTGGGAAGGAAAGGGTTTATTTCAGCTTACAATTCCACAGCACAGTTCATTATTAAAGGAAGTCATGGCAAGAACTCAAGGCAGGGACCTGGAGGCAGGACCTGAAGCAGAGGCTGTGGAGAAGTGTTGCTTTATGGCTTGCTCTTCACAGCTTGCTCAGCCTTCTCTATTATACACCCTAGGACCACCTGCCCAGGGTTGGCACTGTCTACAGTGGACTGGGCCCTTCCACAGAGTCAATCAAGAAAATGATCCACAGGCTTGCACACAAGCCAATTTGATGGAAGCAATTTCTCAGTTCAAGTGTCTCTTCCCAGATAACTTCTCAACTTGTGTCAGGTTGACAGAAACCAACCAACCAAACAAAACCTGTCTATCATACCAGATAGAAGAGCATAAAGCTAAGTCAAAGAAGGCATTGTTAAAAGAAAAAAAAAAGAAGCCATGATTTGAAGAATAAGAAAATGTTAAGCTATTCACACTGTATTATGGGAATATCAGGTGTTTCTAAGGATGGATTGTGTTGCTCATATAAACTATACAAAGCTGCACATGGTAAGCTGTTGTGCCAAGATAAAATGCTATAGCGTTGCTGTGTAGATATTTTATTGTGTAGATTTTCCTTATGTAATCAGGGAAGGCATAAATTTCAGTGTTATTGTTATTATTATTATTATTTTTTTTGCAATCAGGAGACTTGAGATTTAGAGCGGTAAAGTGACTCATTTATTTTTTTGACAGAGGACGTCACTAAGTAGCTTAGGCAGTCCTAGCCTCACCTCTGCCTCCAGCACTTGGGATTGCAGGCATGAACCTCAACACATGGGTGGAGATGAAGCGGTCAGTAGCGAAATATTACAAGGTTGCAGGACCTGGAAGAGGCTTAGATCTGAAAACTTAGCTCAGTGCTCTCTCCAGCATAAAATTATCTTATCTCAAAGACTTCTCTAGCCTTGCAGAAAATCTAATTGACAAGCATTTAACAGCACAGTTAGAACCAGTAAGGAATACGAAATACACAGAAGACAGTTTGTACCTATGTTATCTAGATAGCAAAACCAACCAACCAACAACAATGACAACTGAGACCCCACACCTCAGCCAACAAACTGCACAGCAGTCATAGAATAATAATAGCATTCCACGTCTCATCTGGAGTCTTTTATTTTTCCTTTAAAATTTTTTATTTTTATGTATATATGTATGTGTGTGTGTGTGTGTGTGTGTGTGTGTGTGTGTGTGTGTAAAGAGAGAGAGTGAGAGAGCATACCAAGTGAGTGCAGGTACCAATGGAAGCCAAGAGAGGGTGTCAGATCTCCTGATACTGAGCTTAATAATAATCACAATAATAGATGGTGCAGGAAAATGGGAAGAAGGAATTGAAGAAACTGCCTAGCAGCCACATAAACCTTTGCTTTAAGCATCTACATGGATCACAGCAACCGGCTAATCTTCCTGGAAGGCAATGCTTCTGTAACCCTTTTGCTTTCTGATGAACTACTAAAGAAAAGGAGCCCAGACCCCATGCCCTCATCCTGCAGCTGCAAATTCGCAGAAATACAATCATTCCCTTCTGTGACTCAGGGAGCCTAATGGCGAAATGCCTTGAAAAGGGTAGACTTTTTTTTTTTCTCTCTCTCATTTGAAGATTCTGCCAATTTTTTGATATTCAAATTTCAATTTCCATGCAGTTGATTGTCTCTGGAATCAGAGGTGAAGGGTCACTGCGCAGCCATAGAAGCAAGATGAGAGCACCGAGCAGAGCCTACCTGAGGAGCAAAGCTGCTGTCTTGTAGTTGTCCGGTCTCCACTTGTGAGACAACTTTCCTGAAAGAAAGGCCACCGTGCCTGGGTTTGGTACGTCATAGGTACACTTCACGTGGAACCTAGTTCTGGGGAGAGAAAATTGACTTCACCCCAAACAAAGCCAGGTCATTCTTAAAACAAACAAACAAACCAAAAATTGTTTGCCGCTGGTTGATCCCTAAGATAAGTCAGCTAAGAATTTACCTCATTTTCTTCCATTGGTCTTTCATTTTCCCCCCTTTGAAGGACTTTTGATGTTCTTATTCATTTTTATCCATGCTATGTGTATTCTGAAAAGTGTGTGTGTGTGTGTGTGTGTGAGAGAGAGAGAGAGAGAGAGAGAGAATGAGAGAACACACATAAAAGAAATTACACCCCCAAACCCTCCAAGATTCCATTGTACCCTCTCTAGCATGTACCCTCTGATCTGTGGTCTTTCTTCCCTTCTCCAGCACAGCTGATCACTGGATAAAATGATGGGCCCCACTCCCAGCCTCAGTACCCAGGAACCACAAAGAAGCTGTTCTTAGGGTTCTGTGGCAGACCTGGAGCTTTGTGGTGCATTCCTGCCACCTAGAGGTGGTGTATTGAAAGAGGCTGCAGATCTAGCCGAAGCAAGCAGGAAGTGCACCCAGGGCAAGCCGAGATGGTCTGCGCAGCTTAGATCAGCATTAATTTCCAATTTGTGTTTCTTTCTTCTAGAAGCCAAGGCCCCATTTATGAAAGCTGGCTGTCATCCAGTTTTACTACAACGAGAAAGGTCACGTTTGGCCGCTCTCGAAGTGAGAAGGGCGAGGAGAGTGAAACAGTTTTTTTTTTTTTTTTTTTTTTTTTTTTGGAAATGAGCCTTTATAATCGTGCTTAACCACGTGACAGGTGAAGGCACCGAAGAGCCAGGCGGCGATAGGTGTTTCAAGTTCAAATCACTACCGAGTGCGATTGGCAAGGTTGGAATGCCATTCCCTGACAAGAGCGACTTGAGGGAGAGCGGCTTTATTTCGGCTGAGTCCGTCACGGTAGGGACCGCGTGGCAGCCGGGAGAGTGAGGCCTCTGCGGTACGGAATCCTGGAGCTCACTTCCTCCTTTTTGTTCTGTCTGAGACCCTGGTTCCGGGAATGCTCCACCCCATGCTCAAGTTGTGTCCTCACTTCGGTTAACCAAAGGCAGGATTTCCCTCACAACTAGGCCCAGAGGTTTCTTGACAATATGAATTTTCTCCTTTTCCAGCTGTCAACCTGGAAAGGGGAAATGATTGTGATAGCTTATGGCAAAGGTTACTGCTGATAAGATCCCGGGCATTTAAAAAAATCTGTTTGTTTTGAATATATGCTTTGCGTATATATGCCACACACACACACACACACACACACACACACACACACACACACACGCACACATACACACACAGTCTTTTTAGGTAACCCTGAACTAGCCTAGAACTCACTCTGTAGACCAGACTATCGTGAAACCTGAAGACGATCTTCCTTCTCTGTCTCTCTAGGTTTCCGCCACCACATCAGGGTCAGATGTGGGGGCTTGGAGCTAAGTTCCCAGGAACAGGGCTGGCTCTACTCTCATTCATGCGCGTGCTCCTCTCCAGAGAGCGCGTGCTTGTCAGATGGTGGCTGAAACCAGAAGGAGAGATCTGTGCCGGGGATAAGCAGAGACACTGATCTACAAGGAAAGAGCCACCCAAACAAACAGAGCAACTGGGGCCTCATTAACAACTGTTTCTCACACTGGGAGATGGTAAGGAACTGTGCTCATGAAGCAGAAATGTGACCAGGACAAAGGGAAGGGAAAAAACAAACAAACAAACAAACAAACAAACCCAAAAAACCAACAAACAACTCCCTTGTAGTCTTCCTTGTGTTGTAGACCCTATGGGAGAAATATGTAAATTTGCTCTTAGTACAGTGCTTCCAAATGCATTAAAAGGATCTAGGATTATAAAGGAAAACAAATGCAAATAAAGTTAGCAAATCCTTAAAAAATGTACATCACATACATGTATAGTTCTGGCTGACAAACAAAATCCACAGAGTTGGGGTGCAATATGTAGCAATATCCTCTCACAGCTCTGGAGGCTGAAGCCCAAGGTCAGGTGCCAGCAGATTCACTTCCTGCTGAGAGCCTCCTTCCTACCTTAGAGGGCTGCCTCCCACCCCAGCCCTCTCCCCTTACCCAGGTCACTAATCTCACCACAGGGGCTATACCTCTTGGTTGTCTCTAAATCTAATCTGCTCTCAAAGACAATGGGGTTAGCATTTCAAGAGAGGAATCTGGAGCGGCAGGAGGCTGGCGACACAAATCTCAGCCAATGGCAATGCACACTGAATAACTAGTTCCAGTTTCTGGATGTCCGGACCACGGAACTTTGGTTTAATGACTCTCTAATGAATCTCTGTCGCTGGGGCTCTCAGAAAAATCACTGGTTTATAGTCCCTGAACTAAATCCATTAGGTAAGTGAGTTGAAGAGTCCCTTAGAATGTGCCCAGAGAAACAACCCTGATTATGTAAGCAGGGGTCCTGTAAGCCATCATACTCTCAGATTTGTTTTTCTCCAGCCTCCTGGACAGTTTGAGGGGGAACATGGGTCAGCTCTGGACTGCCTCTGAGCTCCATGTCTTTTCTTCACCCTGTGGCCTTGGGTGGAAGGGTAAAAAAAAGCATTACCAGGGCAAGCCAGCTCCTTGGCCCTAGGCTGCTAACCCCACAGGTAGCTCAGCTTTGCTTTCTTTGTCTCCTGCATGCGACAACCACAAGCCCAAAAGATCTGTGTATTGCTGAGAAGCAATGAATTTCTCTGTTCAAAGCCAAATGAATCCTTCCATAAGCAGACTAAAAACTAACAAGAAAGGGAGGGGTGTAGTTGGAAAGTTGTCAGATCTTCTTAGAAATGTCTTAGTAAGTGGGGAACAAATATTCTTAAACATTTCCAGTGTCTAAACTAAGAGAAGACTGTTCAAAACAGCCTTTCACCTTGCTGAGGAAAAACAGTCAGCAGTTTTGGAGGGAATATTTTAATGCTGGTCCTTTGGGCCATGTGTAATCACAGCATCCAGAAGATGTTTTAATTATACATTCTAATCATAAAATAAAACGTCCCAGATTGCTTCATTTAGATGCTTTTCCTGCCTCTAAGTTAATAGTGTTACTGGCATGTATTCAACATGTGAGACTTTGGGCTCATGGAAGACCACTCATACATTTAGGCTGGGTGTCCACTGGGGACTGATGTCCAGGAGCTTTCATGCAGCAGGCTGTCATGCTGATGGACACGGAGGTAAGAGCCAGCAGGAGGAAGGCAACCTCCTTCCGCTGCAAGCCAGTTCAGAAAGCTGCCCACTTTCAGGCCTAGTTGTCATGAAGTGGGGCTGTAAGGCAAGACTTACAGTAGTTAGCAGAAGAGGGGAACATCTATTTCTTTTTCTGTGTGTAAGTGTTTGCAGGTAGGTGAGCATGCCACGTCCATGCAGTACCCAATGGAGGTCAGAAGAGGGCGTTGAATTCCTTGGAACTGGAGTTAAAGGCAGTTATGAGCTGCCATGTGGGTGCTGGGACTTGAACTCTTGCTCCCTGAAAGACTGAGAATAACTGCTGAGCCATCGCTACAGACTGTCATTTAGAGTTTCTTTTAAATACTTAAAACTTTTTTCTTTTACACTTTCTCTTTTATTGAAAATATATATATATTTTTCCCCTCATATATCCTGATTATGGTTTCCCCTCCCTCTACCCATCTCAGGTCCTCTCAACCTCCCCTCTCTCCAGATTCACTCCTTTCCTGTCTCTCATTAGAAAAGAACAGGCTTCTAAGACAACAACTAAACATGACAAAATACAACAACGCGAAGCAAAAACTATCATGTCAAAGTTGGACACAGCATCCCAACAGGAAGGAAAGAGTCAAGAGCAGGCACAAGAGTCAGAGACCCACTCATTTAACACATAAAAATACTAAGCCAATCTCTATGATATATACTCAGAGGACCTGGTGCAGACCCATGTCTGCCCTGTGCCTGCTGCTTCAGTCTTGGTGAGCTCATATGCACCTTGCTTAGTTGATTCAGAAGCCCTTGTTCGCCTTGTGTCCTCCATTCCATGGACTCTCACATTCTTTCTGCCTTCTCTTTCACTCTGACAGGAGGGATTTGATCAAGACCTCCAATTTAGGCTCTTTTTCCACAGAATGTCTGGCTGCGACTCTCTGCATTTGTTCCTATCTACTTTTGGAGGAAGCCCCTTCCATGATGACTAGATAAGGTACTGATCTGCGAGTATGGCAGAATATCATTAGGAATAATTTTATTGATTTTTAAAAAAATTGATCAGTCATGTTTAGTCTCATCCTAGGTCTCTGGGCTATTTAGTCTCTAGCTCTTTGTTTCGCAGACAGTGTTGAGTGTGGGTTCGTTCTGGTGCAGTGGGCTTTAGGTCAAATCAGACATTGGTTGGCTACAAGTTCTGTGCTATTATTGCCTTAGCTCATATATAGGCAGGACAGATTTTTAAGTCAAAGGTTTTGTGGCTGGGTTGGTTGGTGTCCAAGTTTCTCTTTCCATACCCTGCAGAGTACCTTACTCCACCAAAGGGACTAGAACATAGGGATGAGGGCTCCATGTAGGCACCAGCTTGACTTCGCATGTTCAGCAAGTTGTGTGGGTGCTCTCCTTGGCAATGAGGCTCCACTGTCAATTTGAGGAGAGCAACCTTCTGTCTTAGCCACTGCCTGGGTTGTTTGGGATTTCCATGGGACCCCCTTGACCGATGACTCAATGCAACCCAGTCTCTCCACTGGAAGCCTTGCCCGGCGACAAGAGATGACCAGTAGAGTCTCTATAGCCCCCATTACTAGGACTCCTTTTTAGCATCACCTTCACAGATTCCAAGAAGTTTTCACTGCACTAGATTATCATACCACCCCAGAATGACCACAAATTCCAGCTGTCCCTCCCCACATCCTCTCCCTCCACTCCATCACCCCACCTGATCCCCTACTCCTGTCCCCACGCGACCCTAGTCCACCCATAAAATCTATTCTATTTCCCCCTACCATAGAGATCCCTGTGTCTCTCTAAACCTCTCTCCTTTACCTAACCTTTCTGGGTCTGCTGATTATAGCTTGGTTATCATTTACGTCACAGCTAATATCCTCCTTTAAGTGAATTTATATCATATTTATCTTTCTGGATCTGGATTACCTCACTCAGGATGATTTTGCTGTAGTTTATCCACTTGCCTGCAAATTTCATGATGTCATTTCTTTTTTTTTTAACAATTGAATAAGATTCCATTGTGTAAATGTATCACAATTTCTTTAACCACTCTTCTGTCAGAGATCTTCTAGGTTGTTTCCAGTTTCTGGCTATAAGGAATAAAGCACAATAAATATGGCTGACCAAGTGTCCTTGTGGTAAGATGGAGTGTGCTTTGGCTATATGCTCAAGAGTGGTAGAGCTGGGTCTTGAGACAAGTTGATTCTCAATTTTCTGAGGACCCTCCATATTGGTTTTCATAGTGGCTGTGAAAATTTGTACTCCCACCAGGGATGGAGGAGTGTTCCCCCTGCTCCTCATCTTTGCCAGCATAAGCTGTCACTTGTTGTATGGATCTTAGCCATTCTGACAGGTGTAAGATGAAATCTCAAAGTAGTTTTGATTTTGCGTTTTCCTGATGGCTAAGGATGTTAGATATTTCTTTAAATGTTTCTCAGACATTTGAGGTTTCTGTTGAGACTTCTCTATTTAGATCTGTTCCCCATTCTTTAATTGGATTATTTGGATATTTTTGCTGTCTAGCTTTTTGAGTTCTTTGCATGTTTTGGATATTAGTTCTCTATTGTATGTAGAGTTGATGAAAACCTCTTCCCATTCTGTAGGCTGCTGCTTTGTCTGATTGACAGTGTCCTTTGCCTTGCAGAAGCTTTTCAGTTTCACAAGGTCCCGTCTATGAATTGTTGATCTTAGTGTTGAGCCAGTGTTCAGTCTTCTCCTGTGCCAATGTGTTTGAGGCTATTCCCCCTTTCTTTTATATCTGGTTAACTGTATCCAGTTTTATGTTGAGGTCTTTGATCCTCTTGGACTTGAGTCTTGTACAGGGTGATAACTATGATTCTATTTGTATTCTTCTACATGCAGCAATCCAGTTTGACCAGTATAATTTTGTTGGCAATGCTGTCTTTTTCTTCAGTGTGTATTTCTGCTTTTTCATATATATATATAGAAAATATATATATGAAATATGTATGTATCCAGCCACTTTGCTGAAAGTATTTATCATCTGTAGGAATTCCCTGGTAGAATTTTTTAAAAAAATTTATTTACTTATTTTATATATTCTATCTGCATTTATGCCTGCATGACAGAAGAGGGAGTAATATTCAAGTAGGGATGGTTGTGAGAACCATGTGGTTGCTGGGAATTGAACTCAGAACCTCTGGAAGAGCAGACAGTGCTCTTATCCACTGAGCCATCTCACCAGCCCCATCCCCCTGGTAGAATTTTTAGGGCCACTTATGCCTACAATCTAATGATCTGCAAATAAATATACTTTGATTTATTCCTTTCCAATTTGTATCCCCTTGATCTCCTTCAGTTGTCTTATTGCTCTAGTTAGAACTTTAAATACTATCTCATGAGTAGATTTGGAGAGAGTGGACAACAGTATCTTGCTTATTAGATCTTGCTTGTTAGATTTTAGTGGAAATGTTTTGAGTTTCTCTTCATTTAATTTGATATTGCCTATAGGCTTGTTGTAAATTGCCTTTATTATGTTTAGTTTTATCCCTTGTATCCTTAATCATGAAGGGGTGTTGGATTTTGTCATAGGCCTTCCTGCATCTAATGAGATGGTTATGTGACCGATCCCTATCCCTGCATCTCTGGGATGAAGCCTACTTGATCATGGTGGATGATCTTTTTGATGTGTTCTTGGATTCAGTTTGTGTGGGGCCAAGTAGCTGTGGGATTGGAGGAAGCCAATCTGGAGCTAGAGTAGTGTCAAGATGTGTCCAAACTCTGGAAATCTAGTCCTGAGACTGGCAGGAGTAGGATCATGCCCTTCCTGCCCTGGGCCTCTGTTTCCATTGCCATTAGCTAGGTTAAACTTCCTTTCCTCTCATAAGGTCATATCTGGCAGCACCTGGAAATCCTCCTTATGCAAATGAGGCATCCCCAGCATCCCGGCCCTGGCCAATGATGTACACTCACCCTGAAAAACCCTACCAAGCCCCAAACGTTTAAGTAGCCTTTGTTCTCCCGATTAAATGAGCAGAGCCTTTCTGCCTCAATTTCCCTCTTACAATTCACCAGTCATGGAGGATCCCATTGAGCTGTGTCAGCCAGGAACAGAGCCTGAATGGCAAGTTTGCGAGTATTTTATTGAGTGTTTTTGCATCTATGCTCATAAAAAAATTGGTATGTAATTCTCTCTGTTTAGTCTTTATGTGGTTTAGGTATCAGGGTAACTCTGGTCTCATAAAATGACTTGACAATGTTCCTTCTGTCTCTACTTTGTGAAATAATTTGAAGAGTATTGGTGTAAACTCTTCTTTGAAAGTTTGGTAGAATTTGGTGCTAAAACCATCTGGTCCTGGGCTTTTCTGCTTGGGAGACTTTTACTAACTGCTTCTCTTTCACTAGGGGTTATATGCTGTATAAACTGTTTATCTGGTCTTGTTTTAACTTTGGTGTGTGGTACCTATAGACAAAATCATCCATTTCTTTTAGAGTTTTTTTTTTTTTAATTTTGTGGAATACATGTTTTTAAAATATGTCCTTATGATTGTTGTGATGACCTTTTTCTCATTTCTGATTTTGTTAGTTTGGATATTCTCTATCTGCCTTTGAGTTATTTTGGATAAAGGTTTGTTTATCTTGTTGATTTTCTCAAAGAATCAACTCTGTGTTTCATTGATTCTTTATATTGTTCTCTTTGTTGCTATTTTATTGATTTCAGTGTTTAGTTTGATTTTTTTCTTGCCATCTACTCCTTTTGGAGTAGATTTTTTTTTTTTTTTTTGGTGTGATTATTTCTTTTTGTTCTGGAGCTTTAAGGTGTAGCGTTAAGTTGCTAGTACGAAATGCCTCCAATGTTTTAATGTAGGCACTTAGTGCTGTGACCTTTTCCCAATCCTTTACCCTGAGGTGATGTCTACCCTTGATGCTGAGGTGTGTTTCTTGAATGCAGCAGAAGGATGAAACCTGTTTTCACACCCATTCTATTTGTATCTTTTTATTGAGGAATTGAGACCATTGCTATTGATATTTATCAATCACCAATGATTGTTGATTCCTGTTATTTGCTGTTTGTTGGTGGTGGTGGTGTGGGTGTATGTGTGTGCCTCCTTCCTTTTAATTTTGCTAGTATGAGTATTTATTTTCTTGTGTTTTCATGTGTGTAGTTATCTTTCTTAGGTTAGAGTTTTCCTTCTAGCACCTTCTGTAGGGCTGGATTTATAGACAGATATTGTTTAAATTTGACATTATCATGGAATATCTATTTTCTTCATTTATGGTAATTGAAAGTTTGGCTGGGTATTGTAGTCTGGATTGGCATCTTTGGTTTTGTAGAATCTGCAGAATATTTGTCCAGGTCCTCCTGGCTTTTAAAGTCTCTATTGAGAAGTCAGGTGTAATTCTAACATGTCTCCTTCATATGTACTTGGCCTTTTTTCCTCACAGCTTTTAATATCCTTTCTTTACTCTGTTCATTTTGATTATTGTGTGATTATTATTATGATTATTATGGAGGATTTTTCTGGTTCAGTCTATTTGATATTCTGTATGCTTCTTGCCCCATAATAGGCATCCTTCTTTAGAAATTCTTTAGAAAACCATAGAAATTTTCTTCTATGGTTTTATTGAAAATATTTTTGTGCCTTTGACCTGAGTTTTTTCTCCTTCCTCTGTTCTTATTATTCTGAGGTTTGGTCTTTTCATAGTGTCCAAATTTCCTTGATTTTTTTTTTAAGTTTGACATTTTCTTTGATGTGTCCTTTTCTTCTATCTTCAATGCCTAAGATTCTCTCTTTCATGTCTTATATTGTGTTGGTGAACCTTGCCTCTTTAGTTCCTGTCAGAATTCTTAGAATTCCCTCAGTTGTTTTTTAAATTTTTTAAAATTGATTCTGTTTCAAATTTCAGGTCTTGAATAGTTTTATTTCCTTACACGGTGTGCATTTTCTTGGACTTCTTTAAGGGATTTATTAATTTCTTCTTTAGGGACCTCTATCAGAGTCACGAGGACATGTCTGCATTAAGTTTGCATACCACACATATGCATGGTGGCCAGAAGAGGGAGTCAGATCCTCAGGAATTGGAGTTACAGATTCCAGTTGTGTGCTGCCATGTGGGTGCTGAGACTTGAACCTGAGTCCTCTGGAGGAGTAGCCAGTGCTCTTAACCACATAGCCATCTCTCCAGCCCGCATTTCGAATTTTAAGAAGCTAGTTAACACAATGATTCTTTATGAGAAGAATTCTCAATATAGTTGAGACACTCCCTTTCATTTCCCTAATTGCATCTCTGTTACCTAGAAAAGCCAACATGATGCTGTTTGTAATGTACACAGCCTCACTGAAGTTATAAACTGGACATATGCTCAGCTGAGACTCATGCTCAGATATTGTTATAAGCCAGTGATTTCCCTGTATGGAGTGGGTCTGACGCTTGATGAACGGCCATCTGCATTTTGCTGGGATATTTTTAAGATGATAGATGTAAAATAAATATGTATGGAATAAATGAAGACTAACTCAGAGGGAGGGATGTATAATTTCCTATATCGTAAGCATTTCCGTTTGCCAAGCGCACTCTCAGTTTTCATACGTTCATATTGTCATGCAAGTATGAACACATTGTGCCTTTATTGTCAATTGTATTTTTTTTTTCAAGACAGGGTTTTCTTGTGTAGCCTTGGGTGTCCTGTACTTGTTCTGTAGACCAGGCTGGCCTCAAACTCACAGAGATCTGCCTGCCTCTGCCTCTGCCTCTCTGAGTGCTGGGATTACACATTTGCGCCACCATGCCCGGCTCATTTGTATTCTTTTAACCTATTATTTTGTACACTTTCTTGCTTATTTGAAGTATTTCCTTCATAACATTTTTCTTTAATAGAATTAAGGATGCGCTCCTAAGAACTGCATGACTAAAGTGTGGGCTATAAATACTGTATTTAAGTGAACACATTATCAGACTGCTTTGCAAACTGACAGTGTGGGCACTGACATTGAGGACAGGCTCAGTTTATGTAAATTCACCTGCATGAGACTTTTGGTGACTTAGAAGCTAATGATGTTTTATTTTAATTTATATCTGAAAATGGACAATAGAGCACATTTCCCTGTGTCTCTGTTTTATATTTGTATTTTATTTGGGTGGGAATGTATCTGTCCATATCTTCCCTAACTTATCTAAGGACATGCTTCCTGTGTCCCCAGTTCACTAGGACTTCCATAGGAATGTTCTTGCTGTGACCAAGCACCTGATGGGCCTACTTAAGGGGGAGGGGATAATTTGGGCTCCTGGTTTTCAGCATGTGCGTGTGTGTGAGAGAGAGAGAGAGAGAAAGAAAGAGAGAAAGAGAGAGAAGTCCATCTTGATGGAAAGACATGTGGCTGTGGTGTCAGGAATGTTCCAATGTGAATTTTTACATCATGCTGATCAGAGACTACCCAGCCCCTAGTGCTCTCCTCTAGCCAGGTAGGGCTCTAGTCCCAAAGATTTTACAACCCCAAACTGTTTCACCAGCTGGTCCTCAGTATTAGATACATGAGCCTGAGGTAGGGCACATTCAGACACTAGCAAACATGCATGGAAAAACTGGTGACATCTAAGTGCTGAGTTCAGTTGATAGTAACACACCAACTTCTTTGTTTTGAGAAGAGACCATGGCAGTGACCTTGGGGGAGGCCAGTGGTGAGGGGTATCCCAGAGGTCTCTACATCATCTATGCAATTCTCCTGTAAACCTGAAACTATTCTCAGATAGGTGTATTTCTAAAAATGTATCAAAGGCTGAGTTGTTGCACATGGTTGTAATCCTAGTTACCAGGGGACTGGGTGAGGAAGATTGAAAATTTGAACAAATTGTTGAGACGCTCTCTAAAAGCAAGCAAGCAAGCAAGCAAGGAAAGAAGAGAGGAAGGAAGGAAGGAAGAAAGGAAGGAAGGAAGGAAAGAAAGGAAGGAAGGAAGGAAGGAAGGAAGGAAGGAAGGAAGGAAGGAAGGAAGAAAGAAAGAAAGAAAGAAAGAAAGAAAGAAAGAAAGAAAGAAAGAAAGAAAGAAAGAGGGAAAAGGGCTGGGAATATGTCAGTAGTGGAGTGCTCTTCCTAGCTCTAGTCCCTTATACACACAGAAAAAAAGGCACTGATTTGAGTGCAGCATTCGGGTCTGAAATCCGAGCTACTTGGGAGACTGAAGCAAGAGGTTTGCTTGAGCTCACAGGTTTGAAGAGTGCCTTGGATGGAGGCCATCCTCCTGTCTCCCAGGTAGCTTCCAGCCGGCTCTCCAGCTAAGGCATGCCTTCCTAACTCCATCCCCAGAGCCCTGCCTGGGGAGTTAACCATCTGTGATTCAGAGCCCGTGCTCTTCTTGGCTCAGTTTTGGCCTTGGCCCTGAGCTTGGATGCCCAGATCCTAGTGTAAGAAAGAACAAAGTCAGGCAGAGGAGCCACCTTCTCTGAGTATATTTGATGAAAACATTCCAAGTTAGTACATTGTCACAGTGTTTGATTGTACTGTGGTAAAATGATGTGAGAACAAGTAGAAATGTGCGGCATTTAGAGAAGGCAGAAAGAGGGCTTGTCTACTCCGTATAGTATCATTCTGTTTTTGTAAATAGAACTGGTTGCTGGGGCAAGGGGAGTGGGGCGTAGCGGTGATTGGCGGTGAGGTTCCTTTTGGGTGTGATTTGGGTGTTCCAGAGTTAAAAAACGTTGTTAATAGCAAAACTTTAAATGCACCAAAATAAGTCTCCAAAATGAATTCATTTCAAAGTTAGATTTTGCCATGTATGGGTTCTGTTGAGAGTGAGCACACACACAAGGAGACAGAAAAGCATCCTTTTTGAACGCCTTTCTTGACCCTGCAGCAACCAAAAGAGCAGGCCCTGGCTGAACTCCTTTTCTTTGGCTAGAAACTGGCTGCGTTCTGCCTCATTTCTAGTCTCACTGAGCCTGAATTAAGACCCTCCCCATTGATCCCACACCCAAGCAAACAAATGCATCAATCAGTTTCCAAGTTCCTGACCCAAGAGAAGCTATTTAATGCCTTGTTCTTCTAGTCCTTCCGCTCTACAACAAAAATGGTCATCATCCTTGTAGCTCCTGAGAAGTCTAGTTACTTGAAGTAGTTCCCGCATGGCTTTAAGGCTATGAAAACTCTAGCGACTATTCTCATCATTCATTCATTCAACAGCAAAATAATGTCTTGTCGCTGGGTCTGTGCCATTGTCTGTACAAGTACATAATAAGCAGGATCGGTTCCTAGTTCTAAATTGTGTGCTGTGACAATAGGGCAAAACACACAGCTTGGGACTGTTGGGATGTTTCAGCCTGTAAAGGTGCTTGCCATCCAGCCTGAGGACCTGAGTTGGATACATGGAACCCATAGGTAGAATAAAAGAACAGACTCCCACAAGTGACCTCCTATACATACCATGGCAGGACCACTTTTACACATATACTAAAACACACACACACACAAATTTTTTAATGTATAAAATAAACTTCAAAAGCCACACACCACTGGTTGTAGTGATTTATATATGTAACCCTAAAACAGTAGCAACAACAAACCCCTACATCTTCTTTGCTTCAGAGGTGGGCTTGGGGGGGAGCATCCTTGAGATGCTCTTCCTCCGTGAGATCATAATAGGTGTAAAGATGGGCTAATGAGGGTCGTCTGGGTCTTCGCTGGGATGTTGGCACACAAACAATGACCAGTTCCAACTGGGAGGTGTCTCCATCTTGTGTGAGAATGAAAATAGAGGCCTGTGAAGAGCGACTGGGGCCAGACATCCATTAAAGGGGAAACCACAGACATGACAACTTCTAACAGAGGTTAGTCAAGCAGAAGAAGGAAAAAAAATTTTTCGAACCTGGCTCCACTCAGAACAAAAAGTGGTTTCAAGATGCTGTGTCCCACAAGCTGTGCAGGCTGTTTATACACAGAGAAAGGAAGCAGTGTGCGGAATCGGTCCGCTGTGTGCCTCACCTGGATGTGGTTTGGCAGATTTCACTGCGCGCTGGCCGGAGACCCTAGTACTTGTACAAGTGGGTCCTCCCAAGTTAGGTTGTAGGTTACAGCTCTGTACAGCCGGTCTGATCGCCTAAGGCCAAATAATCCAATCTGACATTACCTCACACATAGAAAGCGAGGTCTTAAGGTCTTAGACAGTCAGACTTGTATTCCCAGGACTTGACAAGGCAGTCTGTCCCCGCTATCTTCAAGAAAGATCAGCTAGCTTAGTGAGGGTTTTTGTTGTTGTTGCTATTGGTGTGTTTTTCTGTGTTTTGTTTTGCCTGCTTGGTTTTGTTTTTGTTTTTGAGATAGGGTCTCACTATGTAGCTCTGGCTCATCTGTGACTCACTGTATGGACCAGGCTGAACCTCACAGAGCTCTGCTTACCTCTGCCTCCTCAGCACTGGGATTAAAAGCTTGGGATACCACTCCTGGCCAATGAACATTCTTGATGCTGTTCTCAGGGTGTGTCTCCTTGGGGAGGGGCACTTGGGGTGCTGGGGACAGGGTCTCTGCATACAGCTCTGGCTCATATACATGTCTCTATCATCTTCCTTCCTTAAACTAATTCTTAAGTCTACTTAAACAATTCAGTCAATCAAGATGGACCCAGAAAAATGCTCACGCCTGGATATCGCCCAGGGAAGTCTCATTTCATTGGTCAGAAACACAGCCTGGACATGTGTTTAAATTCTCTTTTTTCTAAGAGGCTCATGTACAGATGATTTTGAAAACCTCTAGGCTAAAGGAAATGCAATGAGAAAAGATACTCGAGTACACACACACACACACACACACACACACACACACACACACGTGCACACTGAGTTTAAGATCTTGATTTGTGCCTATTCAATAAAAATATCATTTGATTACTTCATTTCTTATTGTGTAAAAGGTTACGGGGAGAATATTTCAAAAGAAAATGGCTCCTGAGTCATGGGGTGATCCAGTTAAAAGGCACGGCTGGAGGAAAAGTCAAGGTCTAATTTATAAATGAGCTTTGTGCTCTACTTCCTCCCCAAGTTCCTGTGTCTCGAAATTTAAATCACATAATGGATTGCCACCGATGGCAACAGACATTCCTTCGAGGATTCTGCAGGAATTGTTAGTTGACTCTTGATTAAGGACCAAGGGTGACATAAATTAATCAGAGGTTCAAATCAAGGGCTGTAGGAAAAGCAGCTACTTTCTGGCTAAAGTTACCTTATTCTGTAGCAGAAACCCATCGTTCAAGTTTATAACACAAGCACAACTCATTGGACATGTGGATTATACAGGAATTATGTGGGGTTTTTTTTGGTTTGTTTTTTTGATGCAGGGCCTTCATGTAACCCTGTGTGTCCTGAAACTCACCATTAGACCAGGCTGGCCCTGTTTCATGAATCCTGCTCTCTCTGCCTCCAAAATACTGGGATTAAAGGCATGTATTACCACGCTCTGCAAGAGCCACCTTACCACTAAGTGTAGCATGAAAGCTCACAGCTCTACCAGGTCATAGTTTAACCTAAAAGTCAGTGATGTAAGCTGTGCCACTTACGTCAAAAGCTGATAATGCTGCTGCTGCTGCCCTGTTTATAAGTAACAATGAGAACGGTCACATTTTAAGTACCCACTGTCGGCTAGACCCCTTGGCACTAAACTTCATCTAATTTTCTTCTCATGTAAGCCCTATGTGAAGAGAATTAACTTCTTCAAGGTGACACTGCTAGAAAGTTATTATGCTGTGCCTGCTCCAGCCCTTCCTCTTCCTATAGATCCTGGTGTGTCAATTGCACGCCCTGGTGCCAATCAATGAGCTGTAAGTATTGCTGCTAACATGCTCAGAGTTCATAAAGTCACCCACACAACTCATTGGAAATCCCAGAAAGCTTTAGGAAGATGCTCAGTGTCATTTGATCTGGAGGTTTCTTTGCTTGTGAAAAACCTTTGATGTTGCTAGAACAGTCCATCTTCCTGTTGAGTTGGAGCTGCTGTGATGAGAAAGCATTAGCAAGGTAGTATCTTTAATTTCAGTTTTCTATATGGGGTCATGTCTAGGATATATTAAATAAAAAGGGAAGGGTTCATGGTAACACACTAAATACATAAGGAAGGGGTAACACACACACACACACACAGCCGTCTTTGCTTTGTTTGTATATGGCAGGGAAAACCAATAGTAAAATAGTTTCTTGCAGGAAGGGAAAAACAGGTGGGAGGGGTGGTGATGGGAGCCAGATGATGTGAGTTTTCATTTCGTTGCTTTAACTTTGGACCCTCAGAAATGCTCTGTGTGATTACAAAATGAAAGTAAATCAAAACAGAGATAAATCTTTGAAAAGAGAAAAGTTGATCTTGCTCCTTGGGGACTGAAAAGAACTAGAAAGCAAAGTAAAATAAATTAACTTGTTAGGAGTTGTATAGACAGGCCAACCACATGGAAAGTGGCATTTTCATGGATTTCAGAGCACCGTAACTCAAATACTTACCTCTAGAGGCTACTACTTAAGGGGTCAAGCAACTATAAACAGATTTAAAATTGTTTTATTAATTTTGTGAGTCATGTTTATTGTGGATAAATGTTGATATAACCCATCTGAAAAACACATGAGGTATATGTGCAGATAGACAACTATATCAATTATTGGGAACCAAACTTGTCTGCTTAAAAACAGATGCAAGCATGAAACTAAACAACTCATGGGAAACCTACGACGCTAAATTTAAGTTGACAGCATTGATATAAACACGACAGATTCATTTTTATAACCATCCATCGACAATTCCAAGAATGGATAAATCCGAGAACATCCCCAGCCATTCCAAACTCCAATTCCTGTAAGTGTTCCAGAAAGCGGTGTGGGCCTCTCTGATGCAGCCACTGACGGTTCTGAGGTCAGCAACACGGCTCAGGTTTTGAAAAACCACACTGTTCAAGCATGTAGGCGTCTGTGTCGTCGGCCATGTCCTTGTATCTCTGAGTACCCGGTTTCTTATTGGTTATTGGTTTAGGCTTATTATTGCCTTTTCTATGGCAGAATTTGGATGGCTGGATTGTCTAGGTCTTGTGCAGATGACTGTAAATGCTGTGGGTTCATGAGTGTGGTAGCCCCCTCATGTCCAGAAGATGCCATTTCAAAGCACTTCTCTCTGTCCTCTGACTCATCAGTGCTTTTTACCTCCTTTTCTGTGATGTTCTCTTGAGCCTTGGTTGGCATGGATAAGTTGATACACATACATCCCATTTAAGGCTGACCACTCAGTCTGTTACCCTCAGTACTTTGACCAGTGATACACGCCTGCACTGATGGCTGCCACTGTGAAAAGAAGCTTTTCTGATCAAGCTTGACAGCAGGCCGGGCCTAGCACATAAATATTTAGAGGGCAATTTTACAAGATGACCATTTAGCAAAATAGCAGTAGCACATTTTGCCCTAGGGCTGTGGGCTTTTTTTTTTTTTTTTGGCCAGGATGAAAATACCAGGCATGAAATTCCATCCTGTGGTGCAGGCTTCACATCAAATCAGAGAGTAGGCAGTTACCGATAACAGCCGTACCATTGGTGTTCCATTGCACCAGTGGCATATTTTGCCTGGTAGACTGGTACTCCAGCACGCAGGGTCCAGAGCTGGGCAAGACCGTTGATGCCTTTTCTCCCCTAGCAAGAGAAACTTGGATTCTAAGTTTTCTTGGTTTCAGACAATCCTTTTTCTTTCCTGAAGTACGCCCCTTAATTCTCTCTTCACAGGTGGATATTGTGTTAGAGAGGTTGAGGAACAAGGAAAGTGAAGTGCTGATAAAATTTTGAGTTTCATGTAACTTAAGGATTAAGAGGCCCAAGTTCTCCATTTCACTTGGAAATGTTCACTTGGAGAAACTGGATGGCTGTACACATACGTGCTCACTCTTTGAGCATGAATAATAACTTATACTACCCTTAAATACCGAGATTAGAACTGGGGATTTGATAGAATTGGGCTTGTACCATAATGAATTTTGAACCTATTTCTGAGAAGCTGAGCAGGCAGTTTGCCTCTAGAATAAAGGTGGAATTAAGGCTTTGTACTGTGGGTATTGCTCCTGCATGGTGCTCTCACATGGAATACTTGAAACCCAAGGAAAAAGCAAGATCCCTTGAAGCCTGCGTCTTACGGAGCACAGATGTCAGCACTGACGCGCACACTTCAGGACTAATTCCCTGTAGGATCTGTCTGGAGATTTGCAAAATGAATTTTATTCTAGTCATATTTTGGATCTTACTCCCCCTTTATGCCCAACATGTCACATTTCAATTTGATATTTCAGAATCTTTAAATAAGTCATGAGAGCTTAATGGAAGTAAAAAAAAATCAAATCAAATAAACGAGCTAACTTGCTCAGTTGCTAAGTTTGACTTTAGTCATTACAGGGCTGGGAAAAAACACAGAGCGATTCGTAACTGAGTCATCTGCTCGGTGAGAGCCTTACTTAGCCCACCTCAAATGACACATGGAGAAAACATCTGTTCTGTAACAAACAGCTACATGAGAACAATTCAAAGTATAAATCCGGGTCAGTATCAAATCCACATCCTGTTGCATCTTGAATAGAAGGAGAGAGGACCATGGTGGGAATTCACTGCCAAATTCAAAGCTCAGAGAGGGAGTTAAGCTCTGAAACATGAGGATATCTTATCCTGACCATAGTCAGATAAGAGTTCCTATAACTTCTCCCCTGTTCTTTGTGTGTATGTGTGTGTGCATATATACAGTTGTGTGTGTGTGTGTGTGAGTGTGTGTGTGTGTGTGTGTGTGGTTGTGCTGTGTTTCATTGGTTGGAAGTCTGAGGTTAACATCACATATCTTCCTCAATTGTTCTCCCCCAGCTCTCTCACTGGATCCTGGTGCTCACCTTTTCAGCTAGGCTGGCTGGCTAGTGAGCCACAGGGATCCCCTTGTTTCTGCTTCCTTGGTTTGAATATTGTAGACACACATCTTCATACCCATCTCTTCTACATGGATCATGGAACTCGAACCCAGGTCCTTATACTTGCACAGCAAGCATTTGCTTTACGAACTTAGCATCTCTGTAGAGAAAGAAAAGCTCTCCTCTTTTCTTCTAGCTGTTCTTTCATCCTTGTTTCAGCTGTTTTTTGCCTTTGCCTTTTTTTAGTTTGAGATGCTAAAGACGCATTTGGTGGTGTATGGGACAGATTTTGTAGCGGTAATAAACAATCCCACATTTGATGGCTTCTGAAAACACATCATTCTGTTGGGCAGCCATGACTCAGTGGTGTTGTGCCTGAACTTTGGGGGGCCCAACGGATAAATTTATCACCTCCTGTGGCTTCCATCCTGAGACCTGGTTGGAGGAGCCATGATCACTTTGGACATCTTTCATGGAGGATAACAGGAAGAAGAATTGTCTCATCTTGGCCTAGTGGAATTTTATGTGGCCACTTCCCATTGTCAAGTCAAAAGTCAAGGGGTTGGGGAAATCCACTCTGCAGGAAATCCTGCAATATGGACCAGGAATATGAGTACTGGCTGGAGGATAATAGAATCTACTTTAAGTGGGAAGAGATTGGGAATGGGAAGTTCTAGGTTGTTTTCAGAAAGAAAAATAAAATAATCCTCTGACTTTTAATATGTGAGGAATGACCTGCCCTTCCACTTTAATACCTTAACTTCTCTGGAGAAGGCAGAAATGTAGGAAGTGAGTAGTTACCATGGTAAGAGTGGGAACTTATTGCCCAACTACCATATCACAGGTACCTCACACAATTGAGTAACCAGTACTCATTCTGGCTTTGGGGGGGGGAAGTTTGCAAAAAGAATTTATGACTGCCTTTAATGAAGATTTCAGTTGCTGGCCAGGGCTTTCGCTCCGCTGGATGTCAAAGCCAAACCTGTGTCTCTGAAGCGGCGTGGTGTTGGAATGGAGTGTGGTGCACTTCGTCCCTGCTGGTGTGCCTCTGTCTGTCTTGTCCCTCCCAATTCCCACTGTCAGTGTGGGAGTCACCGCCACCTCATCCTCCTGAAGTCCTTTGGATTTTCTCAGGCACTTTGCCTTTCTTGTGGCCTGGCAGAGCTCCAGTTCTCCTTTTGAGGTATTTACCCATCAAGTTCTGCCATTTTGTTTCCCACCATGCTTAGCTCGTGGGACTTTTGAGTCTGGCAGACTTAGACGGCTTTACACGTGCTCCCGAATCTTCAAAGCTATTCAAGTTTCTACTGCCGTTTTACTTCCATAAGCTTGGACCAGTGTGGAATGGGGAGGAGGACAGGAGCCGGGGATCTCTCTGGAAGCAATGACAACTCTCTGGATTCTTCTCAGCCTGTCTTCAGTTGGGATGATTTGACTTTTCTAGAATCCTTTAAATGTGCTGTGTACTGGAAGTTTTATGACATGATCCCTTCACCTTTATTATAGGTGGAGAACTTCATTTTGAGGTGGGTGAAATCAATTGACAAAGATACGAAGTAAAGAAAGGAGAATGTTATCATATACAGGAACTGCCCTCCCTCCCTCATCTAGCTGCCTCTACCCCAAAATAAATTTCTATTAGTCCTTTGGCTTGCTATATAACAAAAGTACTACAGAATGTGGAGCTTATAAACATTTATTTCACACAGTTCTGGAAGCTGAGCCATCTAAGACTGAGGTACCATGAGATTTACTCTCCAGTGAGGGCCACTTCTTGCTTCCAAGTTTGTCTCTTACTGTGTCATCATAAATGAGCGAGAATCTTTTCCTCGAAGGCTCCGCCCTCAGCTCCCCAAAGCTCTACCATTTAATAAGCATGATAAGATGGAGATGGAGGTAGAGACACAAGCTTTCCGTTCATAATGGTGACCTTTTGGCATCTTAATCTCAGTATGAAGAAAACCAGGGTGGAACCAAACTACACAGTTACTAACTCGGGATTCATTGTTGGAGTTGGACAGTGGTCAGGGTTTTCAGCTCTTATTTCTTTGTCTATAGAACAAAACTCAGGAGGAAAGATTCAGAGCACCATTAGGAAGTTTTTTGGTGTCTTTTCAAGACAGCGGGGATTATGTCCTGCTTGAGCACGTTCCCACAATACACACAGACTGAAGTTCTCACACTCTGCATCTGAGAAGTCAGAGGAATCTCACTGCTGTCTTGGATTGCCAGGTTGGTTCTGGAGGTTTGGCTCTTTGCTTATGGTGCTGATGGGAGATGGTGGAACCTTTAAGGAGTTTGTGGGTTCAGGGCTAACTCAGTGGTGAAGCAGACTTCCTAATGCTGCAGATCCTTAGTATAGTTCCTCATGTTTTGGTGACCCCCAACCATTAAATTATTTTCATTGCTGCTTCATAACTGTAATATTGCCACTGTAATGAATCACATTGGGAATATCTGATATGTAGGATATCTGATATGCGGCCCCTGGGAAAGGACCATTCAAAGGGGCTGTGACCCACAGGTTAAGAACGACTGCTTTAGAAGAACATTGGTTTCATCCTCTTGGAAGCAGTTCCACAAGGTCAACTCTCCATACCCAAAGTAATCAACTTCCAAAGAGCGAAGGTTTGTTTTGGATGAGAGTTTCATAGGCTTCAGTCCACGGTCACTTGTCCCCATCGCTCCAGACCTAGGGAAGCATAGTGCATCCTGTCAGTGTGGGAAGCTCTGTTCACCTCCACGTGTCGGGGAGCAAAGCAGGAGGCAGGAGGTAAGTGGATGCATGCCCTTAGTGGCCAACCTTCCTTCCACTAGCCCCACCTTTTTCTGTTTTGTTTTGATTATTTGACCTTTTGGAGATGAAAACTGGGCCCTGTGCATGCTAGGCAAGTGCTTCACCACTCAGTTAGCCCCGAACCACAGACTCCTGACAGTCAAACCTTTTAGCCTAGGGGCCTTTGGGATCATACTCCAGAACCAACCTGGCAATGCAAAACAGCAGTGAGATTCCTCTGACTTCTCAGATGCAGAGTGTGAGAACTTCAGTCCGTGTGTATTATGGGGACGCGCTCAAGCAGGACATAATCCCTGTTGTTTTGAAAAGACACAGGAAGTGTAGACAATTTCATTTCTTCTTTATCCATCCTGCCTTAGATTGTGCTTTTTCCAGTTCCAGAACTTCTGCCTTGCTGTTGAGCATTGGAAAATCAAATTTCATGACTCATACTGAAAGATGCATGTGTGTGTGTCGCGTGCGCGCGCGCGTGCACACACACACACACACACACACACACACACACACACACACACTCTGTCAGACTGCATGGTTCTCTTTCTCACTTGTCTGGCATTGCGGTGTGTGGCCAAACAGTATCCATCTGAGGCAGTATCACCAAGGATCAGAGAGCAGGACAGGGCAAGGGTGCTTTTTGTCTAACTCTCACCATTTTCCAGTTTCCGTACAGAGGGAGACAAGGTGGCTGTTAGGATCTTTGCTGGCCTGTGAGCACTCCTAGCTCTTCTCAGCCTGGTAACATGAGGATAATACGGAGAGAAAGCCCACGTTGTCTGTGTGGCGTCGTCTCGTGTGTAAGAAAACATGCACATAGAGAACGGCTGGAAGAAAACATGCGAGGGCATTTCTGTCAGTTACCTCTGGGTTCTGACATAATGGGGAAACTTTCATTTTTTTCATGTCACTCGGCTTAGTGCTCCTTCTTTTCCACCAAACTTGTATCCAAACAACCTTGGCTGTTTCTAGAATTACAGTCATTCTCAAAGATTTGCTGCTTCTTTGGCAACATTTTGCAAATGTATGAAGGCGTGTTAAGAGTTTTAAGTCAGGCATGATTGCATACACCTGTGATCTCAGTACTTGGGAGGCTGAGACAGGAGGATTACCCCAACTTCATGGCTATCCTGGTACACACACACACACCAAGTACCAGGCCAACTGTGGCTATGGAGAAAGTTATTCTTAGAAATTACTTATTTTAATTGTGAGTATGCGTGTGTGTCAATGAATGGGTGTATGCACATAAATATAGGTGCCTGTGAAGGCCAGAGGCTCCAGGTATCCCTGGGGCTGGAGGCAGGGGCAGTTGTGAGGCGCCCGGTGTAAGTGCTCAGATCTTAACTTCTGCAAGGGCAGAAAGTGCGCTCTTCACCACTGATGCGTCTCTATGACCCCCATAGAAAACAAGACCAAAACAAACACACAAAAATGGTTCAGACATGGTACCAGTGATCCCTCGGAATAAATGGGCATGTGCCTTGTTGGGTGGTAGATGTATTCTGGTTTGTGGAGTCCAGCATCTCAGTAAACGAAATGGGTGCTTTGATGTTTTGTCTGTAAACAGAGGCAAGGCTGGCTTATTCTATTGTTCCTTTTAAAGTCCAGATCAGTGGACCTTGCGCATGTGGTGATTTGACCAGTCATCTGGAAAGTTCCTGTATATGAAAAGCAAGTGTGTCTTTAAAAGAAAAAAAAAATAAAACACAGTCCATTGAGTGCTTTAATATAAAAGAACTTTTCAGCTTACAAAAATAAAAAGAGGAACTGTACTGCATTCAAAATTAGGCTGAGAGGAAAAAGAGATGTGATTCTGAAGAATTTTCTCTAGGTGTAAATATAGCCTAGGAAAATCGAAGATAATTGGCAGTCAGACACAAAGGTGTGTTTTATTAATAAAAAAAAAATAAAGGGCACAAAACTCTCAAGTTGGGAGTGAACATCTGTGAACACAGACTTTTCTCAAAGGCTTTTCAAATTGGTGTACGGCCTACCACTTACCTATCATATTGACAGAGTTAGTATAGAATAAGAAAACTTTTTATATTTATCATCTAATGGGACTGATTATTTGATAAAAATAAGACAAAGTGTATGAAATTAAACATCAGTAAACATTACATGATAGGCAAAAATCAACATTTTTCTTTTCTTGTGTGAGAGAGTGCAGGCTGCACAGGTCGTTGCTTGCATGGCAGTGGTCAGACGGCACCTTCAGGTGGGGATGCTCTCCTGCCAGCAAGCTGCTGTGGCAACTCCTGTCACTGCCAGTCACCCTGCTGGGGTTACAGCTGTGCAGGAGACCACGAGAAGGTTTTACACGGCTTCCGGGGATCCAGTCAGGCCTATAAGGCAAACTCTTTACCCACTGAGCCATCTCCCCAGCCTCTGAAATATCCTTCCCGTTGGATATCCTACAGACATTCAATGCACCTTCCGCATACTGTGTGCTTGAGCTTGTGTGGGCTGCAGTGATAGGGCCTCCAGCTCAATGTTGAAACGGCGTTTGTAATTCTCGCTCATTCCGAACGCGCGTGGTCCTTGTTCTCGCTGGTAAGGTTTTGAATGTGTGAGCACGTGATAGATCAAGCCGGGTTCTAGAAAGCACTATCTTAAATACTCACAGGTGCTAAAACACAGGACACAGCAAAGAAAAGTTTGGGTTGTCGGGTTATGAGGGGCTGAGGTAGGGAAGGAGGCTTTCAGGTGAGGGCTGTAAGGCGCGTAAGGCCTGCTGTTAATCTGGCTACTGCCTGGATCGGGTTGCATTTTGGCAACTCTACTATTCATCTATTAGTCCAATAATGTTGTATAACACATAACTCCCAAATCCCAGTGGCTTACATCACAAACATTTGTTTTTCTTAGTCGTCTGTCTGAGGGTTGGCTGGGATCCAGCTGATCTTGGCTCAGCTCCTCTGGGCATGGCTCCCGGCTACAAGTCTACTTTGGGCTTGCTTCATAGACTTCCTCCAGGGATTGGCACCGCCTGGGGGGCGACTTCTGCTGGCTACGACGGGAACACACGAGGACCCACCGTGGAAGCACGTTTAAGGCTTCTGTTACATTATTTTCACATCTGTCTTTTGGAGTGAGTTCTGTGGCCAAGCCAAACATCCTAGGGATGGAGAAAAACACAGACTCTTTGAGAGGGGCTATTGCAAAGTCCCGTGACTAGAGCCGTGGATGGACCATTCTAAAGCAAGGAGGGGGTTAAGAACAGGAAATAATCCAGGCGAACGCAGTTATGTGGTTGATAGTGAGGGTGGTGGAAATGGGCAGCGGGAAGTGGCTGTGGGTGTACATTAGTTGGTAGAGCACCTGCCTGGCATGGGTTTGTTCTCTAGCGTCAAGTTAAACTGGGCGTGGTGGCGCGCACCCCTGCCAGCCAAGCACTGGGGAGGTGAAGGCAGAAAGAGAACACAGTTAAGGTTATCTTCGTCTACGTAGCAAATTGCAGGCCATTCTAGGCTATATAAAACCAGGTCTGTGATGATGATGATGATGATGATGATGATGATGATGATGATGATGCAGTGGGAAAAACTGCAAGCAATATAGATCAGAAACACTCCCAGCGCGTGGACCAAGGTAGGAGAATGCAGGTTGTTACTGTTGCGGGACTGAAGTAAAAAGATTAGCAGCCATGCGCTGTTCTCCAGGAATTAGAAAGGTCGAGGGGACTAGCCTCTATGAAGGCATCTATGAAGGCCTCTATGAAGGCCATGCTGACAGACTGGTGTTAAGTGAGATATTGAATTGGAAGGAAGTTTTATCTGGCAGGTAAAGTCTTCCAACAGCTAGGTAAGGGAGGGAGAGCACCCATCTCTGGCTCCGAAGTGAGTGAGACCTGAAAGGACAGAGCAGGCTCTGAGGTGCCTGGTCAAGAGGAACAGCCTGAGTCTTTCTCACTTCTATATTTCTATGATGTCATGGCTACTTCCTTCCCCCAAAACCCCCCTCGGTGGTTAAGCAGAATAGTGCCGCATGTGATGACCTGTGATGGCCTCTGAAGTTTCTTCTTTTGGTCCCTCGGGCAGGTGGCTGACAATCAGAGGGAGGCTGGGGCTTAGCCTCCTGTGGGATTTTCGTCACTAAGCCCAGCCACGAATGCCTGGTCAGCCACACCTGACAGCATCACTGGGGAACACCAAAGGGGACTTGTTCCTCAGGAGGGGACTCCTGACAGAGGTCAGCACCTATGTTCCAGGCTGACAATAGGACGGGGTGTAGCTCAGTGGTAGAACACTTGCCGGCTAAGAATGAGACCCCAAGTTCCTTCTGCAGCATGAAGTTCCAGGCCAGGCGGTGGGATAGGCCTTTAACACAGTGGTTGGCGGCGCCCCGTGAGTTCAAGGCCAGCCTGGTCTACACAGTGAGTTCCAGGACAGCCAGAGTTTTGTACATTGTGATACCCCATCTCCAGAACAAACAGACAGCCCCCCGAGACCTCACCCTAGACCCCACTCCAGACCCCACTCTAGTCTCATCCCACTTCTACTGTAGTTCCACCCCAGCCCCATCTGGCCAGAGGCTTGCTCCAGAGAGGAGATGGAGTTTTAGTTGTCGCTTGGACCGCACAGTGTTTAGCATAATGGGTTGTAAGCTGTGTGTCCTCAAAGGGACGAGTGTTAAATAGATGAATGTATCTAAATTCAATTTATATTCTCCGTTCATGCCCACTCCACATCAGTGTAGGCAAACCATTGACTTCCAGTCACAGGCAAAACAAACAAACAAACAAACAAACAAACAGACAAACAAACACCAAAAAAACATAAGGAATATGATTGTAAGTTAAGGCACAGGAGGTAGGTGCTGTGCTTTGTGAGACCCGTACATTAGCTGAGTGTGGGGACAAGAGCTTGGTGCGGGATTAGCTGTGTAACAAGGGACATTGACTGAATGTTCCAGGTGTGTGTGTGTGTGTGAGAGAGAGAGAGAGAGAGAGAGAGAGAGAGAAAGAGGGAGAGAGAGAAGAGATTTACTTGTGTTCAATAGCCTTCTTTGTTTGCTACCAAGAAGTCGTATTTCCTCTGTCAAATGTTCAAGGGGAACTTCCCTGCAGTATTTTAAGACAAAACCTGGCCACTTGTGGGTTCTAGGTGGAAATTCACCAGGACGTCATCAGCCTTTGTAAAGATCTGCCTCTTTTCCTGTCCTGAAATGGCCAGTCTGGGCAGCACCAGGAAGCTCAGTTTTGACCCTTAACTTGACCTTAAGTCACAGGACCACTAGTTCTCCCACAATCCCCAGCGGGCGGGATTTTTGTCTCTTCAGTTGTCTCCTTCTCCTCCTGGTTCTAGCAGCTCTCCTTTAGCTCTTGGCAATCACATGCTTTATGCTTATGATAAACCCTCAGTTTTCATTTCCATGGGCAGAACCGGGGTCCTGGTGCTCATTTCTTCTTTTTAATCCCTGAGCTCATGTAGGGAAGGGGGAGTCGTAACCACCCTGGGAAGAGTAAAGCGATTTCAAGGTGGGCATGCTGGTGTTCACCTTTAGGTAGTAGAGTCAGGCAGATTTCTGTGAGTTCAAGGCCAGCCTGGTCTACATAGTTCCAGAACAGCTAGAGCTACCTAGTGAGATCGTGCACCCCACCTAAAATAAAGAACTAAAAACCGAGTAATCCTCTATTTGTCTCCTCATCCCACTGTGGCCATATTGAATACATTCTCTTCTTCTACCTTTTGCTATTACACTTCTCTTTGCTTGTCGTGCTGGGGACAGGTAGCTGAGCCTATCTTGCTTTAACCCTAACGATACCAGTAGTAGGGTTAGGTATGACAGGGCAGGTAATTGCTCCCAAGCTCCAAGCTTTGAAGACACAGAGACGCACAGCAACTGTCCTCCGCTAGGACAGGCGCATATGAGACGCGACGTAGGCACTGTTACCCACGGCCGGGTTTCAGTTTTGCTTCTGGAGATGGACTATGGGAAGCTAAGGGCACATTAGCCCGCTACACCCAGATAAGGCAGGCAGAGATGTCACGCTGCAGCCAATTTTATTTTGAAACAGGAGTCTAGACCATGTGTGCCATTCCAATGGTGAAGCTCATCTGAGTCGTTTAACCAAGCCCTGGGCGGGTACCAAGAACAGTCCGGATCTGTGTTCAGGCCAGGGGTCTGCTCTGCTTGGAGGGGCCTGGTCCACAGAGGCCTTTCCCAGGTGGCACTTGTCTGAGTCCTCGAAATGCAGTTCTCGTTCATGTCACAGCATGGGAGTCAAGCTGGCGCGTGCATCCTGAGATGCCTTGGGTCTGGCTCCTATGGGAATGACTTCTGTCAAAGCACAAGCTCCTACCTCAAAGAAAAAATGAGGTGACTCAGGAGCTAAATGTGAGTGACGCTGGCCTGGGAAACATGGATTCAATGGACCTCAAATTCTATGTTCTGGGGTGGTAGCAGTTTCATGAGGTTTGCGCAGTAACAGACCAAGAAACTCGTAAAACAAGGCGCTTTTCAAGTTCACTGGCAGGTTGCAGCAACTTGGGGAGTCCCTGCTCCAGGCTTCTGATGCTACCTGATGACACTCTTCTGCCGAATTTTTATTTTTAGATTTCTTTATTTTGTGTGTGTGAGTGGTTTTCCCGAAAGCACGTGCCTGGTGTTTGCAGAGGTCTGCAAGGGCCTCGGAGCCCTGGAACTGAAGTTATGGAGAGCTGTGAGCCAGGTGTCCTCTGGAAGAACAGCTAGGGCTCTTAACCGCTGAGCCGGATCTCCATCCCCTGTTAACACTCTTAACCTTTGGGTGGGTAAAAGGTAAGGCTGTGTTTGCACAGTCTAGAACGGTTGTTGGGTCATACACAGAAATAAACATTGAATGCGTATTTAAGGGGCTGATTTAACCCAAGATAATTTTGCTCTGGACTTGTAACATTCCAACTCTCCACAAACACTGAAGTTCTAATCAGCCAAACTGCCTTGTAGAATGTTTAATATGGGTGTAGCTTTTTTTTTTTTTTAAAGGTAATTTCATTTTCTGTTTCCCAGTTCCTACATATCCTCAGTAACTATCCCCAGGCCGAGGCCTGGTGCTATGCTTTGAATCTGCAACATCCCCACCAGGTAATATTTTGAGTGCTTATTCCCAGCTGGTGGGTGTGTTTGGGAAGGCTGTGCCATGGGAGGAGGTGGACCTGTCTGGCAGCTGTAGGACACCGAGGGCACAGTAGCTGTCTCTGCTTCCTCATCTTACTGGTCTACTGCCTTCCATGGAGCCTGTCCATCATGTGATCTACTCTATGAAAGGCTGACTTTTCTGACCACCACATGAACGAGAACTTGGCTCGGTCACTGACTTCACTGAGACTCTGAGCTGAGTCTAACCTGACCAGAGGCTCTGTAGACAGGAAGAGATAAAACTCACCCTAGGGGAAAATAAGGTATTTTCAAAGAAACCAAGCCTCCCGGGAGTGGGAATAAAGAAAGGATTTATGATGGGCCCAGGTCTGAGGTGACGGATGTCCGTCATGTAACATAAAGGCTGAGGCAGGAAGGTCGTGACTTCAAAGCCAGCCTGAGCCACATACTTAAAAAAATTAATTTAGTAGTTAATTAAAGACTGTGGTCTTTGGTCAGCTAAGCCATTAGAAGTGAAGGTTGGACTCAGTCGGCTGTGTTAATCACAGCAGAACCTTAATTAAAAGGTGGCATGGGACATCAACTCCCCTCACACACACACACACCAGAGGAGAGCTAGGAACAGAGAAGCCCTCCTTGAGTCCAAGTTGTGTTCCAAGAGACTACCCTGTGGAGGAGAAGCAGGGTTCCTCCAGCTTACACTCTTAGGACTGGCTCCAAGATGGACAAACGGGCCTACGGGAATAGGAGTGAAGTTGGTGGCAGAGGTGAGGTGGGAAGCATTCAACATCCGGGCATCTCTGATGAAGGAAGAAGGATGATGCTGAGGGCTCTCAGGCTCTGAATCCCCTCCACAGAGACTCACAGGCCTCCTAGCGACACAGGCCAGCCATCAGCCACACTCATCTTCCGTGTTTCTCCTCAAGCGCAAAACACTGGTCAAGAGATTCTTCTCACCTTCAGATCTAGGCAGCAGCTGAGGGATTGCTGGATAGCCCGGGGTCACCTAGGGCGCTCTGTAACAAATGATACCTCTCAAAGCCAGCTCCAGGGCCTCAGGAGCTGAGTCCCGCCCCAGATGAGACCCGGAGGATGCCAGTGAGCGGGGCTCTGGCTCTGCTAGGCCAGTTTGGTCCTGCTGGAGCGTGGGCTAGTTTCCTAGCATCCTCCTCCCCAGAGAAGGACCTTGCTCCACAGCATGATCCCAAGCACAACCCAGAGTATCCCTTATGGCTCACGTGTTGGTGGCATGGTCTTCAGCTTGAGTGATGCTGGAACCTTTAAGAACCGCTGGTCCCAGTGGTTGGTCTTCAGGCCGTTGGACATGCCCTTGTTGGAGACTGGAGGAAACTGTGGAGCCCTGTTACACTGCTCTTACTTCCTGCCCGGGAAGTAAGCTACTATTGTTCTGTCCTGTATTCCTGTAATGATGTGTGACTCCAAAGAATCAGGCCCCACAGGTCATGAGTTCCTCTGAGACTGTGAACCCAAATAAACCTTTTCTCTTTATACGTTGATTGTCTTGGGTACTTGTTGCAGTAGAGGAAAACTGTCCAGCACGCTGACTTTACTGCCCCCTTCTTAGTCATAGCTTCAGGGGCTGGTCATTAGCCTCCCGATTCCTCTTCGCCTACTTCCTGGCTGACCCATTCTGTCTTGTACCAACCAACAGTGCCTGGGCCACCATGACCTTGGCTTTAGTCCCAGGTTGCCACTCTTCTTCCTGTGACTGACTGCTACCACAGACAAACTTTCTAGACTCAGGTCCCCGGACAATCCCACCTTGGGAGAAGTCGATAGTAGACCACACTCTGGTGCTTAGCTCTTCAGGGACAGTCTGTTAGATCAACCAAAGGACAACAGTTTCAGCTCATTGTGTGAGTGGCCACGGGCAAAGTTGAAATCTCTCTTCTCATTTGGTTTGATTCTTGTTTGTGTTGCTTGAAGAGCATCTGTAGAATGTTCTGTAGATGTTTGGTAGGCCGCTGGTAAGATGCCTTGGTTGGTAACTCACTTGCTTTGTAAGCACGATGATTTGAATTGGACGGAAGAGCTTAGGTGAACAAGCCGTGTGTGGTGGTGTGCTCTTGTAGTCCTAGTTCCGGTGAGATAGGAGGTAGAGACAGGCGGATCCCTGGAAGCTCACTGGCCTGCCAGTCCAGCAATGATCCAAGCTGATGAGAGATCCTGTGTCAAACAAAAGGTGAACGGTACCTGAGGAATGACAGCTGAAGTTGTCCTCTGGACCTATACACACATGTACCTGAGGACTCCTCCCATGCACACCAGAAGAAATGTTGTAAGGAATTCAGGAAGCTGAAGGACATGAATCTTGTTGCTGTAGCAAACAAGTGAAGTCCCACCAGAGAACAATCTCACCAAGACTAATTACTTATCTAACAGGCATAGCTGGGCTTTAACGTCTTTGCATCTGGAAGTGCTCGTTGTGGCACATCCCACTGGAAGCCCCCAAAAGGATTAAGGTGTGATGTGAGTGCCTGGTGAGTCCTGCTCAGGAGATGGCCATCTCTCTCCTCATTCTGGCCCTCGTAGGATGGACTGTCGTCGTGGTGCTGTTGAGTTTCTGAAAAGGAAGTCTTTAGAAGCTTTAAGCACTTCAAGCACAAGGCAGTTGCTGATGGAATTGGTGACAAACCCTCTCTCCTCCTGGCAACTGGCGCTCTCAGATATGCTAGGGCCAGGGAGGCCTACCCTGGCTTTTCTCTGCGCTGTCACACTCATGGCATCTCCAGGGCTACCTGCAACAAGGAAAGGAGGGAGCAGAAACAACACCGGCCCTGAGCAAACCTCATCACCTCAGAACGATGCTTGCGCGTGTAGAGAAGAGGAAAGTTAACATCAGAACCAGACCCTGGAAGGCACATTCCTGATAATGGTCCTTGGACTTACTACCAGCTCTGCTGCGCCTCCTCAGGGGAAGAGGAGAAGGTGCTGGTGTGCAGTGTTTTCAGCAGCCTATCAACAAGAAGCTGCTGTGGCTGATGTTTAAAAGACCGTGTTCTGGGGGCTGGCAAATGCCTGAGTCATCAGAGGGCTCACCACACCAACACGAGGACCTGAGTTTGCGCCCACAGCATCCCAGATAAGAAGTTAGGCGTGGTAGTGTGTGCCTGTTACACAGTGGTGGGGAGGTCGAGACAGGGGGATTCCCAAGCCTCCCTGGCCAAGGAAGTTTGTCTGAATCAGTGGGCTGCAGGTTCAGTGAGGGGTCTGGGCTTAAAGAAAAAAAGAAAAGAAAAAAGAAAGGTGGAGAGTGATTAAAGATGACACTTGACATACACTCCCAAACACCTTTGGAAACACACACACACACACACACACACACACACACACACACACACACACCAAGATCCAGCTTTGTTACCATATAACCACAAAGAGGGTCAGCATCATTGGGGCGGTGCCCTAGATAAGTATCATCCTGCTGTGTGGTTCCTGGAGCACGGTGAGGTTCCAGAAGCACCCCAGCCCCTGAGAGCTATGTCTGTAAACAATGTTGACTGAGGCTTTGCGCTGTGCGGGATTCTCACGAATGCTACATTCAAAGCAGGGAAATGTTAATGAGTCATTTCCTAATCCTTAAGTGTGTCAATGAAGCCATGATGGAGATGGCCGTGGGCCAAGAGCTGCGGAAATCTCTTTGGCATGCATTTATTATGGTCCCCTTCCTCGAAGTCTAATTTTCACTTTCAAATGAAACTCATCACAAGGCCCCTCGTGAGGCCGTGGCTCTCCCTACTGTGTTCCGAGCCACTCAGGAGGCTTTCCCTGACATCCTGCAGAAGCCAGGTGCCACCCCATTTTCCACTTCCTGGCATAAAGGAAAGGCTGCTCACTAACAGGCTTGCATGGGTGTGTTTGTTTAGCGCAGTGTTTCCGGTCTCTGGTAGCCTTTAAGATTATTTCATTAAAAACATCTATATTGTGAAACATTTGGCAACTGTTAGGTTTCAAAGGAGCATGGAACAAATGGCTAACCAAGGTGCCTATTAATATATCAAAGCAAGTGCTGGCCAGCTCTGCCAGTATCACGCAGTACCTGTGGCTCCCCTCAGCACTTCTCGCCCAGTCTCCATCCTAATCTTCTCCAGCCCAGGGGCTGGACTTCCCTTCCCTCCCAGCTTTGGATCCCTATATAACTCAGCCTCTTGGTTCCTTGGCTTGCTCTTGGTCTCTTGGTCTGTGGCTCCTCTCTTGGACAGCTTATCCCGCCTTCTCTTTGTCTCTCCTTCCCTCCCCCTGTCTCTCCTCATGGCCCAGTTCAATCTGGACCCTTCCAGATGCCTCTGGCTTTACTCTCCCCCATATCTATAATAAAGGCTTCTCAGTAATGCCTAGGAGCAGTCATGTTCTCATCTTCATTCAGGAGACACTACTGAAGATGCTACCTGCCCTTGACTAGAGCCCAGGAATGGCCATTCCTTTCAGATGAGCTGTGGCCTCTCAGTTTCCCACAGTCCTCATCACTTACTGTTGCTCTTTTCTTACATAGGCCACATTTATTGTCAACTGAAGTTCATTGTCTTCCTGGCCCTGTAGCCACATTTCCATGTGCTGTAATGAAATAACTGAGGCTAGTTAACTTTTTGTTTTGTTTTGTTTTTCAAGACAGGGTTTCTCTGTGTAGCCTTGGTTGTCCTGGTCTTTCTTTGTAGACCAGGCTGGCCTTGAACTCACAGAGCTCTGTCTGCCTCTGCCTCCCAGAGTGCTGGGATTGCAGGTTTGTGCCACTGCGCCTGGCTGCCAGTTAACTTTTAAGGGGGAAAAAGTTTATTGAAACTCACAATTGTGGAGTCCAAGAAAGTCCAAGATTAGGGGGATCCCGTGATTTGGTCTCCAGTCGGGGCCACCACCTGACAGGCGCATCTTAGCAGAAACACAAGTGAAAGTGAGAAATCATGAAGCAAGACAGGAGGTTGAGGCAAAGGAGGTCAATGCAGGAGTCTGTACGTGTTCTTTTATTTTAACTGTTTTGCTGTTTGGCTTTGTTTATTTTGTTTTGTAACAAAATCTTACCCAAAACCCAGCCTGGCCTACTCTATAGCTCAGGTTGGCCTTGAACTCCTTCTGCCTCAGCCTCCCAAGTATTGGGATTTTCAGGCATGAGCGTGCTCAGCCCCAGGCATGTATCTTCACAACAGCTATCATGAGAATTAACCAGAGCTGTCCCTGGAGCACCACAGGGGTCTCTTCCTGGGAAAGTGCCTTCACTCAGCCAATCCCTTCCTCCCAGGTCTCATTTCCCCAAGCTATTCTGTTTTAAGGATGACCAAAAGCACTACAGAATATTTCTGGGGCACAAGAGGATGCTACCTTTACCAGTTAAGTAGCTATATAGTGATGCAACCAACCACAGACCTCAGCATGAAACAGAAGGCATTTGCTTAACTCAGGCACTTGGCCAAGGAGCTGAAGGTCAGCTATGGCTGGGCTCAACTTGGGGTGTGGCTGAGTGACTGTCTTCCCACACTTTTCATGTTCTTCCTGGACTAGTAAGCTGGCCAGGGGGTGTTCTTTCCATGGTGATGGCAGCAGTACTAGAGAGAAAGTGGGGTTGGGACACATTGATTTCTGCCTTTTTCTATGGCCAGCAAGTCATAGGACCAAACCCAAGGTCAGGCACTGGGAGAACATTTCTGCCACAACCGTTGGGCACTACAAAATTAGATGTCATGTGTATAGTGAAGAAAGGCTTGCCTTGGCTTTTGTCTAGCTGTAGATGACTAGCAGATCCTTGGAATCTCATTGCCTGGAAAAGTGTCCATATGGTGATTTGGCCACTGGACAGAGTAGCAATTTGTTTATGATGTAAATATTTTTTTTTTGGAATGGTTACATTTCTAAAGAGACTCAAAATTAAGGTCAATTATATGCGTGGGATGTGATTTTAACTCCCGCCTAAATACTGAATTCGAAGGCTTGAGTGTTTTCCCTGGTTGGTGCTATTCTAGACATGTTGTCACGCTTCGTGGCCAGGAGGAGCAATGGCTACCCATGGCTCCACAGGTAGAGAACACTTGATATCACACATGCTCACCTCCTCTGGACTATATACTATGCAACCTTTCTTTGCAATAGCCCTTCAATCTGTATCCCTTCACTGTGAGAAACTGGAACCACAAATGTAACAGTCTTTGGTGCCTGCTGGGAATCCTTTCAGTGAGTTAGCCAGCATGGGGCTGGGTTTGAGGGACCTTCTCAATTATGATTTGTTGTTCTGTTAGTTGCTTCCCTTACTTTGTAGCTGACATTAACCATGTGGAAATGCTGAAGGATGGACATTGTAAGCGTATAGGCAGCCTGATTCTGGGTTGCCTAGTAACCTATGATGTCATCATGTGTCTCTAGCAGGTGTGTGGCAGATGCAGTTCAGCTGTGCCTGTACATGCTATAAAAGGACCGACCCACCACTTTCCCTCTCTCTTACTCTTTGCTCTTACCTTCCTCTTACTCTCCTCTCTTGCTCTGTCTGCATCACTTTCTTTCCTGGCCCCTCCTGCCATGTCTCTCTCTTTCCTTTTCCTCTCTATCTCTCCACTTCCATCCGATAAATCTTTTTCATATAATCTGTTGTATGCATGGCAGCATTTAAAAATAAATACTAACATTTTAATAATAAATACTAAATGAAACTCTAAACTGCTACAAGAGCCTCTAAAAGATGTCTCTGCTCACCTTCTATCATCAGTGAGCATTCCCCGTGTGCCCGATGCTGTTCTAGGATCTGAAGCTGGATGGAGCTGTGAATCCTAGTGTGGATGAAGTAGACTGTTATGTGAGAGTCAAGACTGTGAGCAGAACTGAGGGGTCTAACACGCGGAAGGGAGGCAGTGGAGGTCAGCTATTCTCATGGAGCCCTTAGGAAACTCACCTCTGGGGCTGGAGAAACGGCTCAGTGGTAAAGCTGGCTTCCTACTTCTGGAGGACCCATATCACAGTGCACAACTGCTTGTAACTCCAGTTCTAGGGTGTCAATCTGACTCCTCCTTCTGAAGCCTCACCCCCCTTGTGGTCCCCATATACACACTAAAATAAATCTTTTCTTTTTAAAAGGCACTTCTGGGAAAGTGACATTTGAAAGGACTTAGCGAAAGAGGAAGCTGGGGGCTGTGATTCAGGCCAAGAAAATTCTAGAGAGGACAAGCAAGCCCAATGAGGGTGTGAGCAGGATTCCCTGAAATACCCCCAAATCCCCCAATCCCCTTCCCTTGCCATCGCCCAGGGCAGACATTCGAAAATGCTCAATCAGTGAAAGATGTCTTCCCCTGATCTTTGGGGGGCTCTATGAGCAGACTGGGGCAGGCCTTCCCTCCCACGGGCCCCGAGTCAGGACTGAGACCAGCCTCCCTGTCTTGTGTTTGTGTGTGACTGGCCAACTGGGATCACGAATGTGACAGCATGTTCAACCCTGGAACCATCCCAGGGCTGCTTTCTCCTCAGACAATGGCCAGCAGTGTTTCTAAATGTTATTAGTTTCCCAAGGGGGAAAAATGGCTCAAGAAAGATACTGCAAATAAAAGTTATTTCTATTCATTCATTTGGCCCAATCAGTTAATAAATAAGCCCCTCTTTGGAAAGTACAGGGTGACTAAGAATTAGCCTTGAGGGAAAAACCTAGTGGGGAAATCTGACTTAAAAACCATGGTTTGCATGCCCACGCTCCGGGTTCCCTTTCAGCCTCTTGTTCTCCAGGCCTGTGGGCATCCGGGCACTAGGGCTACCGTAGTGTGAGAGGTGTGAGCAGTGGAGGTGGAGGGTGTTTGTGAAGGTTCTTGGCCAGCAGAAGCTGCTCTGGCGGCTTTGGTGGCTGGGCTGACTTGAGTGTTCTTCCTACCTCAGAGAAGCAGCCTCAGGAGGCAAACTTGAGGCCAAAGGGAACCTCCCTTAGTAAGACTTCCTCATTCTTGAGGTTACAAAGATTAAGACCAAGACTAAGGCCAGGGGCGGAGACAGGAGTAGCAGGGGGGGGGGGGGGGGGGGACTAACCCTGGGGGCTCTCCCCACTCCAGGCGGGCCAGCAGCAGCAGCCCTCAGGGAAGCTGCCCCTAGCCTGTTTGTGATGTGGTCATCAACTGGGGACAGCTGAGGACCACCCACACTTTCCCCTCCAGCCCGGCTTTTGCTCTCATTTCCTTTTTCTCCACATCCTTACCCCCACTCCTCCAAGTCTTGGCTTACTTATTCTCTTTCTTTGTAGAGCTGCCCCAATTTCTTTCCTTCAGTCCCTAAGAGAGAAACGGCAAATTTGGGAGCAAGCCACAACCACGGCAGAAAGCTCCTACTGTGAGCCAGAGCCTCTTCCATGGTGCTGAGCAAACCCTTAACTGGGATGAAAACTTTCTCCTCCCCACAGCCAACCCCTCAGCCCATGAGAAGGGTAGTGAGAATTCATCATGTTCTAGAAGAGTGGTTCTCAATCTTCCTAACGCTACAAACCTTTAACACGGTTCCTTATGTGGTGGTGACCCCAACCATAAAATCATTTGTGTTGCTACTTCATGACTGTAGTCTTGCTACTGTTATGAATTGTAACATAAATATTTTTGAAGATAGAGGTTTGCCACAGGGGTCACGACCAACAGGTTGAGAAACACTGTTCTAAGAGCTTTCTCTCCTGACATCCAAACTGAGCAGATCCTGAAACGGCAATATTAAAAACTTAATTCAAAATTTAAACATGCCTTCTTGATGTGCTTTCTGGGGGTGGGGGAACCACCTAAAACGAAACAAAACAACAACAACCAAAAAAAAAAAAAAACCCAACCAAAAACCCTAAGGGTTTCAGCATAGGCAGTGAAGGGAAAAGGCTGGCTTGGGGTTTTGCCCAAGGTTGACAAGCTTCTGCCCTTGGCAGTGCCGGTGTAACCACAATGTTTGCTGATGATTTTTTTTTTCTTCATAACCAAGTAGGAAGAAGTGAAGGTGGCAGCTAGTGGTGTCCAAAGGGCAAGAAGTCCATCCTTTGTGATCACTTTTCCTGTCCCTTCCCAGTGAAAGCAAGACTCACTCATCAACTCTTCTCTGGTGTGAAGTGGAGACACGGCACCCCAACTTCAGAAACATCCAGGAAAGGCTCTGTAGGTTCTCACCAGAATGTGGTCCCAAGTTACCATGGAAACCTTCACATGGAAAAGCCTTTACTAGAAACAGTCTCATACTCAGTATGAGGAGAATATTTAGAGCCCAAGGAAGGATAAGGTAAGTGCAAAAGTATACCTCGCTGTGTCTGTGGGGTGGGAGGAGATTGCTGTGAAGTAAACAGGTCACGTACTTGTCAACAGTGTGAATTATGATGAGTGTGCTTTGAAAGTTTCTAGAAATGCTGAATAAAGTCTTTCTCTTACACAGTTGTTCTATCAAGAAAGCAAGTGACGTGTGAGGGCTGGAAATGAGCGAAGAACTGGGAACTAGTCTGAACTGACCGGGGGCTGCTGGAAGGAGATGGGTGAGAGCAGTTGCCAGGGTTTGGGGGCTTCACCTTCAAGTCACCAGCACAGGGGACAAGAGGATCCCAGGGCACGGAGAGGAAGAACAGCAAGCCACCGCAGCTCTCACAGTGTGTGAGACAGGGCAGGGTGCAGGCACTCGGGGGTGCTTTAGGTAGGGATGGCAACAGTGGCTGGTTTTAGAATTGATGAAAATGGTCCTGCTTAGTGAAACATGCGATGAATACAGTCATTTTAAAGCAACACTAGCCTTTCACTGCGGGAGGCGGAGGCAGGAGGTCATTCTCAGCTGTGACACGAGTTTGAGGCTAACCAGGGACACGTGACATCTCTGTGCATCATATATGATTTATACCCAGCACTTAGGAGGCAGAGGCAGGCAGGTCTCTGTAAGCTACAAAGTTATATGAAACAAAATATGGACAGGACTTCCAAGGTCCTCAGACAATTCCATAGTCACAGGGCAAAAATTTAACATATCTTTTTCAGTAATTTGAGAGTTCTAATAACAAATAACAACAAAAGGACGTAAAAGGCACAATAAGCGAACATGATTTTTTTTTTTTTAAAGACCTCTGACCACTGTAAGAAATATACTTCAGGGCTTAGGAGGTGGCTCAGTTGGTTAAGCACTACAGTATGAGGCCCAGAGATCTGACCCCCAGAACCCACATAAATGCCAGGTGGAAGCAAGGGCTCCCTAGAGCATGCTGGCTCTCACCAACAGATCACACAGTAGCCCCCAAAACCATTCTTGGGGTGCTGCAGAATCCCTAGCAGACAGTGCTCAGGGGAACCCTCCACTGTTAGACACCTGCAGAGATGGTGGACTCTACTTGGGGGGAAAAAAACCCAAAACTAAGACAAGCAGTGATCAAGAAGTGCCGTAATGGAGCTTCTGAGAATATATCGCTCACAAGCGAGCATGCAAGCTTCTGTTCAGTGGTTAAGGACTCTTGGGGAAAATAAGTTTAGAAAATACATGTGTAAAATAGCCACCAAAAAAAAAGAATGCGCTTATCTGAAGATTCGTGAGAAAAGCCTCTGTGTGGAATTCAAAACATTCCTGACCTCAATAAATGGAGAGGTTCACAATATTGGCAGAGTTGTAGACCCCAGTTCTAAGTTCCTTAACTTTATGCAGTGGGTAGTTTGAATGCTAGCATTTTGGGTTGATTCTACTCGGCATTAGTTCAAGGAACCAATAGCTCTGGGGCAGCTTTGGAGAGAGCATCCAATCACTGGGGCCCAACTCCTGCATGGAGGAAAAGCCTAGATAGTCCACAGTCAGGAGCAGATGTGATATTAGCCTAGGGAGGAGCTGAGGAGACCCCAGAAGCAGGTTCACTCATGTATGAAAGTTTGTACGGAGTGGAGACATACCTTCAAATCAGTGAGGGAAAGGGGGCTTTTGGAAATAATGCTGGAGCTGCAGTGGGTCATGGTGGCTCAGGTCTGTGATCCCAGCAATTGGAAGGACTACGAGTTCATGGTGAGCATGGTTTACTTAGTGAGTGCTAGTCTTTAAAAAAATAAAATAGAATAGAATAGGGGTGAGGTAGGGGAGCAGCACTGGAAGGACCCGCTGTTCCACTGTCAGTGAGGAAATAACCAGCCGGGTGTCCACATCAGGAGTTGTTAAAATGGATTAAAGAGCTAGACAAAAAAGTGCGTATCCTGAAGTGTGGAAGGGAATGAAGGAGCAGGCTCTTAGGGTCTCAGAGGAAGAAAAGATTTGCTAAACCCCACACCAAACGCAAACCATGAATAAATATGATACATTTGACTACATTAAGATAGTCTTTAAGAAAAAAAACTCTTTGTACATGAAAGATGGCGTAAAGAAGAAACAAGAATGAAACTTGGGGAAGGAATTCAGCCTGTACCTACCTGGCAAGGATGGCCCAGAATGTATAGTAAACAGCGTTAGCTAAAGGCCAAAGTCCTGAAAGGTGATATAGGACAGCTTCACAACACACAGGAAGAAAATGATAGACTCAAGCAGAGAGGGGTCACGATCCACAGGTTGAGAACCATTGACCTAGGGCCAGACCAGTGTGCATCTCCACCATGGAGGGCAGGCAGGCACCAGGCCTGGGACATCCTCTGCTCCCTACAGCTCTGCGTTTAAGGGTGACAAACCAGTGGACGTGGCTTCTAGCGGAGGGTACACAGAGGATCTCAGAAACACCAGGAATGTTTCACTCCTCAGAATGAATTGTGCATTGGTGGGCTCGGTTCCACCATTCTGTGTGGCAGGCAAGCAGAGGGAATAGTTCAGCAGCCTTGAGTCTAGGTGGTTTGGGTTAGACACACAGCTGCCTTCTAATAATTCACCTGGCAGCCCGGGGGCCCCATTCACATGACTGCACACCCCCCTACCTCCAAAGAACCTGCCAGAAGCCCGGGACCCCACATCAAGCCTCACACACACCCAAGTCGGAGCACTGCAGTAAGTTTACCTTCTCTTACACTCCCTCAGACTGAGATATTGTTCAGTCACGCTCTGGCTACGTCCGATAGGAGAGCGGGAAGGCTGATCCTGCCTGAACTGGTTTGGGGTGCATGCCCAGTGAGACAAGTTGTTCTTTCGAAGCAAACTTTTGGGGAGAATCCCCTCTTTCTTCACTACCTTATACCTGTGCCTATCGTTTTCTTCAGATGGGGGACCCTGGTAGGTTGCCATGCAACGGTGCACAGACCTACACCCATGTGATATGGGCAGCACTAATTGGACCCAGTGGGATATGTACATATATATATATGTATATTGTGTGTGTGTGTAGAGAGAGTGAGAGGGTGAGATGAGTGAAGAGAGAATGAGGGAACATGAAGTTGGCAGGGAAATGGAGGAGGGATCTGGGAGGAGTTGCAGTGGGGGGGGCGGCGGGGGATTGGACTTGATAAAAACGAAATGCCTTCATATATGAAGGGTAAAGCAATAAAATAAAATAAAAAAACACCATCCAGGCGCCCAGTCCAACCTAACGGGCTCTAATCTGTGGCTCAGTGGTATTCGGCACAGCCATTATTCCAGTTCTATTCTGTCCTTTTGCAATTGCCGAAGCTATTTTTAATCTTGTGAAACTGCTCTAAGCTAACACAAGACAGAAGGCTCGCAGAAGGTTGAGAAAGGTAAGCCATTAAAATTTATATGTAGGCACAGAAGTCAGGACACCAAAATGTTAAGGGGGGAGTTGCTTTTGGATGAATTAGAGGTGACTTGATTTTTTTTTTTTTAAATAATCTAATTTGAGGTGGCTGTATAGTTCTGGATGTGGGCATCCACTGGAGAATGGTTGACCTGCAGAGAGGGTGGACACCTTTAAAGAAAACGGGTTCTCCCTCCCCCGGAAGCCATAGACTGCCCACAGCTCCTCAGTTAGGGGTGAGAGCTTGCCAGTTCCTTCCCCCCTCCGCGCTGAAAGGTTGGCTGCCTCCTGCTTATGCAGATCATCTCTGACTTCAAGAGCACACCGGTTGTCATGTCCAGAAGCCACAACAGTGTCACCCTGATCCTTCCAGACCTCTGGCACTTAAAGTCTTTCTGCCCCTCCTCCCTTTGGAGCTGGTGCGACGCAGATGGCCTCAATCTTCTTTTAGACAGAGTTCTCTAAGAAAGAAAAGAGAAAAGAAAAGAACTTGTGTGTGTGTGTGTGTGTGTGTGTGTGTGTGTGTGTGTGTGTGATTAATGCTTTAGTATAAGAAAGATCTCCTTTGCTCAAACAATGCAAACAAGGCCCAATGATAACCTGAAAGAGGTCAGAGAGCAGAGGACTGCAGGCTTGTGCCACTTCTCTGGAAGTCTGGGGTGTCTGTCCCTATCACAAAATCTGGAGAGGAGCAACGTCGCCACAGCCGGGACTCCAGAGGAAGCTGCCCAGCCTCCCTGAATGGGCATGGACCAGCTGCATGGCCTGGGTTTGAGGGTCATCGAGCCGGTGCCGCGCGTGCCATCGCGGCTTCCGAAGCCGCAGGGAGCGGGGCCGTTCCGCGGAGCTGCTTGTCGCCGCTGGCCAGCCGCAGCCGCAGCGACGCGGACTTGGGGACGCGCGCGGGGCGGGGACCAGGCCACCCGCCTCCTCCGACTGGGGAGTCCCCGGGGCCGGCGCGCGGGGAAGTCCCAAGCGCGGGTACAAGAGCGCGGCGCGCGCCCAGGAGGGCGGCCCGGACGGTGGCGCAGCGCTCCAGCCATGTCGCAAGGCCTCCAGCTCCTGCTCCTAGGCTGCGGTACGGTCCCCTCCGAGCCCGTCGCCCCACGCTGTCCGCGACCCCGCCTGGGTGGCCTTGCTCACGCCGGTCTGTCTCTCCCTCTTTCTTACAGCCTGCAGCCTGGCGCCCGCGATGGCGATGCGGGAGGTGACGGTGGCTTGCTCCGAGACGGCGGACCTGCCGTGCACAGCGCCCTGGGACCCACAGCTCTCCTACGCGGTGTCCTGGGTCAAGGTAAGCGCGGCGGTGTCTGCGCGGTTTCTTGCCGGGACAGTGGAAGCAGACACCCGAGGGACGGAGTCTCCTGGGGCCCCGGGTTGGGCACTCGAGCCGTTTCTGCCATCCTACCGTCTTCCCCCGCGCTCCATCTGCGTCCAGGGCCCAAGCTCCCTTATGTTAGTTTCCCGGCAGATCATGATCAAAGGCGGCTTGTCCTAAATGATCCCACCAGAGGGGTTCCAGGGATCGGATCCAGGCAGCAAGGCACCTGTGGGTGCAGCCAGGGGAAGCAGCATGGGCCTAGATTTGGGCACGGGACAGGAAGCATGTCAGCATGTCCCTAGACTCCCGATTTCTTGTACCTTGTGGCCATGACACTCTCAAAAACACAGGAGGGAGAAGGATATTTGTGGGGGAGGTCTCAGAGAGGGTCCCAGGTGGCTTAGGCTGGCCACAGGAGGTAGTGAGGAGCGTCATCTCTTGGCAGCCAAGGCATGGCCTCTCCTCAACCTTGCTGCTGCTTGGCAGTCCCTAGGGGTACTTGGAGCCATGAATGAGGACTTCCATAGGAATGTGCTGGAGCCTGAGGCCCAAACAGAGAAAGCATCTTTGCCCCTGTGGTGGGAAATTGAGTTGCACAAGGCGAGACGTTTGAAAGGCTTCTCGTCTCAGACGCCAAAATTGTAATTCCTGTGGTATTTTACAGCCCAGCTGCTGTAATTTAATGGAGCTGGCCTTTGCACCCCTTCTTTAAGTGAGGCTCTGAGACAGGCCACCTCCATTTTAAGGCAAATGAATTAAATCTCTGGGGGTAGCTCTCTGATTTTCCTCCTCCGAGGAGGCCTCTGTCTGTTCTCAGTTTGGGCTGCCTTCTCCCCACTATGAAGGATGCAAGAGCTTGTGTACGTATGGGTGTTTAAACGTGCAAGGCAGCATAGGAAGTGTGTGTGTGTGTGTGTGTGTGTGTGTGTATGTGTGGTGTTTACCCCCTTTAGCCAATTATCGGGGCTGGGGGATGGCCGCTCACCTTCCCCCAGTGCTACAGTGCCTGCCTAGCACACAAAAGGTCCCAGGTATGAAACCAAACAAGTCAACCAACTGGATTGTTAATTCCCCAAAGACGATGACTACACCAGTGCCCTTTGCCCTCTGCCCAGCGCCCAGTGTCTACCCTGCTACTAAAGCTAAGCTGACTATGAGAGATATGGCACCATGGACACCTCAGGACACTGCTGTGTAGGGCGTTACAGCTCTCTCTCTCTCTCTCTGTATATGTGTTCCTATTGCTTCTTTGTTTCTCCTTTCTTCACTGTGAGCTCAGAGAACAGAAGCCCAAAAATTGTTTGAGTAGTCAAAACAATAGCACTTTAAAAATATTGTAAAAACAATATTTGAGTGCTCACCATATGCCTGACTGTGGGAATAAATATTTACATATATCATCTACCTCTGTCTTCCGGAACAGTGTGGGCTTCAGGGGCCAGAACTATGCCTGTTCCTACTTTAAAGGTGAAGAGACAGAGCTCAGGGGAGCAAAATAAATGGGCTCTGAACCAAGCTGTCGGATGCTGAGACTTGAGTTGTTGGACCATCTTGATATCTCATTTCTCTCTTTTAATTACTTTGCGTAAAGAAAAGTGAAGTGTCCCTGAGCCAGCCAGACAGTGGACTCAGACATCTCAAGGAGGGAACAAAACATAAAGCCACGATCCCTCCCAGACTGTAATTAAAAAAACAAAGAAAGAAAAAGAAAGCATCATTAATATCCCCAGGGGAGTAATTAAAAAGTACTCATGAAACAAGTAGATGAAATTTCAGACTGTGAAGTTCAAACAGTTGTCAAGTTAAATCTCCTCGCGCAGGGTCGTTTGGAATGGTTCAGTAAATCACTGCAATTAGCCTTTGACCTCGCCTTGGATGTCGGCAGATGATGTAACTTTGCAATGTATGTGCTTGTTTATTGGACACAGTCCTTGCGAGACCTGGCCTGAAGGTCTCTTAAAATTTTTTCTATAAAAAAAAAAAAAAATAGGGGGATGGTAGAGTTGCTTGCTAAATATGAATGAAGCTCTGATGATAAAAGGGAAAGGCAGCTGTCTAATCTCATCTCCTCCTCCATGGGCGTGGCTGCTGGAGGAGCAGGTGTGCTGTGCTGTGCCTGCCCACGACGAATACCTTGACATCCAAATGTGTTATTTCTTCCAGGACTTTTGGACACGTCCTATTATATTTGTTCTTTTCATGCCCGATAATTAATACATTTGCATGGCTGTTGCTTATATAACACAAATGGCCAGAGAAGTCTAAAAATAAGGCCAGTGGTGAGATACTGAAAGGCCTCATTTTATGGATGAAGCATCTCAGTTTGTTTTTGTTTTTGTTTGCTTGTTTGGGTGGTTTTATTGTAATATGTTCTGGGGGACTGTGAGGAAGGGGATTTAAACTCAGAACCAAAGGCCAGCCTCGCTCTTCTCACCTCCCTTTTTTCATCTCTGTCCTGGCATTGTAAAACTTGTTTCCTGTTGGGATCAGTTCAAGCAGAGCAGAGCCTCTTGGAGTGAGATTTCACTGTCTACCACACTGAATCACATTCTTGCAGGCCTTCTGCTTATCACAATGGTGGTTACACATAGCTTCAAATTCCATTTCCCATTTAGTCCTGGGGTTCCATAGAGCATCCTGACACTAGCCAGTTGACACTGATGGCTTATGCTCAAACCATATCTTTAAAAACTCATTGGTCTTTTACCAAAAGCTGCACTCAGATGGAGTCCAGTTAGTGTCTGTACAGACACTGATGAGTCTGTCAGGAAAAGTGTTATTCTTTGTTTCTAAGCTGTGGTGAAGGGGGAGGCTGGAGAGACTCAGTAGAGACAAGAACATCAAAGGCAAAGCCAAATGTAACCGACAGCAGCCCAGTTCCTTCTAGCACAGCCCTTCTGTGGCCCAGTGCCCTCCTAACTGGGCTCCCCAAAAGCTCCCCTACTTGCTACCTTTTAAAGAAGAATGGATGGTGGTGAAGAAATAGAGAAATCGATAAGTTTGTAGCTATGTGGGCTATAAATCAGTTTAGTTTTTAAAGTCATGATAGATTGCAGCTTGGGTGGGAGGAGGTAGTTTGAGAACACAGGCAAATATGCTTTGATCCATCACTCTTTTGCTATGGACCATGGCATTTGTTTACATGTGATTTCAGAGGACAGGGCCCAGTCATCATGTACATACTGAATACAAGGCTCTGTATGAGGGGATGTGTCTGCACTGGAGTGTCCCTGTACCTCTACAAAGCTGCCGTAGTAGGCCTGAAGTGAGAACGCAGCTCTGAATGGGCAACTTTGGCCATGGCTGGTGTCCTTCTCCACTAACAAAGAGGAGTCATTTACTTAGCAGATACAGTGCCATCCTGGATCACGCTAGGAGCCCTGACAACCTACACTGAGGCAAAGGGGATATCTGATGTGGCCTCTGGCTGATACTGCGGGGGTGGGGACAGGCATGCGTCACAAGACATGCTCTCTTTACACTGATTGCCCAGGAAGGGAGAAAGGGGAAGTGGGACAGTGATTTCAGAGAACGGGTCACACTTGAATTTTGGAGTTAGAAAATCCCTGGTTAGGGTAGATCATGGGTACTCTGGTCCAGTGCAGTGTTCTATTTCTGCTGTTTCTCCTGGGGGCAATGTTGGCGATCAGGCTAACTGACAGCTCAACCCACACCGGGGTTGCTTGGCCTTGGTTTCGATTTCCATGGATGTTGCTCACTCTTGATGAAAGGAGCTGTATTTCACGTCGCCACCAGTATGCAATGTTGAGCTCCCAAGGCAGGGTCTCTGAAATGAGCAGCAAGCCTCATGAGGGATCAGGATCAGAGTTGAAGCCATCCCTCAAGGGCCTACCCACGAGCTAACAGGTACCACTTGCTGAGTTTTCTTGATTCTAAGAGGCAATCTCAGAACATGCTTTCCCAAAATCAACATGGAGAAGATGGCTCAGTTAGTAAGGTTCCTGTCATGTAAGTGTGAGGGCCTATCTTTTGAGCCCCAGCACCCATGTAAAAAAAGCAGCTTCAGTGACAAGGGTCTGTGAGGACAGTGTACATGGCCAGAGATGGGCGGATCCCTGAGGCTTGTTGGTCAGGCAACCTAGTCAAATCTGTGAGCTTCAGATTCTTTGAGAGACCCTTGACAGACAAGGTGGAAGGTGATAGAGGAGGACATGTGATGTCCACACACATGAACACACAAGTCTGTACATACATCCATGTCCGCACTCAGAGACCAAGCAAACATTTGATGAGTGGCACACATACAAGGGCGTACCTTGTACCACAAAACACTTTCGGTGCAAGCGAGGTAACTAGTGATCAAGAGAGGAAAATGATACAGCAGCTGTGCCCAGGGGTGACGCTAGGACACAGGGTGTGAAGGGCTTGAGTGTCGAATGATAATGAGTCCAAGGGCACACAGCCTCAGTAGCAGTAAGCCGTTGAAGGCATTTCAGCCCAGAGAATGATTCGAAAACCTAAGAGAGAGCACATTTCTCATGGTGATGGAAAGAATGTAATTCACCTAGAGACGAATCTTTGGGAGCCTGTATTTCATTTATTTGTTTGTTTATTTATTTATTTATTTATTTATTTATTTATTTATTTATTTATTTATTTATTTTACTGCATTGCGATCACCATCAGGTTACCTCATCGAAGGCTAGAGCACATCTTTGCTTCCCTGGGTTTTCTCCATCACCATTTCTGTCTGTGTGGTCAAGGAAGGATGAGTCTACCTCAGAGCGGAAGTCTCAGCCTGACTGGAATGATGGCTCATTGAGGCTTTGGACATGGCTGAACAGTAGCATTGTTTATGTCCTTTGCAGGGTAGAAATCGGGTGGCTGAAAGTTGAAGAGCTACACAAACAAAAAACCACGTGCTTTCCACGAATACAAGGGGGAACCTGAATCACATGAGGACTGGGTTCCCTTAGTTTATTCTTGGTTATGTCGCAGCCTGGAAAAAAAAAAAAAGGAGAAGTTTGCAGGAGTGCTCAGTGACGTAGGTGTTTTATGCAATGAAATCAAACTCATTATCCAAAAAAGGGTTTCTCTGCCTAAAACTGCTTCCATAATCTCTTTCTGGGTACTTCTGCAATAATTCTAAATGTGTGTGTGTGTGTGTGTGTGTGTGTGTGTGTGTGTGTGTGTGCGCGCGCATGGGTACGGAGACTAGAGACTTACCTTGGGTGTCTTCCTCCATCACTCGCCATCACCTCGTCTGGTTTTTGACAGAGTTTCTTACAGAGCCTGGAGCCAGAAAGCCCCAGGGATCCTCCTGTCCACCTTCCACAGGGCTGAGCTTACAGACATCCACTGCTTCACCCAGTTTTGTTTGTCGGTTGGTTTGGTTTTCAGCACAGAGGCTGGGGATGTGATGTGTACACTCGGTGCTTGAACTGGCTGAGCTCTTCCCAGCTTTTCTAACGTTAGTATCAACATTCTTGGCACAAATCAGAGCCGGACCAAACAGTCTTCCCTGATAATACTCCTTCACACTCCTAAGCGTGCTTCTGGATTCTTGGAAGGTTGTTGTTGTTTGTTTGTTTGTTTGTTGCATGGAGATGCACTTGGAAGACCAGGGTGTGGTAGCTTCGTGTGACAGTTTCTTGAGCACTCATGAATCTCCTGTGTGTTCTCGTCTGAGTTCTCCAAAGAGCTGATGGCTGCCGAGTCTAGGTCCAGATGGAGAGGAACCCCTGGGAAAGGAAGACGTTAGTTGCCCCAAGCTGCCCTCACCTTAGACCCGACTCTCTGGGTCAGCTCTGGAGTGCCATTCTTTGAGGAGAGGAGGCAAATGAGTGGGCCTGATGCAGAAACTTGGGCCACAAGAGCTGAGTTCCCTGTGTGCCACCCATATGCAGTGTGGCCTGTGTATGTCTGTGCTCCATCAGCTAAGACTTTCTGTTACAAGGAATTGCAGTTCTGTCTTAAAAGAAAGGAACTATGTTGACTTATACATGATGTATTAGATTTCTCATTTTTTCACGTTCCCATCATAAATATAAGACAACACAGTTCCCTTTCCTTAGGAAAAGCTGGGCTTAGAGCTATGTGACTATCCCCTGGGCTTGGTGACATTCCATTTCTCATCTTTCCCAACCTATAAATTAGTTTTATTGCTAGCTTCCCCCTGGCAGGGAAATAGTAGCTGGTAAACACACTTGCATATTTTTTTCTGTGTAGGTTTTTCTTCTAATAGGACAAACATCTGGCTATTCTTAAGTGGCTATGATTATACTCTATGCCCATCACAGCCAGTCTCTGAGGTCCCAGGATGCCAGGCCAGAGTCAAATGGGCCTCCTCTAGACTCAAGGGGTTCTGTGTGGTTCCTTGAAGGACATGAACTCAGAGTCCAGTAGGCACTACAGGATGACAGCCTCAGGAGGGCTGGTATGAGTAATGAAAGGTTCACTGCCATCCATGCCCCAGCTTCAAAAGATTTTTCCGCTTTCTTCTAATGATACTTGACACAATCAGAATTCTATGATGTTTTGAACACAGTATGGGCAGCTAACAAATTTCTTTGCATAGGGCTGGGGTGATGGTTTAGTCAGTGAGGTGCTTGCTGTGGAAACATGAGAGAGTCTGATCCCCAGAACTAGTGAAATAAGTAGGGTGGAGAGGTGTAGCTCTCTGAAGCTTACTAGCCAGCCAGCCCGGCCAATCAGAAGAGCCCTAGGACAATGAGAGACTATCTCAAGAGACAAACAGAAAATAATATTAGATGGTGCCAAAAGAGGGAGGGCGATCAAGACTGTCTTCTAGTCTTCACATGCTAATGTACACACACACACACACACACACACACACACACACACACACACGAGATTTTTCTCTGGAGCAGAGAATTGAGACTTCCAAGGTAATTTTATCAGAAAGAAGCCAAGAAGGATGAACTTGAAGGAAGCAAACATCTACAGCAGCAGCTTCTACCTCTGCTCTCCCAACTCCACGATGCCCATGCATGCTTCTCGTTTGACTTTTATAATATATTCCTTCTAGACAAGGGAATAAAACACAGAGATGAAGCGAATGACTGAAAGTGACCCGGTTAGCTAGCGCAGAAGCTTGGACTTTTTGATTTGGAAGCCAATGTGCTTGTCATGTTCTCATTATTTCACAAATTCATTCATTTATTCAGAGCGTACGTTCTGAATCCTTCCTGTGTGCAATGAACTGTTTAGTGTGCTGAATGAAACACTGGCTATGTATTTTTTTTTTAATAGTATCTTTAGGGCTTTGAATCTGATTGGTACCATGCTTAGGGTGTGTGTACAGCATCCTAAATATCTTAACGCTACTTCTATAAGATGTGGTAACTATTGGCTCCTGTGGGTACAAACTACCCCAGAGCTGCTTGGCCAGTTGGCCAAGAGCAGAAGAACCAGTGGTAGGGCTGGGGATGGCTCCCGCTCCAAAGCCAGCGCTCTTAATTAGGCTGCCTCTGCCACGCTCATAACTCTTGTTAAGAGCCATAAATCTGACTCTGTCTGTTAGACCCAGCACATTTCAAAGCAGAAAATCATTTTTCTAATAAAACTACACTCAGAAAAAAATGCCGACATTAATGCTCACACATTTTATCCTCATTATGACATCAACCTTGGAGCCAAACTATTTTGCACATTATAAAGAGCTGTTTTTATGATGAATGGGGATTATATTAGCACTTTAATTGAGTTAGAAACCGAAGTACATGAATGTTAGTGCACAAGGGATGCAATTAACAAAAAGCTGTTCCAGAATGCTTGGGATCCATCAGATTATTGTAACGACACCTTGAAGTTTCCCTCTTTACATATGGCTTATCAAACTGGTAAGCGAAATGCTTAAATTCTGTGTTATTTTTTTTCCCTCCAAAGAAGTGTTTCTTTTCACCAAGCTTTGATCACATTTTTTAGCAGATCTAACGTTCTGATGAGCTCAGACTTCAAGTTTGTGATCAAAACTCCTTGTTTGCTGTAGGAAGAGAAATGTTGCCTTAATAATTGGATTTGATCATTTCTAGGAAGTTCACACGGTGTGTGTGTGTGTGCGCGTGTGTCCTCATGCATCTGTCCCTGTGCTTGTGGACGCTAGTGGCTGAGCCTGGGATGCCTTCCTCGATTCCTGTCCGCCTTGTTTTCTTGAAACAAAGTTTCCGTACTGAATCTGGAGCTTTTCATTTTAGCTAAGGCCCTGGGGATCACTTGTTTCTTCAGTCTCAGTACTGGGGTTGCAGGCGTGCCTAGCTTTTACCCGGGGTTTGGGGGTCTGATCTCATCGCCTCACACTTGCACAGGAAGCACTTTACCCACTGTGCCCCTTTCTCCAGCCCCCAAGTGCCTTTTACACCTTTTATTTTGAGACATAAGTTGGCTAAGCTGGCCTTGAACTTGTGATCCTCCCATCTCAGCCTTATGAGGAGCTGGGATCACCGGCTGTCCCACCAGGCCTGATTAGTTGTCATATATTTGAACAAAACCATATAAATTTGTTTTAAAAACACTTGACAAAACAAATTCTTAGTTGAAATATGGGTTCTATTCCAGTATTATTTATTTAGTTTGCGCTCATTCAAATTTGACTATCAATAAGAAATCTATTTAATTCACATGCCCTTAAAATTAGTACTTGTGTTTACTTGATGTTGTATTCAGCAAATTAAAGAGAAAGCTCAGTTTGATTTAGGTCTTGTGGTCTCCTTAAGGTCAAATCTGTGTCTCAGAGAAAGAATATGATATTTAAGTCATTTATTCAGATTAGAGGCCTTGAGGCAAGCAAAGTCCCTAGGCTTTCTGAAAATGGGATATCTCTCTCTCTCTTTTTTTTCCTAATTCAATAAAAAAAAGTTTAGTTGTCAGCATAAAAGTTAATCCACAGAGCGTGGGCATTTAAGACAGCATTGGAATGAGCATTTTGAGAAATTAATTTGCCCAAATTATGTTGTGCTTTCGCATGCTGTACGGCAATATTAGCATCACTGAGTGTGCATTAAACAGTTCCCGTCAATTATGCTCGGCTGTGAATGGATCGGAGGGTTCCTTTTGTTATAAATTACTATTTCCTAAAATGCTTTTGCAGAGAAGCAATAAAACACTTTTAGACTTGGAATGTTTAAAAAGCTGCTCTTGCCAGTGGTTGGTTTTGAGCCAGCTCCAAATGCGCATAAGAACTCAAAACAAAGCAAAGAGTGGGCTGGTCCATCTGCTCTTCTACCTTTCTCCTCCCTCTGGAACATCTCTGTCAGCCCCTGGTGCTGCTTCGGCCAACGCTAGACATGGCAAGATGCCATGCGCCTGGCCACAGGTCTTTTGAGAATCATTTGAAGTTTTTCATAAGGGTTTCCTGGGTACCCATAGTGCTACACTCAGGTTTGGAGTATGTGACGCAAACATAAAAATGGTTGCTATGTTTACATGACGGGGGGAGGACCTGCATTTCTCAGGTGGAGTCACATGAAAAGGTCTATCTTTGGATAGTTATATCTTAAAATAACAAAAGGAAGGGCAATGAACATTGCTCATTCTGGAACATGGAACTAGGAGAGGGCTGCAGAGCATTTCCAGAAGCACTGCCGTCCTGAGAAGCATGATGGACTCCTCACACCTTGTCTTGGCTGGGGTGTGAATCACCCCTCTGTATCCACATGGGGTTACTGTGTAGCCTTTGTGGTTGTCAGATACACCTAGTATCAGGTTGCTTGCATTCAAGTCTCCCATATTTTACTTAATAATGGGCCCAACGTACAAGAGTAGTGATGCTAGCAGTTTGGATATGCCAAAGAGAAACTATAAAGTGATTTTAAAAAAGGGAATAGATGACTTACTGAGAGGGAGAGAAGAGAGAGAGAGATCCAAGCTCCTTGTGCTGACATTACTAAGGACCACAGTAAGAATGAATCTTTTATCCTGATACTTTGAAAATGTGAGCAGAAAACCTACACTTGGTTTAGACACCAACCTGTTCTGAGCGGGTTTGTACTGGAGAAAACCACTGTACCTTTCCACAGACAGGTTCAGTTCTACCTCTGATTTCAGATACCCACTGAGAGAGTCAAACAAAATCCCATGGACAAGACAAGACGCCGTTGTCGCCATTGGGGTTAGTTATGAAGCAGAGTGCTGTCACTCATCACTCATTTGGCAAGAGTTCCTGGGTTATGCCAGCTCTCTGGCACTGGTTCTCTGCGGCACTGAGAAGAAAGGGTCTTTGGAGGAGACCCCTTTTGGATGTGATTCCACTGGTGGCTGTGCTGATTCGACAAGACAGAATTTGGCAGGCGATTGCGCCAACAACCTTGTTCTGTGGCTCCCTTCATTTCTTCCCTCTGTCCTTACCATCTCACCTGGCTTTTGTGTTGCTACTTATAAGCAGCTGGGCCAAAATAGCTAGACTTGTTCCAGAAGCCTATAGAAATCTGACCGCAAAGGGTACTCCTTGCTCTTGGAGCTGCCTTGGTTCTAAATGACCTCCTCTGCAGATAGATAGGCCACTGCCAACCATCCCTGATCTCCAACAGCTGCCTGATCCTCAAGTCCCAGCATCTAGCTTTATGAAAATGGCATCATTGCTTATACACCAGCTCCAGGGAGTGCTGTAGGTTTTGATCTTGACTTTTTCACATGCTTTCTGATCTGGGGGGCCTGGGGAGGCCCTCTTAATGGACAAGAAACTACCCAGGAGGAAAGCAGAGGCAGGTCATCCCTTAGTAACTGTTACAGCCATATTTGCCATTGAGGATTGATTTAGAAAAAGAGATGGATGGAGTGCTGGTTAGGGCTATGCAGAGACTGAGGTGGGTTAGTCAGCTCAAAGAGGTCAGCTGGCGTAAGGTTGGCTCTGCTGGGTAGTCAGGAGTGGGGAGAGGGATAAGCCACAAGGAGCCAGCTCCATGTGTTCTAGAATCAGTTGGATGTTCTCTGTCTCCCTGAAGGTTCTTCAGCCACCTCCCATGGATTTGTGGGTCAGCATGCTCCTGTGTATGTGCGAATGTGTATACTTGAGTGTGGAGACCAGAAGTCATAGTTGGGTGATACTCAATCATTCCGCACCTTACTTTTTGAGACAGTGTCTTTTATTGAACCTGGAGCTCCCTAGTTTGACTAAAGTGACTGGTTCTCAGGCCCCAGGGTCCTCCTTTCTCTATTTCTCCAGCATAGGGATTATAGGCATATACTGCCACACCAAGCTCTTCTTTTGTCGGGGCTGAGGATTGAACTCAGGTTGTCATGCTTGTACCGCAAGCAATCTGCTGACTTAATTGGGTGCCCAGCCCCGCTGTTGCTGTATTTTTGAACCTCCAAAAGCCCCAGTCTTTTAGATTCCTCATGAAGAGCCTTGGTTATTTTATAAGGAACCTTTAAAAATAGGAAGGACTGTCAAGAAACAGGATTTACGTCCACTGACAGCTCGAAAAGAGCGATTCTTTTCAGCCTGCTTCTGAGAGTGAGCGTAAATCTGCCAGCAGATGTCTCTGCAGGCCGCTGCACAGCGATGTTGGCACGCTGAAAGCTGGATTAAAGCCGGGTGGCCTTGTGCAATGCTTGGCTTCCAAAGTTAAACAGACCTGAGCCAGAGTGTGCGCATCTGTGCTTGTGCACACACACGAACGTGAGCTTGTGCATTCCCCCTCCCCCACAGGGTGACCCCGCCCAACCTGTTAGTTACTTAGTTCCCTTCCAGCATCCCCTCCAAATGCTCACTCTTCACTGTGGCACAGAAGATCTGGTGATCTGTCCCTTTTGCTACAGTGACTCTTGGGGTCTGTTATGATAGTCGGGATAGGTGAGGGATGTTATTTGTCCCAAGGCCTCCTACTGGTCCCCAGCCAAACAGCAAAGGGCTGTTCCAGGCTGTCTAGGAATGCTGACTTGCCAGACTGATGTTTCACCGTTACCAAAAAATTCTGTTTTAGAAGCCTTTCAAGGAAAGCGTGTCCAACCTGTTGCCTGTGGCTCTGAAGAGCTTTTCGTGTGGCCCAACACCAAGTCGTAAATTTATTTAAAATATTGTGAAAGGTTTTTGGTGTTTTTTTTTTTTTTTTTTTAATTATTTGGACATTTCTTGAGTGTGAATCTTATAAAAGACAACGGTGTGCCGCATCGTCTAAGGTTGGATATGCCGGGAGCCATTTCGGTGGGGGACCAACTGGCAAGCTAAGATGAGAAGCATGCTCAGGCTTTGCAAGGGTGGCTGTAGACCCTGTGTCGTGGCCAGCTCTCGGGCTCACTGGCCAGCCGGTCTAGCGAATGTGGATCGCTTCAGGCCAGTGAGAGGCCTTGTGCCAGAAAACAAGACAGATCTCACTGGAGGAATCCGGCTCAGGTCGTCCCAGCGTCTACACACATACATGGACCTGCCTAACGAATACATCCATACACGCATGCTCAGACACATACACCCTAAGATGCGTATGGGAAAGAGAGAGCATGTGGAACGTGGTGAATATCACATCTTTGATTAGGAGACGCTGAAAACAACTCATGGCTCAGTCCCCAAGATAGCTCAGGGATTGAGCCAATTGGATTGCGTGGCTAGTTTGGGCACCCAGCCCGGCAGGACAGCCTGTCACTGTCCGGACGCTATTTGATGTGACTCACAAAACCTCCTCACGGCATGCTCCTCAGCATCTTCCTGCCTCAGGAGAGGGATAAAGAAAGAAAGCAGGGTCAGCTTCTACGTCATCCGTGACCTTGAACATCGAGGGTGCTCGTTAGCAGGGGCCATTATTCATCTGTACCTTGGTGTAGCTGAGTTGGCTGGCAGTGTTTTTTTTTTTTTTTTTTAAACAGATTTAGGAAGGTTTCCAAGGAAAATGCTGCCATCCAAAATCAAGACGCAGCTAGTGGGTGAGTTAGCATCTGGAGATAAGAAAAGAACTTTTAAAAGAGAGCAACTCCAACCCAGAGGGAAGCACATTGCGCCCCTGTCACCCCCGCCCCCCCCCAGTGACTCCCTCCCTATCCCTGCAGGATGGAGGTTAAGTTACTGGTGTTCCAATCACAAGGCGAAGTCTGATCTTGTTTCAAAGCAAGCAGAGCCTTAGAGAGGTTTATCTTGAAGATTTTCTTCTTCTCCACTGGAATTCACACATACCGGGTTGTGGGAGGGGGGAAGCACCCTGTCTTGCTTGAAAAACATACATTTTTGATGGTTTTGTGAAAACAAGTTGTAAACCTTCATGGTAGTCTGTCAGGAGTGTGACTCCTATTTGTTGCTTCTTCACAGCTCTCAGAGAGTGGCAACGAGAGGTTGGAGCTACCCCAGAGCCGGCAAAACAGCTCCTTCGAGGCCCCCAGGAAAAGGTCTTATTCTCTGACTATCCAAAACACTACGCTCTGCAGTTCTGGTACCTACAGGTGCGCGCTGCAGGAGCTCGGAGGGCAGCGCAATCTCAGCGGCACTGTGATTCTGAAGGTGACAGGTGAGCTCACCTCACTCCTTCTCTTCTCACAGACTGGGCCTGTAGGAGCCTCTCCTCTTCCAGAATCTGACCCCGCAGCTTAGGAAGACACCCGTGGCTGGAAGGGAATTCCTCTGAAGAGTGTCAGAATTTTTCTCCACGTGTGGCTTAATCTATGCATTGACTCTTGCCCAACGTTTGCTAGGGACTGAGACCCAAAACGGCAAAGATGCTGTCTGTAAGGCCCTGGTTTTGCACAACAGTTATACTCTCCTTGGGTCACGTATCTGAAAGCTATTAGAACTAAGATGACAGCCCTCAGCATGTGACTGCTTTTTAAAGGGCCAGTCAGTGCTCGCGCTTTTCTCACTGTTGCGCGCACGCGCGCGCACACACACACATACACACACACACACACACACAGAGAGAGAGAGAGAGAGAGAGAGAGAGCAGACCCTCCCCAAGTGTCCAAATGGATAAGAAATGAGAATGGCTTAACAAGAGAGAGTTATGAGGGCCAAAGAGGACGTGAACAAGCGCAGATGATTGCCTTCCATCTTGTCTTCCAACACAGTATTGCCTCCAAGTTAAGGGTCAGACAGGAATGAATGGTTTAGCTTTGACTCAGATGTTAACACTGACACTTACTGAAGTGTAGCTGGTTTTGTCACTGTTTAATCGAAGCCTCGTCTCTCCAATGGGGGCAGTGACATCTGTACGCTGAGTTTGTCGTTAAATTTAATGAGGTATTACATTAGGATGCTAAGTACAGCGCCCGAGGTAGACAGAAAACTCAGTCATTGTTAGGGGTCCCTAAGAGAATGTCTCTCAACCTTTTCCATTGAATTATAGACCCTGGTGGGAATCTATTCCTAGACTGCTGCATTGCAATTTTGAATCCAATCTCAAATGCATATGACTCAAGGGAACAGTTTCTTGGAATCCTCTGCCTGCTGCCTGCCCCTGGCCAGGCTGTGAGCCAAGCCCATTGGCAACCTCACTGCAGCACAGGCCAAACTTCAGCTAGTGCCTGAATGGGACCCAGGCTTTTCCTGGCTGGGGCCTCCCTTCTGCCCTCCATCAGGCCACAGCCACAGTCTCACATACCCTGAGGGAGCTGGTCCCCCTAGCCTGCGCTGCTGGCCTTCTCTGAGAACTGTAGTCAAGGGACCAGTGATGGTTAGAATGCTCACCAACACACAAACTCTCTGGGTTCAGTTTGAAGTACCAATAAAAACCAGGGATGGTAGCAGATGCCAATAATCTGAGTTCTTGAAGATAAAAAGATCAAGAAGTTCAGAGTCATCTCTGTTACGCGGTGAGATCAAGGCCAACTTGCACTACATGACACTCTGTCTCAAGAAGACAAATACAACAGAATTCTAGTTGCATTTCTTAGATAAGGACAGTTAGATCCTCAGCCTCGTTTCCTAGTCTGAGTGCCCTAGTCTGAGCTCACTTGTCTAATAGGTTTACCTACTCATAAGATGTTAAGGTAGTTATTGGCCTCAAAAGCTCAGCAAACATCCCACCCATATGCCGGGGCAATGTGACAACATGCTCTCAAGATTGGTGTCACTGTCACCACAACTAGTTTTTTCTGATTGACAGATTTGAGGGCAGGGATGGGCACACTAGGACCAGAGGAAGCAGGAACGTAGCAGGTTGGAAAAGTCTGAATGTCTTCATAGGTTCCTTTTACTTTTAAGGATGCCCCAAGGAAGCTACAGAATCAACTTTCAGGAAGTACAGGGCTGAAGCGGTGCTGCTCTTCTCTCTGGTCATTTTCTACCTGACACTCATCATTTTCACCTGCGTAAGTGTCTGCCCAAAACACCTCTTCTGTGACGTGGTCCCTGCGGCCGCACTGGTAGACAACGTGCGTCACTGAAAGATATGAAGGGAGGTTATCCTCGGGAGGCGGGGCCGGGCTTTGGAGGCCTCCACACTGGAAAGCTCACTGGGATCCCTCCAGCTCCCTTTTGGTTTAGCGAGCCCTGGGGAGCACTGTGTACAGTCTGTGAGGTAAGGCAGGAGGGTTGTGTAGGAAAGTCTGAAGAATCCCATGCAGGACCTGTGAGCACAGTGTCACCATCCAGCACCCCGGGGCTGAGGCCTTGCTGCAGTGTCGTGTCGTCCCCTTTGGTCACACTGTCCTGGGCCTGTTTCCTCTTAGTGGCTCTACTGGTATTTTCGTGTTTCCTATCCTTTTTAAGATTTGAGCCTAAGAAGTCAGAGCACGGGGGCACCCCAAAGTCCTCAGCAGTGGAGGGGAACTTTCAGTACTTGGGCATTCTTGACATGCTCTTTAGATACTGGTTGCAGGCTCCAGCTGGAAGCTCTTCATCCCATTTTTGCCTGGCTGTTTACCTGGACTGACCATGGCTCTCAGGGAGCAGGTCCATCTGAGACTCTGACCAACTGGAGAGGCACCAGAAGGGCTGGCTACACAGGGACAAGAATAGACTCATCCTGGAGCCATCCCAGGGCTGGCTTCTGTCACCTACTATAGTCTTGTATTCAGTTGTCTGTCTCTCTTACTGTGTAAATCATGTCTCTGATTTCCATTTTAAAAATCAATCAACAAACATCACATCATATCCTATGACTATATAAATTATTGTATGTGAATAAAAATTTAAATCACCAGTTCATTTTAAATCAGAAGAAAATGAAATGCTGGTGTTTCATAATCAGGCAAAGGTGAAAACATGTATTTTTGCAATACTCATGACTTTGAAATGAATCCCTGAATAATATACTAAGATTTTTCTGGATGTTACCAACTTATCAAAGAATGATTATATAAATTAATCTGAAAAATGATTCTTAAGGTGAATGTAATTTTGGTTGTACTATTTATTAAATATAGAGACTTTGATAAATATACCCTTCATAAAAGTAGAAGCTTTATTTAAAACAGTTTTTAAAAATGCAAATATATACAAATAAAACAAAAGACTCCTGTGAGTACCTGCTGTAGACAAAGCATCCTGCTAACTATCGCATAGGACAGAAAAAGCTGTTATGAACCTGGCCCCCTAGAGCTTGCAGGTTGGTTGGCAAGGTTGCTTATTCATAAGAAGACAACTAGGATGGTCAGACAGTACATTTAAGACAGCTGCCTTCAGGTTCTTGTTGGCAGATGTCTGCTTCCAAAGGCACTGGCTCAGTAGGGGTGAGAGAGCACTGAAGTCAGGCATCTGAGTCTACTGATGAGATTTGGAAAATTCGGGAAAGTAGTGTATATAGCTTGTAAACAATGCGCGGTAGTGAGTATAGCAAGTACTTCCATAATGTGCCCAGCCAGCTCTCGGGGGAGGATGTGACAACAGCCTAATTTTTCCCAATGACTCATTTCTCAACATATTTTCATTTCCCTTTTTTACAGAAGTTTGCACGACTACAGAGTATTTTTCCAGATATTTCTAAACCTGGTACAGAACAAGCTTTTCTTCCAGTCACCTCCCCAAGCAAACATTCAGGGCCAGTGACCCCTCCCAAAACAGAAACTGTATGAGTAGGATCTCCACTGGTTTTTACAAGGCCAATGGCATATCAGATCAGTGTGCCTGAATGCCGCCTGGACGAGAGAAGAATGAACCCCACCCTCAGGCGGAAACCTTTCTCTGAAGTCCTTCACCTGACAGTGGGTTCCACACTACTCCCTGCCACAGGGTCTTGAGCACCATCACATGACAATGGAGCATGGAAACATCACTGCTTCTCTGTGGCTGTCAGCTTAGTGTTTTACGCGGCTATCTGGTCAACCTCGTGAATGCCTTTCAGTCATATAAAAGCTATGGTGAGACGCAGGTGGAACAGGGTCATGGGAACTTTGAACACTCTTAGCTGGCCCTGTGACAGACTCCTGAGGATGAGTGTCCTCTCTTCTACATCTGGGATACACCTCTTTGAATTTGTCCTGTTTTGTTGCACCAGTCCAGATGTCTCACATCTGGCAGAAATTGACAGGCCAAGCTGTGAGCCAGTGGGAAATATTTAGCAAATCATTTCCCAGTGTGAAGGTCCTGCTATTAGTAAGGAGCATTATGTGTACATAGAAATGAGAGGTCAATGAACTGTTCCTCAGCAGGGTCTTTTCATCTGGAAGAGATATCCATAAAGCGGCAATATAGAAGGATGCTACATTTATTTTTTTAATCTACATGTACTTGTCAAAGAAGAATTTTCATGTTTTTCAAAGAAGTGTGTTTCTTTTCTTTAAAAAAAAAAAAAAGAATGTCTAGCTAAATAGTATTGCTAGCTGATGAGAAGCCCGAGTGACTATGGACAAGGTCTCTCAGAATAAACACAGCAAGCTAGAAGGGCAGACCATGGACTGTGCAACCAGAAGTCTGGCCACAATTGTCCAAGCCTGTCTGTATGATCCTGGATGAGTCACTCATGGTTTTCACTTTCTGGCTTGTAAACCATATAGTTTGTCTGGGTTGACTAAAATGAATGTGAAAATGCTTTGGGAAAGCTGAAGGTACTGTCCACAGTGGTAACCCCACTGGGTTGTTCTTGTTGATATCCTAGAGTTCTGGAGTTGAGTGAAAGCCTATTGTGTTTCACCTTTCCCATCGATCCAAACAAAGAAGGCTATAAAGAGGACGTTGCCATGGTCTTCTATGTGAACTCCTCCTGAGAAATGTGGAGAGTGGCTCAATGTTTTGTTCTTGAAGGACCAATCACAAGTTCTTGAAGATATGGACCTATTGGGACCACTGGGCCATGGCCGGAGGGAGTTTTCAGATGTTGCACTGATGTAACATTGTTGCATTTCTTTATGAACTTGACTCCTTCCTCATCTGCTTCCCAAAGAGAGTTTTGTCCCATTAATGGTGTGTGTATCACCCACACTAATATGAGTGTGAAAGTGATGCTGAGCTGACCCAGTGTGTTTGCCTGTCAGTCATCACTTTCATGCTATTAAAAAGTGTGCATGTGAAGAGGGGTGTTCTTATTTTCTGTCTTTAAAATGATTCCGACTTTAGGATGAGTGCCTGGATGCTGACTGGAGAATGAGAAGGCAGAAATGGTAGCGGTAAATGACTGGCTTATTTCGGAGTCTGGGGCTGACATGGGAGCCAGGGACACAAGGCTGGCAGACCTCTGTGACATGGCCCTCCTTCTTCTAAAGTCTGCCAGATCCATCCTGGAGCTTCGTTCCTACTGGCTAGTAATGATCAGCTTGCCAACCCATGTGACCACCATGGGAGGGACTGAAAGGGAAGCTCTTTTTCCAAATAATGGGTGAAGTCAGGGGTCCCTGATCTTGGGATTCATGGGGTTTTACTTGAGGTTTTCAAACAGACCTCTAACCCCTAAGCTGTTATGAAAGATCTATGTATGCGTCTGTGGTGGCTATAAAAGCCTCATGGGTCAGGGGCTCTTTGTGAAAATGAACTGTCCATGGAATTAGAGCTACAGTTATACCGATTTTGCCTTGGGATGTCCCGGGACATGAATACACACACACACACACACACACACACACACACACACTCATACACACCAGCTTCTAAAAGATGGTCTGCAGGGTTTTGTATTCCTAGCAATCCTTAGCAGGTTTCATCATAGCAGAGCTTGGCTCACTCTCCTGGAAGCCAACCAGGGCCTGCTAATCTGCCAGGGTTGTGGCCCAAGAGACACAGGCAGCAGAGTGAGGCCATATTTACCCCACAGTTTCAGGGTTCTGCAGTTTCAGAACCCTGAGTTGACCCTCAACCCCCATTGGCAGTTTTGTTTGGTTGTGTTGATTAGGTAATTGATAATAGTTTGTGTTCCCTTTGTAAAAACAGCACACAAGAGGGATGGAGGAATGATTCCGTGGTTAAGACCACTTGCTTTTACTACAGAGGACCCAGGTTCTGCTCCCAGACTCCGTTCCTGTTCCAGGGAATCAGTTGCCCTCTTCTTCCCCCATGGGCACTGCATGCATGTGCCGTACACACATACATGCAGGTAAACACTTATATGAAGTGAAAGTTTCTGCACTCAGTTTGGTCATGTGATGTTTTGCTGCAAGCTGGGTGTTTTGCTATAGGTTGGCTTGTGAGAGAACAGGTGATGTTTGGCTCTCTCACTCGAGGGCCTCAACTTTGGCCAGCTGAGTACATCTGTGGGTGGACTCTGAGGAGAGGACATATATGGAAGCCTATGCAGGGTGAGACATACTGCTTTTTGGATTGGCATTGCTGTACCAATCTTTGTGCTTTGACACTTGACTTCATAGAGAGAAACACTCCAGAGAGTTTCTCTGGGCAATCCAACTAAGTCTTGCAACTTTCACTGACTTCGGTGTTGCTGCTTGGTGTTGACCTTTGAACAAGTATCCTGACAGCTGAGTCCTAAAGACTCATCGACCATATCAGTAGATAAGAGAGGTCTACAGCCCTTTTCCCTACTAATCTCCCACCTAAGGTTTCAGAGGGTGGGGGGGGTTGGAAGGGAAGGTGTGTTTAAGAATCCTAAATAAAATAGGTGTGATTAAAAAAAAAAAAGACTAAGTCTATAGGTGGTGCCCTATATGGGGTGGAAAAATCTAAGCCTACTTACAAGTAAAAATAAATCTTTAAAAACTATTATAGAGGGCTGGAACAGGAGTTGTGTGCATCATTCCTCATTTTCCCCGGTGGTTGTGTGACTAGTTGCAGAACCAGTCTTGATTCTGGTTGGTTGGTGAGATGCCGCTGTCAGTTCTTCATTTAGAGTCTGTCACTCATGTGTATCGTCCTCTTTCTAGATTCTCTTGGTTGTGAATGTTCACATTTGAACTATGTAAGAAATTAAAATTCCACTTCTGCCTTTCTGTGCTGGTGTGTGTGTGTGTGTGTGTGTGTGTGTGTGTGTGTGTGTGTGTGTATTTCAAAGAGCATCGATTCTGGTGGTAGGAGACATGAGCTCAGTGCAGTCCACCAGTTACTTGTTTTACTTAACATTGTGGACTTACATGAGCAATGGCAGGAAACAGTTGGGGAGGTCCCAATTCTTCTGGGAAACACCTCTGGGGCTGTACTTGTTACTTTTCTCACCTCTGTGTCAGAGGACCCAACAGAAGCAATTTAAGGGAAGAAGGACTGTTTTGACTCAGGGATTAAGAAGGGCCGTGGTCCATCATGGGGGTGATGAGGCAGGAAGGCAAGCTGGCAGGGGCTGCTCGCTCACATCTGGATGGATCGGGAAATGACAGAGAGGGGTGCTGGTTTTTCTCTTCCCTTTTCGTTCAGATGAGAACCTCAGCCCATGGGATGGTGCAGCCTACCTTCAGGGAGGGTCTTTCCTTCTCCTCCGTTAAACTTCCCTGGCAAAGCCACGCAGTGAATATAAGAAAAGCGTATTCTAAGAGATTCCAAATCTAGTCCCAGGAGCAACAAGGATCAGCCACCTGAAAAGGCTATATAAACTAGCTCCATTTAAACTCAGACTTCAAAGCTGAGGTGGCCAGGCTGTGGTGAGGCACACCTTTAATCCCAGCACCCAGAAGGCAGAAGCAGGTGGATCTCTGTAAGTTCAAGACCAGCCTGGTCTACAGAGTGAGTTCCAGGACAGCCAGGATTACACATAGAAAAAAGCTCAGCATGATTTTCAGTAATGCTGGGAAGTGACAGGATGAACATAAAAAAACATGTCTGAGGGTGGCTTAAGAATTATGGAGGCAGAGTCTCCTCACCCTCAATGGAGTGAGGAGAAAGTAGAGGTGAGTGACAAACACAGTATCTCCGTCAATTAGAGCCATGATGGACAGGGAGAGTATTGATGGATCCAGCATTATGGAGCCACACTGTCAGATCATTTGGGGATGATAGCCAGGAAAACAAGGTGAAGGACCACACAGAAGAGCCTGAGGAGAAGTATCAGAACCACACGGCAAGCTGGGAACCCAGAGCAGCACAGCGTCAGTGGAAGAGACGGGAGATGGAGACAAGCACACGTTGAAACAGTCTTCAGTTCTCAGTCTCCAGGGTTTGTTTGTTGTGTACATATGTTTGCAAGCACATGCATTGGCATATATGTGGAGGTCAGAGATCAGTGGCAGGAGTTAGCTTTCTCCCTCTACCATATGGATCCTGGGATTGAACTTATGTCGTAAGGCTTGGTGGCAAATGCCTCTCTCCACTGAGCCATCTCACAGGCGTAGGTTTTAAGCATCAGGATGATAGCTAGGTTTTGCACCTGTGTGTGTGTGTGTGTGTGTGTGTGTGTGTTGTGTCTGTCTGTCTGTTTCTGTTATTATAGCCAGCTTCACAACAGACTGGGAAAGCAGTCAATCCCTTTCATCTTACTTCTACACAGCAGGCAGAGCTTAATTCATTCTGGGGCACATGAACTCATCTTCATGTTTCCAGCTGCTCTGGGAGCTAATAAGCCTGCCACCGATGACGTGCTTCAGGCTGGCTTCAGTCCTCTGTACTCCCACTTCAACTTTTCTGACCTAGAAGGACATCCCTGGTGTCCATTCTCCTTATACAATGTGGTACGGATTATGCTTGACTAGTTGCCTCAAGGAACAAAGCATGTATCATCTGAATTCTTTCTGTTCATTTGTGTGTGTTTTCAACTGTGTAACGGACACCAGATTTTCTCCTTGGTTCTGTGCCTTTCCACCTCTGCCCCACTGATTTTGTGTTATGCAATTATTCCTTAGTTTTTAAAAGCAGCTAAATCAGAGTAACCACACCAACAAAGTATGATGATAAACCAAGCGGCGCCTTCCGGGCTGTGTGATAGGTTGTGCTGGGGAATGGGTGTAAGTGTATGATGAAGAAAGGGGGAGTGCTGCCCAGCATGGCTCACCACTCCAGACCTTTGCAAATCCCACACCGCCCTCTGTCCTTCAGAGACAAGGCATTCCGCTTGCATGCCTCTCTTCTCCTTTCCTCCTCTTTAACAGTCCTCATGGGATTACAGGTAGCACACAGTTAGGTCACAAAGGCTATCAGGAAAACATCATCCAGGCTGGGTGTGTCTGTTTCCATGGTTCCTGAGAAGTTAGGGTGAGGGCAGGAGCTGGAACTCCAGGCACTAAAGCAAGATTTCTATTCTCTTCTGCATTCAATGTGTAAACACGTACAGCATCCCTCTGGGCAGAGGAGCTGGACCTCACTTAGTGGTTCATTTAGATTCTGCATGCGTAAGGGATATTGTTTTTGCTTCATTATAAGAGGAACTATTTCTTCCAATTGACCATTTTCTCCCTTATGCGTTGCCAAAGTAGCCTGTTTACAATCTACTCTCACAGATTACAGTACTTACTAGAGGCAAGTAGGGAGAAATTCAGACACTGAAAAGCTCTGAGACACCCCACAGAGTTGGAACGCTCTTTGCAAAGGGGTAAAACACAATCTGTAAAGGCGTGTGTACTTTCCCAACTCTCCCCCAAAGCCAGCTGGACAGCCTGTCAACGACTCCCATTCAGGAACAACAAAAGCCCATGTCAGAAGTCAAGGGGCAGGAGGCTGAGAACTAATAATAATTTTGCACTTACACAGCAGTTTTTATCTGAAGACCTTAGAGAGCTTTATAAACATTCATTAAATTGCCCAACCGCCCCGTGAGGTGGCTGTGTATCACTGTTTCCGAGTGGCAGGGGGCGATGGAAGGAGAAGCGTAGGAATGGAGTGAAGTTGGAAAGAGGCCACGCGACATGCCTGTGGATGGTGGACTCGGAAAAACAAGTGGGAACATTTCTCTGTGAGCCCAAGGTGGGGGTGGCGTGGAGGGGCGGTTGGGTCACTGGTCCCCAAGGAAATGGCTTGGCAACTTCCCAGCAGGAGCCATGTATGTGTGAGTGGAACACCTGAACCAGGGCTTGAAGGATGGTGGGTGGTATGGTCACCGCAGAGGCTCGTCGCCGCATACCAAGGTTAATAGTCACTACAAGCTGATTTTTGTAGTGGCATGATGGCAAGCCGAGTGGCTCTCATGTGGCATTTTCTAGGAAGATGACAGGCACCCACCACAGACCAAAGACTCGATCCCACACAAGTCTAGGTGGTCCACCCAATGACTCTATTTTGGTTAGTGATAGTAGCCTGGCTGACTCACAGGCAACTCCATGACAGAGAAACCAGACAGAGAATGGTGAGGGATGACTCACAATTGACTGGAGAGTCCTCCCTCTCTCTCAGCAACTGTTTCCTGCTGCTATGATTTGGGGGAAGGGCTTGTGAATTTTGTAATTTTTCATGAGCTTCCAGAATCTTGTCAATTTGCTCCCTGAGTCTTATGAGCCTCCCATCTCAGAAAGTCTTATGACTTCCCATCCCAGAACAGAATGTTCATATTCAGAGGAAACAGCTACACAACAGTGGCTTCGGTTGATTGTAGACATGGCCGCAACTGCTGTATGGAACACAGTCTTGTGTGTTGATGCATCAGATTACATCATCCAAAGAGATCTCCTGAAGTCTTATCCTCTGGTACCTGTGAATACAACCTACTCTGGAAGTAAGGTCTTTGAAAATGTAGTCACTGAAATGTGGGGCTTAGGTTGATGCCCATATAAGAAGAGGGGAATTTGAATACAGGCACAGATAGACACACAGATAAAAGGACACCTAGTGAAGTCAGCGGTAACATGGGATGTGAGCATCCACGCAGCCAGGGAATGTCAAGGATTGTTGGCAATACTAGAAGCAGGGAGGGAAGCCTAGAGGTCCTTCCCAAGCGCCTTCAGGAGGCAGCATAGTTCTGCAACACCTTGGATCAGATTTCGGGCTCCTAGATCTCTGAGGGTCTTGTCGTTGTTGCTATTATAAACTTTTGTTATGGTAGCTCCAGGAAGGAGTGTAGGCTTTCAATAATTAGGCTTTCAAACCTAGGGTGATGAAAACAGTGTGCATTTGAAAATATACCCAACTATCTAATAGCCAGGGAAAGGTTTCCTGGAGGGACTGGGCTGGAATGTGTTTCTAAACAGATGGTTGTTTCAGTCATGAGATGTGCCAGCTGATGATAAGGACAGGTGGGTGGAATGTCCGGTAATGTAGCGTTGGGTAATGGTGACAGATATCACAGCGGTCCTCTGGCATGGGAGGTATTGGTTCTTGCAAAAATGTTTGGTATATCTTTTTTAAAGATTTATTTTTATTTATATGTGTGTGTCTGTGTGTGTCTGTATGTATGTGCATGTAGGTGTCTGAGGAGTCCAGAAGAGGGTATATTGGATCCCCTAAGGCTGGAATTACAGGAGGTTATGAAGCACCAGAAGTGGCTTTTAGAAACAGAATATTCTCTGAACGAGCAGTAAGCATTCTTAACCACTGAGACATCTCTCCAGCCCTTGTTTGTTTGTTTTTTTTTAAATCTTAATTTTACTTAGTATGTTGACTTGTAGTTGTGTAAATTCCTTCAATACATTCCGTTTCTTCATCCCTAAAGTTGACATTGTTGTTTTTTTAAATCAAAACACGTACCCAGAAGCCATTGCTGCTGGATCAAGGGTAGCAAAGGGAAAAATAATAATAATCTGTTGAAAGTAAGACCCAAACTCTGGAAATACCATTATTCTGTCATGAGTGAGGTTGTAGACATTCAGGACAGGAAGCCATCTGTTGTATTCATCTTTCATCTTCCTCTCTTCAGACTAGGTTCTTTTAAAAATACAAGCAATCCCAGCAGGGGTAACACATAAATCAATAAAACGTGGGCAGGATACATTGCTGTCTGAAAAAGAAATTGCACTGGAGTCAGACAGATGTTTGCTGGAACCTAGACTCCGCCATTCACCAGTTCAATCGGATTAGACAAGTAGCTTGGCCTCTCGGTGTCTCAATTTACTCATTTGTTAGGGGGGTGCTAGCAACGTCTCTTGAATTTTAAGTAAGAGGCTGATATAAGGAACATGCTAAATTACTAGCTTCATTCCTTTTCCCATGCGGTTTCCTTCTCTTAGAGGGAGGAAGATGCTTGAAACAGGACAAGCACTCTGGAGTGGCAGCAGAGGGTGACGCCCAAAGGCGGTCTGATGGAAGAGGTTTCAGGATGGGTCTGCCATCAAGCTACACACTTAAGGAGAAGCTGCTTCCCTCTCCACGTGGCTTCATCGAGCCCCACTCCAGGGAGCTTCCTGCCTGTCCTCCTTAGGTCCCTAGAGCTAGTAAGGACTCTACCACCGAGCTCTATCCCCAGCCCTCTTTCTACCGTTTATTTTGAGACAGGATCTCATTAAATTACTCAGGCTGGCCTTGAATTTACTTTGTAACCCAGCCTGGTCTTTCTAAACCTCTTGTCTCAGCCTCCTGAATAGTGGGACTCAGAAGCCTATGCCACCAGACTCTTAATTCCAGGAAGGGCCCAACTCTAGATTCAGCCTCTCAATAATTCCTAGAAGTGGAAAAGGCCAATCAGCAAGATGATATCATTCTTGCCAGGCCCAGTCTGACAAAGAACCAGGAAGTGCTGAAGTAGGAGGGGCTTCTGCTTCCCTGTTTGAGTAAAGCACTTTCTTCGGACTTTCTTGGGGCACATGGGAAATTTCCCCTCATTCTACAAACATCTTGTGTGTCACAGACCATGAATGTGCTCAGAGCTTGGCTGCAAAGCTTATCTTTAATGCTCATTAGGACTACAGCAGTTCAGACAAGATGCTCCCAGAACATACGCCCAAGCAGGACACTGCCAGCAGATGCCAACTCTTGCCTGTGGTCTGCACGGCCAGACCTTGTAGTCAAGCAGCTTATATAAATGTCTCCCTCTTTTGCCTTTAAATTTTTTCTTTCACCTCAATTTAAAGGAAAAAAGAAAGAAAGAAAGAAAGAAAGAAAGAAAGAAAGAAAGAAAAAGAAAGAAAGAAAGAAACAAACCTGTGGTTTACTGTGGCTTCCATATTCCCATTGCAGTGTTCATCTCATCTCAGATCGGTATCATTGTTCAGTGAAGAATGTCTCTCTGATTATTATTTAGGTTGGCAAAATGCTACTGAGATTGGCAGCCATCTGTCTTAAATTCCCTACACTTCTTTCTTAGTGCCAGCAAATGAGTCCTGGGCTTTGCTCAACCAAAAACCAAAAACCAACCAACTGTCCAACAGCAACAATCAAAATGCCACCCTATCGTTTTGCTCAGGTATACAAGAACTCCCAATGATCTCAGCTCAGAGCCCGTGTACATTTCCTCAGGCTCCTGCCACCTTTCCTGAGCGGGCATGAGACCAGCCTTGCTTGGCTTCCTTCAGCTTCGGTACTCACTTCCTTTGTGTGGTTCAGGGTCTCGGGTGACTGACTAGGAGCTAGATGCAGGCCCAGGAGATGGAGAAGAGGAAGAGAAGCCCATGGCCAACTTCCTTTCACTGCCTCCCTGCTGAATGTCGTGATGACTGGAATACAATGCTATCGTCTGGCTTCTTTATTCTTCTGGGAACCCTCTTGTCTCAATCCCTAGGCCAGCCACACGCATGCTACAGACAAGGGCATGAGAAAAGCCTCTAACATGATGACAGGAAGCCAAAGCAGCACAGACTTCCAGGGACAAAAACAAATGGATCCATTAAGAGAAGAGGAGAGAAAAGGCCCTACTATGGAACAGGTCCCTGCTTGGGGATGTGTGATGTGAACCGCACCAGAGGAGCACAGACTCTGTGCCTGCTACTTGCATCTGTTAATTTTGCCCTACTTAATTGCTTTAGGTAATGCAGTGAGGTTAAGGTGTGTTCAGAGGTCTGTAACCAAAATGCAGAGCCAGGATCCAGACAGTGGGCTACATCTCTGTGTCTTCTGAATCCTGACACGTCTCTCCAGACCCTGTCCCATGAGTGTTCTTTGGAGAAGCAGGCTCATACATCTTCTATAGAACATAGAACGGGCCTGGCTGTCTTCCACACCTCACTTCTTGTTCCCATGCATGTAGTTTCGAGTCAAATATTGACAATATTCCCCAAAGCAATGAAACAGCATGAGTTCACCTATGTCCAGAGGGAAGGCAGCGCCGCAGTACCCACTGGCCGGATCCCCAGGCTCAGTGTGTACCTGCTGTAGACCACAGATGGCCTGAATCAGATGCCCTTGGCAGGGAAGGACATAAGCAAAATGGCTGCCAGGCCCAGGGGCTTCCCACGAGAATGTCTGAATTATGCCTCTTCGGTAAATCGGATCCATGCAGCAAGCCCTTGGGGAGTAGTAACCTGTTCTGACAAATGACCTTGAGAGAATTATAGTAGTAATATTTTCAGCCGGTTGGAGTTGGTGTTGGCCGATTTCTCCAGAGCATTAGGTACAAACACAAGTCCGTGACTCCACAGTGTGTTTGCCTTGGTCCCTGTGCGGTTCGGTGTGATTGTCCTCTGGCCTGCTACAAACCGCATTTCTCTTGCTTCCCTGGTGGGAGCTTGTATCTGAGCCTCCCCCCCTCTTCTCTGGAAGTGCAATGAAGCAATGCGGACAAGGATCTTGTTCCAAGCCCACTGAGCAACGGCTCACATTTAGTGACCTTCTGCACCAGTAATTCTGTCCTCTGGGGATTGAAATTGATTTTTCTCCTTCCTGTATGTGAGCACAACTGGAGCGCACAGCCCTGTTACAAATGCCCGTCTCAGGTGTGTGTTTAAAGGTGAGCAGTGTGACTCTTAAAGAGACGAGAAAAGTTGCTTTAAGGATGCCCTCAATAACCTCTACAGATGGACAGGAAATGTACTTCAGTCTCCAGAGAGCTTTTTAATTTCTCCTTGCCATTTTTGTGTAAGGGCATAGGTGTGAGTGATGTGTCTGCAGAACATGCGTGTACTGGTATGAAGGTGGTGTCTAAAGTTTCCAGTGGATTTAGGCAAATCTGCCCGAATTCTTCCCCACGAGCCTTGGGCCACCTAAGCTTTAAAAAGGCGTCCCAAAGAGCCACTGCTTGGTGGGGGAAAGTTTTAATGCTACATTTCTAATTAAATTTACTTAGTTGCGTGTTTGGATATGTGTGTGGGTGCATGGGGCAAAGTGTGTGTCAGGAGACAACCGGAGGGAGTTGGATCCTTTTTTCCATCATGTAGGACCTGGGATTGAACTCAGCTCATCAAGCCTGGCAGCAAATGCCATTACTCACTGAGCTATCTCACTGGTCATACCGTTATGTTCTTCTTTATTTATTTTTTACTGTTATGCTCTTAAAATATGAAAATGAATTCTAAAAATTCATGATGAGTAAACTACCAAGATTATAAATTAATATGCAATCCATATTATATATATTATATATATGATTGTTGTTGTTATTGGTTCGTTTTGTTTTTTTTTTTCCTCCTTCAGGCTCCAGTCCGAAGAGCAACACTCATTTCTTTGTATGAAATATTAAGTTTTGCTCATGATAGCTTTCTATCATGTTTTCTGTTTGGGATGTTGCAGAAGGGTAATATTGGTCATGAAGACTGGGTTTATGGGGCTTCCTCCATTTTGCCTTCCATGTAGACACCCTCCTCTGAGTCTCAGCCCTCCTGGGCATTGCATGAGTTGGGCACAGGGCTGTTGTTTGGATGGTGTGGAGATACTAGTAACATTTATTTCCAGTCACTAAACAGATCTGGTTGGCTCTCTGATTCATAATCTCAAAAGTCCTGAACAGTATTCATCCATATTCATTATTCTATTATAACTATAGTTATTTTTAATTCTTCGTTCACTCAGGTTGCTGTAGCAAAGTATCTTTGACTGACCGGGAGCTTTAAAAAGAAAGGAGGTTTTGTTAGCTCAGAGTCCTAAGGTCCAAGAACTCAACCACAGCCTAAGGTCCCAGGGAGGCCTCATGGTGGATTGCACCACATGTCAGAAGCACATGAGAGAGTGGTCACAATGTGAAGTGGAAAGTGAGAAATAGTCCAGAATATCACATTCACTTTCCTGGTAACTAACCATTAGCTATCCAGTCATGCGACATCATATCTGAGATAAATAACTGTTAAGTGGGAAAGATTGATTTTGGCTCACAGTTTCAGAGATTTCGGCCCATGAGACGATTTGCTTTTGGACTTTGTATCAAGGCATGAGATGATGGCGCAATGCCACTCACCTCATGGTGGCAGAAAGCAGAGGGAAGAGATTGGAGTCCCAGTGTTTCCCTGAGGCACCCACTGGCAATGAGCTGACTTCCTTCTACCTGGTTCCTACTCTAATGGCCCACCGCTTTCCAATAGCAATATAGGCTGGTGGCCACACCTCTCATCTTGGGCTATTGGCTGATATTTGATATCCAGACACTAACACTAAGCCATTCCTGCAAGATCCATTACTCCTTTCTGAGAGAGGTACTCCAAGGATACCCCTTGGGTCTTATCCCTTAAAGGTTTCTACTGTCTCTCAGTACCATTGCACCAGACACCAAGTCAACAGCCCATGAACCTTTAGAAGACAAATCTTGTTGTTGTTTCTCGAAGAGACAGGGTTTCTTTGTGTAGCCGTGGCTGCCCTCGATTTGTTTTGTAGAACAGGCTGACCTGGAAATCACAGTGATCTGCCTGCCTTTGCCTCCCTGAGTGCTGGAATTAAAGGTGTGCACCACCATGCCCAGCTTAGAAGACAAATCTTATTCAAGCTAGAGTAATTAGCATATAGAATGAATGAAAGGGAAAGCTATAGATGGTCCAAAAACTGTCCATGTCATGAGAAGATCCACAGAGGGCCATTGCTGATGCTTTGGTATTTTGTTGCCTAGCCTTCTGTGTTGATGGGTTTGTCTGGGATTGTTGTATAGCTGAGCTCAGCTCCCCAAAGGACCTCCAATCCACACATTCCAGTCACCCATGTTGTCCCCAGTGGCAGAACTGCAGGTATCACTTTAATTCCAGTTGTCCTTTGAGGATATGGTTGATGGCTTCTGGTTCTTTCCAACAAGCTGGTTGTTTTATAATTGTGAAGTTGACCTCTATTCCATAGTGTCACTGCATACTAAAGTATTTCCTGGAAACCCCATCTAATTCAAAATGAAATGACATTTCCTGGCTAGAGATGGGCCAAGGGTTGAAAAATATCATAGTCATCACTCTCATCTAGTTGTTACTATGCTTTGTAGTCAGTCATTTAGATCTTTCTAGGTCTAATAAATGCAAAGTCACAGGTTGACCTCAGGAGTCTGGGGTCTGATTGGAATGAGAAGTCAGTGAGAGACTGCTTGACTGCATATTCTGGCTTGCATATCTTTTCCCATCTCACATCTGCTCTTCCTCTTCCTGTATGCCATCCTTCAGGAAGTGACCTCATGTCTATAGCTAACCAAATCTTCCCCAGTCTACCTCCTTAATCATGTGGGGCCTTTTCTGACACCAAGGTGACTGTGTTCAAATGCTGATATGATTCTGCCAGCGCACTCTTCTAGAGTCCTGTTTGACTCCTAGCACAGAAGGCAGGGACACACTGAGTCTTCTTTTCCCCTCTGTCAGTCCATCTGTGCTCATAGCTTGGTCCTCTCTTTATTTGGCATCATCTCAAACTCTGGGCTTTGGTACACATTTTCTCCCTGTTATGGTCCAATTTTCTATCGAAGGATAACTGCCCTACTGCCAGCCTTCTTGAAGCTGGGTGGGAAGGAAGTCTTAAGACCTAGCACGAAGACTCTTATTGCCCTGGGTGCCATATTCCACTCTCATATACCTGTTGGGACTACTGCTATTCACATTTCTCTTCAGTAAGATCCCTGCATTTCTTGGTGACTGGGCATGGGGACAAGTTGCCTGGCTAGACAAGCATATTGGAAAGGCATTCTGCCTTCTATGAAGTCTACTCAATGACCCTGTACTGAATATCTCAGCTCCCTTTTATTCTGGAGTCTTCATTGGGTTTTAGGGAGCAAGTGAATTTGTTTATCACTGGCACCGCCTTTGGAGACACTTAAGATACACATTCTCAGGTTTTCTTTATGCTTGTTCTGACTTCGCTTTTCAATTTATCCAAGAAGTAGAATAAGCTAGTGGTCTCTTGGGTGGCATCTAGGCCCTGGGATACCTAATAATTAGCCAGGGAATTGGCAGGTGTCACCTAGACAACATACAGAGAAATAAGCTCCAAAGATTCTTTGTTAACTCATTAGGAAAGAGTAGAGCATTGTAATGGGGGATGTGAGTGCCCTAGCAACCACATGTGATCCTGGAGGTGGGTGCAAGGGGCAAGTGTTTATAAGCAAATGAAGAAGATGACAGGAAACGCCTGATCAATAATTCTTGGAGACAGGATCAATAGCAAGAGGGACACCAGTCCAAGATTAAGCAGACAGCTGTTGGACAGATGCTCTTGCAAGAGTACTTTTACATAAGGTTGCAGTGGCCACTGTACTAGGTCGTGGTCCTACCAGACTCCTCTGTGAAGAGTCCTTCCCATCAGACACACAGTCAGGACTTTCTGTCCATTGTAACCTCCTGACTTTCATTGATTAGCTTATCTATTAATCAGTGGGTTTTTTATTTTTAAAATTTATGTGTATGTACATGTGTGTGTCATCTGTATTATCGGTGCCCACAGAGGTCAAAATTGTTCCTTGGAGACCCTGGAGCTGTAGCTATAGGCAGCTGTGATCCATCTGACATGGACACTAGAGTATGAACTCAGCTCTTCTGGACCATCTCTCCAGCCCCAGCCTGTGGCCTGTGGAGACAGGATTTCATTATGCAGCCCAGACTGACCTCAAACTCACTGTCCTCCCATCCCTGACTCTCAAGTGCTGAGACTTCAGGTACATACCTCCACCTAACTTTCCCAGTATTCCCAGCATATTGTTTTGTGTTAGGGTTGGAAAAGAGTTGACTCCACTCTGATTCGGATTCACAGGGGAATGTTGTTCCTCTCTTCCCTACTTGGCTGTGATTGGCTGGTGAGGATATGGTTCAGGATTCCATGACCTCAGACAATTGGCAAATTAAATCACATTTGCTTTTAGGGTAAAGCCAAATGTTCATTTTCTGTGTGAAACTTAAAAAAAAATGATTCTCCATGTTTGTGGACATGTTGTTGGGTTGAGTCCTGGGGATGGGGTTGAGTAAGAGGCTTTGTGCAGAGAATGGAGCCAGAACAGACCTGCAGGACCTTCTAAGAGAGGTGTGACTGATGTCACCTTCTGGCAGAGGCAGGAGCCACATAGCCTGTGGCTCCTCTGTGACTTAGTGGGTAGTGGCTCAAGGTTTAAGACAGATGTTATTGGACCAATTAAACAGCTAAGAGTCTAAAAAAACCAAACCCTACATTTTCATTGCACCTTCCAAGAGTGAGCTGTAATTTTTACTTTAAGCACATGTAAATCACAGAAGTGTGACCAGCATTCCTGTCAATGGATGGAACTGCTCTTTGTGTGTGAGAGGTCATCCTTAGCTGCTACTTGGGGAGCCATGTGCGGGCTGCTGCTGGCAATGAACAGTTACCAAGGCAATGTTTTTTCTTGGCAAGCATGGTGGGAGCAGGGATCACAGCACCCTGGTAGTTTGGAGAAGAAATCCAGCAGATGATCCCCATGCCTGACTCTTTGCTCTGCCTTGGAACTCATTTGCACATTCTGTGGGGGCTCTGATACCCTAAGGCACACAGTTGTTATGACTACTACTGCCTAGGTTAAGTGCCAAGACTTTCACGTGGCCCCAAAATTGAAGAAAACACAAACTTGGAAACAGAAAATGAAGTTTAGCTTGGCATCCTCTGGGTCATTAACCTGAAAGTGTACACTTGGCCTTGCTAGGGCTTTCAAGAAAGGCGTCAGAGTGATGCAGTTTATAAGCTCTGTCTATGAGCAGCCTTCTGTCTCACGGAGTCTATTGAGTCCTGAACTGGCTGGGTCTCTGCTAGAGACCTGGTGCCCTTGCTCTGTGTCCTTGTCTGTGAAAGGGCTGGATCACTCGTGTGCATCACAGTCACAAGAATTTAGCTCTGCTGGACCTCACACTCTGCTCCTTTTGTGGCTCTACCAGCTTCCTTCTGCCCTCCTCAGCCCCCCATTTCTACTCTTACTCCCCCTGCACCATCCCACCAGGAAATAATAAATGGGCACAGCTGCCGTTTTCTCTTCCATCAGCATCCCCTCTCGACACACTCGTCTTCTTAGAGGGCTTTGGCTGACCTGTGAGCAGCTCTCCCTACGCAGCTAGTGCAGCTTCTGCCCTGGCTAAGCTCTCCCATGTGGAAAGAAGCGTGCTCGTTTCTAGACACCCACAGTTGGGCTTAGGGGCCCTCAAAGATCACTAATAGTGTGTGGGTTTGTCAGAGTGTGTGCAAGAGTGCCTGGAAAGCTGTACCACCTGGGTCACAGGCCTTGTGCTTTTCAAGCAGTAACCTAAGTATCTCCATTTCTCTCAGAGTGTTCTTTGAGCAAGGATCATCAAGCCACGTGAGGGTTGGTGTCAAAGTGCAACATGAGCCAGTCAGTCTGAAGTTGATGCAAGGAGAGAGGAATGGTGTGTTATGCTGAGCTCCTGGGGCCTTGGGGACATGAGGTTGATAAGATGAAAATGGAAGGTGTCAAGGCAACAAAACATTTTCTTTCTTCTCCTTTTCATACTTTGTTCCAGACCTTGTTTGTTTGTTTGTTTGTTTGTTTGTTTGTTTTCTATCAGTAGGAGGTGGAACGCTTTCATTCTTTTTTAACAGTTGACTAATATTTCCTTGTCTGTGTCTTCTTTTCAGGGCCATGTTTATAGTCCCCCAATCTTTCACTCTTCTGTGTTGCAACGGTAACCTGTGCACGCATCATTTTGCAAATGTGTGGGGCATCCATAGGACAAAGACCAAGAAATGCAACCACAGGGTCAAAGGGTAGACACATTTGTAATTTTAATAGATATGACTATACTGACCTTAGAAGGCCTCCAATTTATTTCCCCCGGTGATAAATAGGTCACATTACTCTACACTTCACTGAGTATTTTAGTGGACTTCCAGATGCCACCCGTCTGAGAAGCAAAAGAAGAACTGGATCAGTTCAGTTTTTATGTGTATTTTATTAATGAGTGATAAAGTTTTCTCAACTTAAAGATAATTTTATACTTACTTTCCTATGAACTGTTGATTTCCTTTGCCCATTTTTGAAGTGGGCTGATACTCTTTGAAAATTGATTTGGAGGAAAATATATGTATCAGAGAAATTATATTTTTTGTGATGGGAGAAGTATTTTCCTTCTAGACTTCTATTGTGTTTTTGGTATTCACTGCACCCAGAATTTTCTTTTCCTGTTTATCGTCTTTCATGGTTTCTCAATCTTATGCCACCATTGGAAGTCCTTTCCATAGTTGTTCTATTGTATAAATGACTCCCTGATGCCACAGTTACCCATTACCAAACCCACGTGGAGTGCTACGTAAGCCAGTGTTGTGGAAAGCTTGGAAACCTGCCTGGTGTGGCAGGGAAATGAAGGAAAAACAGACACACAGACACGGGCACAGACACATAAAAGCTGAGGTCAGATAGGCTTGTCCATGCTGATGGAGCTCAGCAACCCAGAACCCATGCAAATCTATTATGTACAGCATGGGGGGCAGGAGTTAGAGCCTTCGCAGGAGGAGTCTGAGGCCAGCAGTCTCAGGCTGTAACACCCTGGAGGAGAAAGCTGCAGTTGCTAGTTTTCATGAACACTCATACTCCCACACACTCAGACCACAGGAAGGTTCTACCACCCCTCTGTGCCTCACACCAGGGGGAAAGCTTTGCTGTTTCCCATAGGTCTCTGACACTGTATCCTCGATGTGGCTGTCCTCAGGTCCTAGCTGCTCAGCACTGTTTTTTCCCCCCAACCCCCTTTGTGCAGCAGCACTCTGGCCCCCTCTGGGGAACCAGGCTTCACCTGTCACAGAAGGGAGCCCAATGCTCTCATGTCTCTTTGTCTTCTTAAGTTACCTAAGGAGTACATTTTATTAAGCCAGGAGAGCCCAGGACTCTATGGTTTCCGAGTAACAGAGCAAAAGAGCTCGTTAGATTGGATCTACCTGTAGGCTTTGACTTTTTTTTAAACCTCCTTTAGGTGGGGTTCCTTATGTCTCTTTCTCCCTACTCCACCCCAATCCCTTCCAACACCCCAACACCAGGTAGAGGAGAGAGGTTAGTGGGGAGAGGGGGTACAGTGCCCTTTAGCTACTTCCTGCTGGTAAGGGCCGTTGGGTTCCTAAACATCTCTCCCTCCTTTCCAACCCATCAACCTTAGGTAGGAGAGAAAGAAGGTTAATAAGGATGGGGGATGTGGACCTTTTTAGACATAGTTCCTTGGGACGATTCCATTCTTGGTCATCAGTATACCAGCAGTCCAGTCAAACAGCAAACAGCAAAATAGCAAACAACAGTAGCAACAGCCCTCTGCTCTAGCAGGAGCAGAACCAGCAGCAGAGTTTCAGAGCCAAGGGCAGCAGAAATAGCCATAGCAACATCAAAGTGTTCCCTGGAGCATTTCTCTCTAATAGAAAAGTGAAACAAAGCAAAGCAATGCAAAACAAAGAGAAGCCATGTGAAGCAAAGCAATGGGAGGTAAAGCATTTTCCCCCTGTCTGTGGGCTCTTATTCATACATTTTCACAGTCCACACCAGAATGTTTTTCTTCTGGCCAAAACCACTCCCCCTGCACAAGGCAATTTACTGTTGAGAAGAATCACTTGCCCTCTCACGAGGCTGTGTATCAGCTGACAAAGATCACACGCCTTTCATGAGGCTGCTGTCCACGACGGACAAATCATTCCTTCATCCCACACTTGAGACTATAACAAAAACATATCCACACAACACAACCAAAACTTTCACTACATCTACCAGGCCAAAAGAAACTGGTGAAGTGCACTTTTTAATGTCCTGTGAGTCTTAACCATGTGTGAGTCTCATGTTCTACCGACTGATCTTGCCAACGTCCATAAATGTGAATGTCTTAGTTAAGCTTGCTATTGCTGTGATGAAAAAAACAAAAAAACAAACAAACAAAAACAAACAAACAAACAAACAAAAAACAACCAACCAACCTCCAACCAAACAAAAAAACCATGACCAAAAAAGCTGGGAAGGAAAGGGTTAATTTGGCTTACCCTTCCATATCACTGTTCATCATCAAAGGAAGTGAGGACAGGAACTCAAACAGAACAAGAATATGGAGTAAGGAGCTAATGCAGAGGCCATGGAAGGGTGTTGCTTACTGGCATGCCAGCGAGGGCTTTCTCAGCCTACTTTCTTGTAGAACCCAGGACCACCAGCCCAGGGAGGGCACCACCCACAATGGGCTGGGCCCTCTCCCATCAATCACTAATTAAGAAATTCTTTATAGGCTTGCCTACAACCTGATCTTATGAAGGCATTTTCTTACTTGAGATTTCCTCCTCTCAGATGGCTTCAGTTTGTGTCAAGTTGACATTAAACAAACAGTCACAGTGAGTTTTTCAAATGTGTTGCTGACAGGAAACCCTGCCGCCAAGGTTGCAGTCTGCCATTACCTGAAAGCTGTGATCTCAGTGCAAAATGGAGGACTCCCTTTGTCAGCAAGGCTTCCTCTCCTCTGCCTTAAGGAGCCCACATCCCTACACCCTCTCCTTGAAGAATGTCACGTAGTCCTTAGGGAAATTTCAAGTCCAACTCCCATTCTCTCCATAGAACCTGTTCAGTAAGCACCTGGGATTCTTGCAATGCTCTCCATGGTCCTGAGGCATCTCAGTACTTTAGCCCCTCAGCCAATGACATTCACCTATCCTGGATATCCCCACAGCCTCCCCAAAGTTCTAGATAACCCCCATTCACCTAGAATAAAATTGATCTCCCTCCCCACAGCTGGTCCAGGAAGGTTATTTTTGTTAGTTCTCACAAGCCACTGAACCCCCAATTTCTGCTTCCTTGTTCCTGAGGACCAGTGGCCAATAACCCCAGGTATTAGGGGGAGCCACATATTGCTATTATTATTATTTTATTATTCTTGTTGTTGTTTTTGTTGTACTGTAGCAGTATTGGAAGTTGAACTGAGAGCCTCTCATGGGCTGTTAAAGTACTCTGCCACAATGCTATACCTCTAACCCTCTTTTTGTTTTTGTTTTTTGAGACATGGGGTTTTTCTGTGTAGCTTTGACTGTCCTGGACTCACTTTGTAGACCAGGATGGCCTCAAACTCACAGAGACCCACCTGCCTCTGCCTCCACAAGCACTGGGATTACAGACATGCACAGCTACACCCAGCTGACCCCTAACCCTCTTAATACTTTTTATTTTGATACAGAGTCTGGCTTTGAACTCACTCTGTAGCCCAGGCTGGACTTGAGTTTGCTATTCTCTTGCCTCAGCTTCTAGAGTGCCTGGGATCAATGACCTAAACCATCAGGCCTAGCTAAAAAAAAAAAAAAAAAAAAAAATCTTGCAATGAAGACAATACAAAAGAAAGCAAGATCCAGAGATATCACTTACAATTTCCCAGGGTCACTTGATTTCTTGATCTTCCTTGTTTAAAAGTGAATCTCATACATTGCAGATTCATGAACCACCGACTCTCAGTCAAACCTAGAAGTTCACATTTGCAGCCTGTTCTTAGAACGTCAAAACCAACTTTACCAGGGATGTTAGTCACATTCTGGGAATTGGCATGCCAGACTGAGAGGCCCTCGGCTGATCTCAATTTCGGTTCTGTCTTTGAGGCTGAAGCAAGATTGGATCAGGACCCCTTGAAAGGACGATGTGCAGGTGTGAGTGCTCTGAGGGCTGAATTGAGAAAAAGGGCTGTTACAAAGCAATTTGCGTTCCCATGAGGAAGGAGCAGTACAACCATCAGCACCCAGAAAATGAAGACTTGGTGAGAGGGAGAGATGAGCCACTCAGTGGATGAAAGTAGGAGAGCAAGCCATAGGGAAATGCTGAGCAAGGCAAGGTTGAAAAGGGGGTATTTTCATTCTGGAGTAGAAAGCAAGCCAGGGGGACAAAGTGGCTGGACTCTGATTACCCAGTGGTTGTCTGCTGCGGAGCAAATGTTTGAAGGGATAAGGTAGGCTGCGTGATGTCACCTTGCATGTTCTTCCTCTATTCTACGTGTATCTGCCACGAGGTGTTGTCTTGAACCTGTTATCAAGGCTTGTCGATCACGGCATCTAACATTTACAACACAAACGCCATCTTTTCCCATGGACCATTCACTTCACTGCTGCTTGCAGTGTAGTTGAGAAGACTGAATTCAGCTGGTTAGAAGAATTTGCATTCAGTACTGTCGACTATACAACACTCCCAGGAAGACCACTGGAACTGGTTGGGGCATCTTTCTGTTGTCAAAATGATGAGGTAGAGGTGTTCGCTGGCCTTAGGTGTGTGGGGGATGGGCAAGCCTGCACTTCTGGCCTATTCAAACAATCATTCCCCAAATGAAAACAGTTCCCTCCCCAGATGAAAAACTCTAGATATACTGCAGACTGCTAGCTTGTACCATCTATTTCTCCTCTATGTGTGTAAGCCTGCGTGAGTGTGCTGTACAGTTTTATGTAAACTTAACAGAAGCTAAAGTTGTCCGAGAGGAGGGAACTCAATTTAAAAACAACAACAACAACAAACTTCCATAAGATTAGCCATATATAAACTTGTAGGGCATTGTTTTTTAGTGATTGATGGAGGAGGGCCCATCCCATCCCTGGGCTGGTGATTGTGGGTTGGATAAGAAAGCAGACTGAGCAAGCCATAAGGAGCAAGCCAGTAAGCAGCACTCCTCCATGGTCCTCTGCATCAGCTCCTGCCTCCGGCTTCCTGCCCTTTTTCAGTTTCTGTCTTGACTTCCATCAGTGAGAAACAGTGATGTCAATGTGTAAACCAAATTAACCCTTTTCTCTCCAAGTTGCTTTGGTCATGGTGTTTCATCATAGCAAATAGCAACCCTAGCTAAATAAATGATATGCATACCATGTGCATGCGTTGCCCACAGAGACCATAAAAGGGCATCAGATTTCCTGAAACCGGAGTTACAGACAGTTTTAAGGTTCATTGTGGGTGCTAGGAATAGAACCTTGGTCCTCCGAAATACCAGTAAGCTGCCTAAACCACTGAGCCATCATCTGTCTAGCCCTTCTCTCCTACCTCCTAGTCTATGCCTCACTAGCCTCTTCACTTTCAAGGTCATGACTTTGGTGGAAGAAGGGCTGAAAACATCACCTCCACCCCAAACTTTAGTTTCCTCTGATGTGGATATTATTTATTTCATCTTGAATCAGGTAAGCTTGATGCTGTCATAAGTGTAGAGAATCCTGAACATGTGTCTGTTGTGGGTTGTTGTTGTTGTTTTTCACCTTCTAATCACAGTGAGTCTCATTTCCCCAGTAACAGAATGAAGCTTTAGTTGCCCATAGATTAAATAGTGTATATTGATGTCTCAGCTTCCACCCACAAAGCTCCAGATTTTTTTCTCTTTCTTTCTCTCTCTCTATTACATAGAGAAAGAGAGAGAGAGAGGCATGCACGTATACACACACTAGTATAGGGAAAAGTTTACTCCTGAAATATGACAACTTTCTATTTATGCGTGCAGATTTTCTTTCATTTCCTTCTTCGAAGACAAGCATGAAGAGGTGAGAGTGTGAGCCTTACCGATGCTGGGCTGGGGGAGGTACAGTTGTACCTTGTTCTTTGTGTTTTCTGCTCACTGGCTTCTGGACAGTCTTTGAAATCCTATCTTTTTAGTGTTGGTTTTATTCTGGTGCTTTCTGTAATCATTTTTAAAACATCTATCTATCTATCTATCTATCTATCTATCTATCTATCTATCTATCTATGTGGTATGTAGACTCCCCCAAAAGAGTCTACTACATGGTACACACACACACACACACACACACACACACACACACACACACACAACACTACTACTCACTCTAGAAAAGAAGGGAACCCACAAAACAGACCAAAGTGATAATTGTACCAAAGTCCAACTTGGGTGAACCATTGAGTTCTGGACTTGCAAGGACTAGCCCTGGATATTCTGTGGGTCCTTGTTCTGCCTCTTAAGAGCTGGCTGGTCACAAGCTTTAGGTTTTTGTAGATTTGGTCTGGACCTTTGCCTTACAAACTCCTGGGATCCTTGGACTATTTGTAGTGATTTGTATGATAAATGTCCCTCATAATAGGCTCATGTATTTGAACACTTGGTCCCCAGTGCTACAAAGAGAAGTCCCCAAGTGAAAGACAGCTCATTTCCCTCTGCCACGGAGATATTTTTCATGTGCCACCAATGCTCTCACGCTGCTTTATAAACACTAGCTGCAGAAGCTGTGGCTCACGCCCTTTGTGGTCTTCTTGGGATGCACTTTGCATTGATGGCTTCTCTGGAGAAACACTTCATGCCAGACACATTGCCACTCCTGGCCTAAAAGAGAGGCCTCACACATTCCTGAACACTGTAAGACTTCCATGACTTCACACAGATAAAATATCCTATTCCAGCAATGTAAGGAAGGATAAAAGGACATCTTTTCCTAAGAGGTGTGTGTGTCAGAAATAAAGGCCAGTTTCGCCTCAGGATCGAAAAAGCAGGCTTCCAGGAGGTTTTTGTTTTGTTTTTGTTTTTGTTTTTTGTATTTTTTTTTTTTTTTGGAGTGATAGCATTTGCTATGGTTGCTTCAGATCTGAAATAACTTGAAAGGAAAGTAAAAATTGCCACATTAGAGGGAAATTGTATGAACCTAGAAGTTTTAAAATATGCATTCGTTTGCCTCGTGGGTTCTTTCCGCAATTGCTTTCTATTTCACTCCAACTCAACAGCTGTAAATGGTTTCTGGTAAGTCGCGCCGGGTACATTTCCATTAACATTAGCAGAATTTATGTCAACTGCACAGACAACAACTGAAAGACTCTAATCTTACCTGGCTCGGAGAACACACATCTGTGCCACACCTACACTTTCCCTTACGTCATGGCACCATTTGTTTCTCTTGTTTTAATTTTGGTGTCCTCTGGACTCTGAAGGCTCCGTGCTCACCCATCAGCTTTAGTGTCGAGCTGCATTCTGACACGGCAGCTTCTCCTTCTCCTCCTCTGGCACAGCTGGCTTGTCACACTAGAGGATGCGGTTTTCCTTGCAGAACAGGTGCGCCTGTGTGCTGCGAAGATGGATGGTGAAGTGACTTTGACACTGTACCACTCTGCGTAGCTTTAGGATGATGTCATCATTCTGGGAGCTGAATCTTCTTCTCCCATTGAAATATATACGAAGGCCTAAGATCTCTCTCTGCCCATCAGGAATTATTATCCTAAGTTTACACAGGGTTTTTCTTTTTTCCTTTCTGAAAGTCATGTGACAGTCTTTAAGCTCAGAACCTGTTTGATAGACTCAGTAACCTACCTCCATATTTGACCCAGCCAGAAACTGAACAAGTGTTTCTTGCACTGTGATATCTAGTGATTTTTAGGTCCATCATGTCACAAACAGGTACTTTGTGAAATGTACCTGTACACACAAAGATGCTTTATGTCTTCTTGCATGCTCTGCCTCCGTTTAGATGCATGGCACTGTTCATGGAGCAGGCCTGATCTGGACACACATGAACACCACCCCAATTCCTACAAGGTAGTGGTACACATGCAAGCAAAGAAACATACAAAACTGTTACTTAAAAATTGAGGGCCAAGAACATCTGTCTGTATGGAACCCAAGTCACCATGGTTCAGGTACAGTAACATACAGTATTCACATGGGAAGTGAATGCAAAGTAGACCACCGAGAGAAAGTAATCCATTAAATAGCTACTGAAATATAAAGACCAAAGATCTGATCTTTAGGAAAAATAGAAATAAGGTGTTTAACAAAGTTCATTCATTCATTCATGGGCCAATATTTGCCTGTCTACTCTGAGTTTGTCTGGGTGCTCTATGAGTGACAGTGAATTAAATGACAAAGGTGCTGCTGTCAAGGGACCTGTGGAGGAGGCCTGAGAGTCTACCAGAAGTTCAGGCAGGGGAGAGGGTTGAGGATTTTGAAAGTTACTGTTTCTCCATAGAAGCCTCCTATATCACTGCATGATAGAATGAAAGAACTCGTTCCTGTGGAAATCATTCCTATGTAAAATGGAAAATAGTGTTTGAAGAATGAAACCAAGATGGAAGGCGGAGACTGGATATGTTCTTGTTCCTCTGTATTAGTTCCTCTTCTATTGCTGTGACAAAACACCAAGCAACTTATTAAAGAAAGTGTTTCATTTAATTAGGCTTACAGCTTCAGAGGGCCCGAGACCATGGTGGTGGAATAAAGGCACAGCAGCAGAAACAGCTGAGCACTCACATCTTAAACTGCAAGGAGGAGGGAACAGAGAACACACTAGGATTGACAGAGTCTTTTGAAATATCAGAGCCTGCCCTTAGCCTGACATCTCCTCCACCACGGCCACATTCCTAATTCTTTCCAAAAGTTCCACCAATGGGGAACAGGTGAATCTGTGGGGATCAGTTCTATTCAAATCACCATAGCCATAAAAAAAAAAATCCCTTTTTGAACAAGGTAGAAAGCGAGAATCTATACACAATGCTGTCTTCTGACCTCTGAGGTTTCTCCTCTGATCTTTATGACCACGTTGTGGTATGTACGCTCTCACACTCACACACGTGCATGGACCATGCATGTGTATATTACACACACACAAAGAAAGGAGAAAAGAAACAATTTACACTCAACAACATTCTTGAAACACTGGAGAAGGGGCAGGAGAAATAGCTCAGGGGTTAAGAGCATGTACTGCTCTTTTAGAGGACCTGAGTTCAATCAGAACAGCAAGAACAATATTAAAAAAAAAATCAGAGTACTTCATGTTTGGAAAACTGCAGTTATCAAAATGATGATGTGGTTCTGGTGTAAGAATGGGTAAATTCTTATGTTGTGGAAGTTATGGAATGTAATAATGATGAATTCTTGTGCTTGTGGTCAATTAACTTTTAATAAGAATTTAACAGAGACAGAATAGTCCCTCCAACCAGGCATCTAGGTAATACTAGATATCCATGTATTATTTTTCTATTGCTGTGATAAAACAAAACCAAGGCAACTTAGAGAAGGAAGGATTTATAGGGATGAAAATCCATCACTACCACACCAGGATATTGTGGCAGCATGCAGACATGGCCTCTGGAGCAGCAAGTTATAAGCTCACATCTTAAGCTGTGAGCAGGGAGCAGGAAGCAGGAAGCAGAAAGCAAACTGGAAATGGAGCATTGCTTTTAAATCTTCACTCCTAGGAAGTGTCTCTAACGAGTCCATACCTCTTACGCTTTCACAAACAGTGCCACCAAGCACTTAAACACACAAGACTTACTGGGGGGGACATCACATTCAAACCACCACATTCTCCACGTATGTTGACCAGGTTCCTCACAACACGTGTAAAAATGAACGAAAGATAGACCACATGCCTCGGTGTACCAGCTACAACTCTAAAGCTCTTTGGAGGTAATGAAGGTGTGAATATTGGAGAACTTAAATTAGGTGACAGTTTCTTAAGTATAGCATTAGAAGCAGAAAAAAAATAACAAAAGAGGAAATAGTTAAATTAGACTTCATGGAGATGAAAACTAGCTCATCAGAAGATACTGTGAGGACAGTGAAAACCCATGAGGAGGAGGAACGTATCTGGGAAAGGGTTGGTAATTAGATAGAGTGCTTAAAATGCTCTTGCCACTCAAGCACCTAAAGAAAATTAACCCAACTTGCAAAAAAGCGAAGGAGTGAAATAGAAGCCTTGCCAAGGAGAAGCCTACTAGTCTATAGGTGCATGGGAAGGTACCCAGACACCTCAGCCACGGCAGGAACATTTAAACAACAACAGACTGACACCTTAGACCAGCAGTTCTCCTTATGTTATTATTTTTAAGATTTATTTATTTGTTATTACAATTAATTCACTTTGTGTGCTATCTGTGGCCCCATCCCTCACCTCCTCCCAATCCCACCAGCCCTCCCTCTTCTCCCCCATGCCCTTCCCCTGGTCCACTGATAGGGGAGGACCTCCTCCCCTTGTATCTGACCCTAGCCTATCAGGTCTCATCAGGACTGGCTGCATTGTCTTCCTCTGTGGCCTGGTAAGGCTGCACCTCCCAGAGAGCCTGCCACTGAGTTCATTCCAGAACAGCTCTTGCTCACCTTACTAGGGAACCCACTTGGAGACTGAGCATCCATGGGCTATATCTGAGCAGGGGTTTTAGGTCCTCTCCATGCATGGTCTTTGATTGGGGTATCAGTCTCTGCCCTCAGGGCCCAGTTTTTTTTCTGCTTCAGACCAGCGGTTCTTAACTGTGGGTGGAAACCCCTTTGGGGAGGGTTCAAAGACCCTTTCACAGGGTTTGTCTAAGACCACTGGAAAACACAGATGTTTATGTTATGATTCATAATATTAGCAAAACTACCATTATAAAGTAGCGAGAAGAATTCTATGGTTGGGGGTCACCATAACATGAGGAACTGTATTAAAGGGTTGCATCAGGCTGAAAAACACTGACTTAGTCCCATTAGGATGGTTACGATTTAAAGAAAGGGAAACAGCCATGTTAGTGAGGATAAGGAGACACTGAGGCCTTAAGTTATGGCACTGATGGAAATGTACAACCACATAGCTACTGATTGACAGTTTCTCAGAACTTAAACAATCCCAGCTTCTTAGACATACATCCAAAATGACTGGAAATCTTTTTTTTTCTTTTTTAAATTTATTTTAATTTTTATTAATTACACTTTATTCACTTTGTATCCCCCCTGTAGCTCCCTCCCTCCTCCCCTCCCAATTCCACCCTCACTCCCCTTTCTCCATGCATACCCCTCCCCAAGTCCACTGATAGGGGAGGTCCTCCTCTCCTTCCTTCTGATCCTAGTCTCTCAGGTCTCATCAGGAGTGGCTGCATTGTCTTCCTCTGTGGCCTGCTAAGGCTGCTCCCCCCTCAGGGGGAGGTAATTAAAGAGCAGGCCAATCAGATTATGTCAGAGGCAGTCCCTGTTCCCATTACTATGGAACCCACTTGGACACTGAACTGTCATGGGCTACCTCTGTGCAGTGGGTTCTAAGTTATCTCCATGAATGGTCCTTAGTTGGAGTATCAGAAAAGACCCCTGTGCCCACATTTTTTGGTTCTGTTGCTCTTTTTATGGAGCTCCTGTCCTCTCCAGGTCTTACTGTTATCCACTTCTTTCATAAGATTCCCTGCACTCTGCCCAAAGGTTGGCCATAAGTCTCAGCATCTGCTTTGGTACCCTGCAGGGTAGAGTCTTTCAGAGGCCCTTTGTGGCAGGCTCCTGTCCTGTTTCCTTCTTCTGATATCCATCCTTTTTGCCTTTCTGAATGGGGATGGAACATTTTAGCCAGAGTCCTCCTTCTTGATTAGTGTCTTTAGGCGTACAGATTTTAGTAACTTTATCCTGTATTATATATCTAATATCCACTTATGAGTGAATATCTACCCTGTTGGGAAAACTGTACACAAATACTCAAACATTTAAGCATAACAATACAAATGTTCTCTGGTTGATGACTGGTTAAGCAAACTATGAAGTATCCAGACATGACACTTTTTCTATAATATTGATTTTATTTTTAAATTTGTGTTTCTGTGTTTGTGTGTGTGTGTGTGTGTGTGTGTGTGTGTGTGTGCTCACGTGCATGTGCACATTCATGTGTAAGCACCAACAGAGGCAAGGGAAGGCCGTCAGATCCCCTGGAACAGGAGTTAAAGATATTTGTGAGCCACTGACGGTGGGTGCTGGGAACTGAATTTGTATTCTGTGAGAAAGCAGGATGAGCTCTTGACTGCTGAGCCATCTCCCTGGTCCTACAATGAGTTCTTAATTAGCTATAAAAAGAGACAAGGTATTGTCATAGTTGAACCACTGAGACATACCAAAAGGCAGAATGAAAGGCTGTTCTGACAGGACTCAAAGAAAACATCAGCCAAAGGTAGAGACATGGCAGAGAAATCTTCTGGCCATCGTCACAGATGAGGAGAGGAGAGATTTGAAGGGTGGGCTTCTTCTGGGGGTAATGGACACATTCCAACATCGCACAATGGTGACTCTTACAAAAGATTTTGAGCATCCTAAAACCCACTGGACTTTGCACATTTAAATGGCTAAAATGGTAAATTTTATGTTACAGGAATTTCATTTTAATTAAAAAAATACATCTTTTAAGAGCATAGCCTTGTCAGATTATAGGTGAATTTGAATCCTTAAGCCTTCTGTCTGCGGCTACAGAGATCAAATAACCAGTCATGAAAGCATCCAGGTGTGGGCCATCACCATGAACACGCTCAGCTCAGCTGCCAGGCCCATCAGGCCCAGGGCCCAGCGTCCGTAGCACATTCTAGTGGCCATAAAAATGATTTAATTCTAGTTTATCTTAAAATCAGAATTGAAAAAAATGGATATGTAGCCATAAATCCAGTGCTAATCTTTATACCAACAGTCATAAAGCATAATTTTAAGTGTTTTCTTTTAATGGTGGAAGAGATCCAGGAAGACAAAAGTGCTGGCACCACAGAGGTCAACATGTGGCTCTGGCCAGAGCTAATGAGACACCTGCGGATTCGGGAGGTTCTCAGAAGATGACAGTGGACGGGGTTGGTGGCTAGGTACAGGATCCCACAGCTGGGTGGTCGGTGGTGTGGACCACTGAAGTGGGACCCATGGGAGAGGCTGGAGGAAGACTGAGCGGTGAGCTCATGTCTGGCTGTGGGGCTGTCCAAGAACTGGAGAAGAGTCTGTGTAAATAAACAGCCCCACAGTCAAATCAGCAGTTCCATTTCTCAGCTCCTCACACCGGGACATGCAAACGGCTTCTCTCCATAGACCCTCTGAATGCCTTCTTCCTGCTGGTATTCTCCTTATCTTACGTTTGCTACCAGAGACTGGAGAAACTAGCAGTGTCTCATTCTTTTGCTGAGGTGTGCAAATGCTAAAGTCATGTCAATTTTTAAAAACTTAAAAAGAAAAAACAAAAACCACATTCAGAAATTGAGCCAGCTTCCCTTTGCACATGGAGGCAGACAGAGCTACAGGAACTACCACAAAGACAACATGTTACATTCAACACGCCACCCCATCTAGAGCCATATAGGAAATGCATGGAGGGGGGAAAAGCCACAGCTGCTGACTGGACTGGACTGTAAGATCAGGATGAAATAAATGTCTTCAGGGTGTTCTAATGGGGTTCTTTAACCAAAGCATTAAAAAAAAAAAATCAGAGCGTTAATGTGAATTTGATGATGACATTAACAACACTGAATAACTTCGGACTGCATCTTCAGTTCATGCCTTCAAAACAACAGCAAACCCTTTTGTTTCTTCTGCTACACCTTTTGTAAGGTGGCAAAGTGACAGAGTTGGTAATTTAGAGAGAAGCCTATGTCACGTGCAAATCACACACACACACTCACACACGCACACACGCACGCACCCACCTGCAATGACTTCTAAGTAGACCCTCTGTGATAAAATACATCCTCGTCCAACATAAGAGCAACTGAAAGGGGTGAGAGGCTCGGGCCCTGAGAAACCTCACATCGTTGCTTTGAGAATTTCTTTTTCTTGAAAGATCGGTGGAAGCGTGTCCTTTGTAAAAATTAATTCTATGCCAAGACTCTTTCATCTGCAAATTTCTTCCTGGTGGTTATTAATTTTGTGGTCCAGCCAGGGCCTCAGAGTTTCACCGAATTAAGATCTAGCCAGCTTTTTCTTCCTTTCGGCCCTGATGCCCGGGGTCACGGTCAGGCCAGAAAGAATTAGGCAGAATGTAGGTCAGTTCACCCGGTGATGAAGGTCCCCTGTTCTGTTGGATGCTCTGAAGTTTCTGAGGCTAATGGGACAGCGGGTGCTATTTTGAGCAAAGATAAAAGAAAAGAGTCTTCAAAGTCTGAAGCCCCATGGCACTGGAGGTTTAGAGAGCACCTGATGGAAAGGCCATCAGCGCAGGTTCTCAGCTTCAACAGAAGCCTGCTGTTCTAGAAGCAGCCAGAGATGAAGAGGCCACCTCTGGCTGCATGGTTCTTTTAAAACGCAGGATGAGAAAGTGCGGAGTAGAGAAACAGACCGAAAGGGTTTGGTTGTTCAGTGAAGAACACCGAACATGGAGCCAAGCACTGGATTCCAGCCTCACTCCAGATCACTAAGACAATGTGCCCGGTGGCAAGAATTTTTGTCTCTTTGGGCCTTAGTTTCCTGATTTGTAAGTGAGGGTTTCAGGGTAGCCTTTAAGTCCGCACCATAGTGTCATTGTGCACTGTCAGCTGCTATACTGTCGTCCTTGAAACTGGGTGGTTTATAAAGAAAAGTAGTTTATTTGGCTAGTAGTTCTGGAGTCTAAGAGGCATTTGGTGAGGGACCTCCTTGCTGTATCACAACACGGTGAAAGATACCACACGGTGACGAGGAGGAGCACCTGACTGCTTAGAGCTCCCCGGCTTTCCTTAGGAGCCCATCAGTCTGTTGACCTCATCCGATCCTAATGGTCTCCCCAAGGCCCACTTCTAAACACCACCAAGGAAACTGAAGATTCCATTTCTGACACTTGAAGACTGAAGACCCATGAGGCCATAGCAGAGGGCTTCTGGAAGATTCTAGTCAGTGACTACCAAATCCTTTTCTATTTTTTTTTTCTTCCTTCCATGTTGGTGGTCTTGTCTTCTTGTGTCCTGTGGCAGGTAAAATAATGATGTTCTAACTATGTCCACATCCTATCAGTGTTTCCTTACCTAGCAAGATGCAATTAAGAAAGGAATCTTCAGATGGGGAAACTAGCCTGGACTGTCCTGGCAGAACTGCTGTAATTACAAGCTTTGTTCTAAGAGGAAGACATGAATGAAGCTGATGGGTGGGGGGAAGGGAGCAAAAAGAGACAGAGTTTCATGGCTGTTGGCTTTGAAAATGGAGAAGAGGGCACAAGCCAAGGAAAGCGGGTGACCACTAGAAGCTAGAAAAGGGAAGGAAATGGATTCGAGATCAGGATTTCTCAAAGGAAGGAGAGCTCCACCAGCCAATTTGAGCCTTTGACTTCTCCAGTTGTTGCATAAGAGTCTGTGGGGTTTCAGAAGTATGAAGTATGTTGTAAGTATGTAGCACTTACAGCAGCAATACAAAAATAACCCCTGCACTGTCCATCATGGTAGTGTGTCAAGTACCACAATAGCATCATGATTGGCTAGCTCTCCCATCCCCAGTCTTGTGTCACCAGGGCTTCTAGTCTCACAGAGACCGCTGCTCATTTCCTTCTTGGTTGCAGTGGCTCCAGGAGCATCTCCTCTGTGGTCCTGTCCCTCTCATGGTGACATCCCATGTTCACTCACTGCTAGGTGGTAGTGACCAAGGAGAAGGTGGCAAGAAGGGCCAGCTGTGCTTTCTGGAGACACTTGGCTTCTTCACTTTCAGCTCTTTTGACAGATGACACAGCCCATTCCTGAGAAGGCAGCAGAGACTGGCTGAGTCCAGCAGCAGCTGTGGTTTGAATTTGGCTTGCTCTAAGGTACACAGGTTGGAAGCATGGCCCCGGGCATGGTTTTGTTAGGTACTAAAAGGTAGGACCTTCAGGAGGTGGGGCTTATTGGAAGAATGATATTGTGCCCATCCCTGACTTCCTGCCTCATTTTATAACTTCTGTCTTCCACCCCTTCCACCATTATGATGCCATCCACCATGGAACAGTCACCAGAGCTGAGCTGATACTGACCTCACGCTCTCCACTACTGTCGACTAAACAAACTTCATTTCTTTAGCAGTTATTCGATTTCTGGTAGTTTGTTATAACAACAAAAACTATGCAGAAGTATTTAATTTTTTAATCTCTGTGAAGAGAATATACTTGATGGGACAGTCAGGTGCAGTGGAGAACAGCAGGACAGTCAGGTGCAGTGGAGAACAGCAGGACAGTCAGGTGCAGTGGAGGACAGCAGGATAGTCAGGTGCAGTGGAGGACAGCAGGATAGTCAGGTGCAGTTGAGAACAGCAGGAGCCCATTAGACTAGGCAGGGCATCTTCTCCCTGTCTCCACCACTGTCAAAACTATGCCTTTCATTAACTCCTCAGAACTCATCAAACAAATTGATAATCCTTGCTTATTTAGTTTACAAGGTGGTGTTGTGGGTATAGAAAAGGAAAGTTAGCAGTAACTGATCCTCTGTTACACCCCACAGCTGAGTATGTACACCCAAGAACAAAAATGGAGGATGCTGAGCTCTCACTGTGTGCCAGGTACCTTTTTAAGTCCTCCGTGAGTCTTTACCTTCTCCTCATTGCCTTCTAATAAAGAAGTGCAGAAGTGATTATCCCCCTTCCTATAGATGAGAACCTACCTCTGAAGCCGTTACCCAGGCTCCACAGAAACCCAGCTGTATGACAGCAAGGTTGTATTTCTTGTGTTTACACTCACATTACTTCATCTCTCTCAGGCTTCAAAGGACACTCGTGACAAATGTCGGCCTGGGAATCTCACTCAGGCTTCTCAGACGAGGGTCTAGGTTCCATTTAGTCAAATCTAGGCTGTCTTCTAGGACTACTCCCCATAATGTCTTCGTCTATTTTCTTTCTCTACCTAAAGAAAAGCATCTATAACCATAGGATCCTAATTTTGAGCATTAAAGGCAAGTTTTACTGTATACATTTCTAAAGAGTGTATTGTTAAAATTTCTCTTAGCTTGAAAGGTATAAAACTGTATAAAAAGAAAAATGTGTGTGTGTGTGCGCGCGCGCGTGCGTGCGTGTCTTTCCAGAAGCCATTCACTTAGAACCTGAAATAGGTGAAGGCCAAAGAGAATCTGTGTTGTGGCTATAGGTCTACAGAATTGTTTCCACTGAGAAATTGTTTTCCAAATATTTTAGAGAGAGAATTCAAATAAAAGAGAAGAAAAGAAAACTCACGTCTCATTGAAATTCTTACAAATTGAGAATTACTGTTGACAATTCGGAAGAATTAATGTGAGATTTAGAATGGAGAGAAATTTGGAGACATTCACAAGAGGAGGGCTCCATTGGAAAGCTTGAACAGGCATGTTAGAAATAATGAGGGGTGGAGGGAAAAGATGGAGAGGAGGAAAAGGAGGGAGGGAGAGAGAATTGCTAGCTCCACAATCTTTCTTACAAGCCAGCATGATAAAACAGGTTGGTTATTAACCTGGCAGGTAGAGAGAAAACCCAGGGCTGATAATTGGGGAAATTAGCACCCAGGATGTAATTCTTCCCCATTTGATGTTCTTCAGAGGAAATAAAAGCTTTGTGGAAGTGTCTCTATGAGAACCTTTGCTATTTCATGGAAGCGTTGGTGACTCAAGAGGCTTTTGTGACTACAAAACAGTTATTTAAATCGTTTCCCGAGCAAGAAGTTTGGAAAAAAATAAAATGCTGAGTGCCATTCCGGCTATTAGCATGTGGCATATGGAGGACAGCAAGAGGAAAGGAAGAGCTCATGTGGCTCTGGAGGCAATGACACCACTTGCCAGAGGGGACCATTCCACAGCCACCCCCATCTCCCTTCCAAGTCCACTTCCATGACTTACAGCTAGGAAAGCTGCAAAGATTTGAAATAGTGTGTCGGAGTCCGTGGTAGGACCAATAGGAATGATAAAGAGATACAATGTGTTTTCTTCCCTAAGGAGTTTGTACTGAAGAGACTGAGGCCTGTGGCTGGCAAAGGCTCTGAGTCTAACAGCCGTGTGCATCAGCATCCTTGAACTACAAGCATTTGGAATCTTATTAATTCTGATAGAGCCCATCGCTAATTTCTGTTTTCTTTTCAAGCTCCATGCACCACTCAGTCTCTTCCCATCCCCATCTCCCATTAACTGTATACTTCCAGGTCCTTGCTGTGGTAAGCACTAGGGCATAGGGGTTTCTCTTTTGTTGTGATTTTTTTTTTTCCTTTTCAGCCTGCGGTCCATTCATTCTAACACTGATGGGTTTCAGAAAGACAGTTTCTTTCCAGTATACCATGGACTTGGTTCATACTCACAGCCATGCTTTCTTCCTCCTCTCCACTCCCTTCCTCTCCTCTTCCTTGTCCACCTGCTTTCCTTTTTTATGTCAGCCTTCCATGTCCAGTCCCTCCCAGGTCTCTCCCTCCTGTATGGCTGTGTGATCCTGACCACTTACAGGGTGATAAATTGGGTGTCAGCTGAAGCAGTCACAATGTATCATGTTTAAATTTTGCATTAATTTTTGAGTTAATTAAATAACCCGCTTTTTACTGCAAAAAAAACCCCTCAAGATTTATTAAGTTAGAAAATTTATAACCAATCGCATAATTAATAAAACATTAACAAACATGTCACCCCTGACAAACCTTTCATATTGATTTTCACATTCTTACAAAGCCTGCCTGTGACCTAGGGCAAAAAAAATAAAATGAAAGAAAGAAAGAAAGAAAGAAAGAAAGAAAGAAAGAAAGAAAGAAAGAAAGAAAGAGAGAAAGAGAGAGAGAGAGAGAGAGAAAGAAAGAAAGAAAGAAAGAAAGAAAGAAAGAAAGAAAGAGAAAGAAACAAAGAAACAAACAAAGAAAGAAAACCTAACATTCCCAGTAAAATGGATGCAACGCCATTGGCCAAGCCTGTGGGATGAAGGGATGACACCGATGTATTGATGGTCCCGGTTCTGTGCCTTTCATGTTTATATAAATTCACCTCAACTACATTCATTTCTAAAGGGCGCATTTTAAATCTTACTTTCCCCCTTAACCTAAAAGGCACAAAACTGCATAAAAAGAAAAGAAAGAGAGAAAGCCAAGAGGATTTTGCTGTTTGAACTGACTCCTGACCTCAGTTTATTTAAAGTTTGATCACAAGAGGGTTCCTGCTAGGATTTGCTGCCGTTTTTCTCCTAATTTCAGTTGTAGCTGCAGGCCACAGAACAGAGCCTGTGAGCTCAGGGTAGACTGTTTTGCCTTGTGTGCGCAAAGCCAAGGTTTGATCCCCATGCTAAAGCAGAACTGCTGAGATCCTTAGTAAGGCTGGCTCTTGGGATACAGAACTTTAGCATCACTAATAATTCACCTGGATTAAGAATCAGAACACAAAGGCTTCCACTTGTGCACAGGTCTTTCAACAAAACCTTGGAGCAGAAGCTTCCCAGTGATTCAATGGGACAAAAACTACAGCTGCTGTCTTAAATTGTGTGTGTCATAGAGTGGACCAGTGGCCCCAAAGTCCTGACCCTCAGTGCAGGCTGGGTGTCCCTCATCCAAAATGCTTGGAACCAGATGTTTTTTTTTTTTTTCTGACTCACTCCCCCCCATATTTGAGAATATTTGTACATAATCAGATACCATGAGGATAAGAGCAAAGTCTGAATTTAAAAGCCTGTTTGTTGGGGCTGGAGAGATGGCTCAGCAGTGAAGAGCACTTGCTGCTTTTGCAGAGGGCCCAGGCTCTGTTTTCAGCACCCACATGGTGGGTCACAACCATCCGTAACTCCAATTCCAGGGAATCCAACCCTTTCTCCTGACTTCCTAGACTATCAGGCACACACATGGTATACATACATGCAAGCAAACACTCTTATAAAATGAAGTGATTATTTTGTCTGTTTGATTATACATATGCCCTGTAGAAAATTTTATATAATGATTATAATGTACCTACAGGCTTCGCCTGAATCTGTCGTGTGAGGTTTAATGTAGTCTTTCCTTTCTTCCTTTCTTCTTTCTTGTTCATTTATTTTGTGTTTGGCGTCTCACTATACGGCCCTGGCTGGCCTGAAACTCACTATGTGGACCAGGGATCTTACTGCCTTTGCCTCCTGAGTGCTGGTATTGAAGGTGTGAGCCACCACACTCAGCCAGGTGTGGAATTTCTACCTCAGATTTTGGAATTTGGGGTTGGGGACATCCAACCTGGCCCCTTAGCAAAAATATGGACAATGATATGAAGTCTGACATGGGATCTGAATGAATCTCTGAATCCAAACATGGCTGTGATGATAGAGGAAGAAGATGACACAGGGAAAGAGTAAAGTTCCTGTGAAGAGGGAGGCAGGAATAGAGTGACAAAATCACAGGCCAAGGGACACCAGAGCTCCCCAGGAGCTGCGGAGCAAGGAGAGTTCTCCTCTAGAGCCTTTGAGGTGTACAACCTTCTAAGACACCGCCAGAAGCATTTTGGTTGTTTAGAAAAGTTTGTTTTCTAAGATCTGGAAGATAAAGCCTGTGCTAATTAACATACAGCCCGGACAACCCGAGGATTTAGGTGTTGCTGTTTCCAGGTCTGCTCTTAAGGAATAAGGAGCCTCAGACACCAAGAGGAGGAAGTGAGCTTCTAAGGTGTGTTACTATTGCATCTCAAGTCCCCAAACAGACATTGAAATCAAACCCTTTCAATCCCTCTTCTACTGATAAAAAGGAGAAAGAATCAATGAATCAATCAATGTGGGAGACTTCAGCAGCTCAAGAGAAGGAATGGGATTCCTAAGTGCCTATAGTCTTGGGGTTACTGTTGCTGTGATAAAACATCATGATCAAAACAAGTTGGGGAGGGAAAGGCTTTATTTCACTCACAGTTCCATAGTTCATTAACAAAAGCAGTGAGGACAGGCACTCAAGCACAACGGGAACCTGGAGGCAGAAGCTGGCGCAGAGGTGGTGGAGGGGTGTAGCTTCCATGGCTTGCTCGGCCTGCTTTCTTATAGAACCCAGGACTGCTAGCCCGGGGATGACTCCACCCACAATGGGTTGGGCCCTCCCATATCGATCACTAATCAAGAAGTTGCAGCACAGGCCAGCCATCTTATTGAGGTATCTTATTGAGGCTTTTTCTTAATTGTGGTTCTCTTTAGTGTGTGTCAAGTTGTCATAAAACTAGCCAGCACACTGACACTCTTTCAGACAGCATGCCTGCATATATTTCACTTGAAAACAAAGGTATGTTTTTAGCATTCTTTGGGATTCCCAGATTTCTTAGACAGCCTCCAACACAGCACACAGGATTTCCATACCAGCTGTTTATTTTGCTGAGGGAGGCCACCAACACACCGGCAAGACAACAAACCATCCTGCCATCCAAAAAAATGTTGCCACAATTGTATACCAAAAAAAAAAAAAAAAAAAAAAAAAAGGTTTAACTCTGCAAATGCCAGGCTGTGCTCTGAGGATAAGCAGTGTGTTGCTCACATTCTTCTTGGAGGGGTTGGGGAGGTCACAGATTCTGCAGAGTTCCTAGCAGAATCTCCAGGGTACAGTCTAGGATGCCCCAAAATGAAGATGTGGGTTCCAGCTGGTCTAAGGCTTGACATTCAACAAGCTTCCCAATGGAGGGGATAAAACTGACCAGTGGTCTCTCTCTTGGCCATGGATCTGAGTGCCAGACTGAACTCCAGTTTTTTTTATTCTGGGGGGAATTTATTGTGACCATCAAGGGGCATAGTGTGACATGACGTTTGAAGAGCATTGAAGACTGTGCAATTGAGTTTTTAAGTTTTTTTTCTTCAGCTTTTAGGAACTTTATTTTCCTTCCACCATTTTTCCTTTGCTCAGGTGTCTGAAGAAGAGCTCAGTGATGGCTTCAACCCACTCGATGGTCTGAGCTGTGGGAGCTGCTAACCAGTCCTTCCAGCTGGCTGGGCGCTCCAGTCTTCAGTAGGGAACTTCTGAGATGGGTACAGAGGGCATCTGCACCCCCTCAGACCAGTCTGCTACCTGAGCAGCATTTAACTCAGGAGCTGGAGTAGTCCATTGGCTCTAGAATTCCTCCTTGGTCACAGCCTTCTCAGCAGCAGCCTGCTCCTCCTTCTCAATCTGCTCTGGGTCTCTGTAGAAGTAAAGATCAGGCATAACTTCCCACGGTGCTCATGGGAGAAAGTACCATGCATGTGGAGTACTTCCTAGGCCAGCATCTACCACATCTACCAATGAGTGAGCTTCTTGTTGTTACATGGATGGCAATGCCCACATAGTGCAGAGGAGAATCTGTGCTGCAAAGAGCGATGGTGGGCAGGTTGACGTAAGAGGCCTCTGTGAGGGGCTGGTGGTTAGCCCTGGGATCAGCCATCACTAGAAGCCATGGCTCCCTGAAGGCTTCTTAGATCTGGTTAGTGAAAGTCCCAGGCATGAAGTGGCCAGCAATTGGAGTGGCTCCAGTGGCAGCAGCAAACCTCAGCACAGCTTGCTGGCCAGTCTTCCTGGAGGAGATGACGCTGACAGCAGCAGGATTCTCAATGGCAACAATAGCCCGAGCAGCAAGCAACAGCTTCTCCCAGGTCCTCTTCAGATTTATGATGTAGATACCATCACTCTTCTTTTTGTAGATGTATTGCTCCATCTGAAAGTCACGGTTGGTGCCACCTAAGTGGATTCCTGTGGTGAGGAATTTGAGGACATCCCCTTCCTTCATCTGTAGGACATCAAGGGCTCTGGACATTGTGTAAGTTTCCCCTTTAAGTTATGCAAAGAATCAAAAGCAAAGCCATATGGACCTGTCCCCAGGCAGCATGGAAAGCAAGTTTTACAAGAAAAACAAAAACAAAAGTCATGTTTTGAGTAGGATATGATTTGGGAGAGGAGGGTTGTTTGTTTGAGACAGGTTTTCTCTGTGCAGAGCTGTCCTGGACTCACTCTGTAGACCAGGCGAGCCTCAAGCTCAGAGATTTGCCTGCCTCTGCCTCTGCTGGGATTGAGTAGCATATGATTTTATTGGACCACTGTCATAGCTATCCTTGGCCCCATGTGGCCCATGGACCATGGGCTAGGTACACCTGGTCTACAGGATGACTTTTATTTTTATTTATTTATTTATTTTTGCAGGGTTTCATGTAACTCCAGCTGGCCTACATAGCTTTTGATTCCCTTGTCTCTCACAACTCCTGAGTATCGGGAACACAGGCCTAGGCTACCATGTAGTACTGGGACTTAAACTCAGGGATTTCCTGTATGCTACGCAAGCAGTCTCCTAACTGACTACACCCTCAGCTCCTACAAGATAGATGTCAGTGGCTTCTTGAATAGCCAGTTCAATGGATGCATCTTGATTTAGATTTATTGTTGATTTTTATCTCTTTCTTCCTCTTTTATATTCAGATAGAGCTCTGATGAACACTCTGGTATCTACATATTTGTACTCTGGCCTGATTCGTCCTTAGATAGTCTAGAAACCGAGTTGTCGTCACATTAAAAGTAAAACACAACTGACAGATACAACTTGAAGGCATTTGATGTGTTTCCCTTCTCAGTAACTAAGTCCTGAAGTCAGTGGTTCTTTAAGTCTCCTTCTGACGGCATTCTCTGAGCAGCCAACGCTAACACCCAAGGGAGAGCTGTCTTCCCCTTTATTGCCAAGCATCCTGTTTGGTTCCCACTCAGGCTCCTCCTCTCTTCCGTGAACTCCCGGAACTGGCAGGAAGCACTAAAGCTCCACAGGTCAGGGCCCAAGTGTGTCTGTTCACAACTGGATATTCAAAAGTGTTCTGTTCAAAAGTGGATATTAAATGCATATGTGAATAAGAATTCTCAGTAGATTTTATAGGTAAGTCAACTTGTTGCTTGGTTACATAATATCTACCAGAACAGTTTTAATATAAAACATAGGAACATGTCAGTAAAACAAATGGAAGTGAGAGCAGTTCTAATCATTTATTAAACTTATAGTTACAGCTTTGTTTTGTTTTGTTTTGTTTTGTTTTAAGACAAGGGTCTCCCAATGTAGCCCCGGATTAGCTGGAACTTGCTATGTAGACCAGGCAATCCTGGAACTCACAGCAGTACTCCTGCCTCTGCCTCCCGAGTACTGGCTTCAAAGGCATGTCCTGCTGTAACCAGCTCGGATCTACAACTTGAAGTATTAGGGGAAAGCAGAGAAAATGAGCAACCCTAGCAGTCGCTGGGTATGATTACGAGACACTGCCGTCAAGTTCAGTTCATGCCTTCTGTGGCTTCCAGAAGCACTTTGCTGGCATGACCTCTGAGGTCAGCCCATGGAAGATGCGGGAGGAGGATGAGATGTTGCAGCCCGCATGGGCTTCTCCTCTCTCACGTCCTAGCAACTGCCCCTGAAGGAACTCCCTCAGTTGCTACAGGGATGAGGGCTGTCTATGCAGTTCTGTCTTGGCCCAGACATATAACGATATGCGACAGACTAGGTAACTAATTAAGAGTAAAATGTTTATTTGACTCATAGTCCTGGAAGCTGGGAACCCCAAGAGCATGGTGCTGGCATCTGGAGAGGGTCCTCTTGTGTTACGACACGGCAGAAGACACATGGAGAGACATGAGAGGCAGTGTGCTAGCCCGAGTCTCTCTTCCTCTTTTTACAAAGCCACTAATGCTATCAGTGGGAGTCACACCTGACATTACCTTTCAAAACATCCTACCTTCTAACACCGCAGTAGCTGCTTATTATACTTGTTGGGACCAAATACCTGACAAGAATCAATTTAAAGAAAGAAGGAGTTCTCTTGGTTTTGGCTTGAAGGTGCACTCCATCATGGTGGGGTAGGCATAGAGGCAGATTGCTGACATCTGAGTGGACCTCGAAGTCAGAGTGGACAGAAAGCCTGGATATGCCAAGAGCCTCAGACACACCCCCGAAAGAGCCATTTCCCCTAGCTAAGACCCACTTCCCAATGGTCCTACTACCACCCCAAACCAAAACAATGTCACCAATATTAAAACACATTAGACTGGAAAGGTTGTTTTCCATCCATACTTAATAACCATATATTTAATAATAATAAGAAGAAGAATAAGAATAAGAATAACAATAACAATAATAACAATAACATAATAAAGCTATGTGTTTAGAGACTAAGTTTCTAATGCCTGAACTTTGGAGGTCTTACTCAAACTATAGCAGACCCCTCAATTAGAGCTGGCTAGACACAGCCATTTGAGATGTGACTCTGCTCAGAGGAACAGGATGGTTCGAGGCAGCTCCTTCGAGCTTCCTTCCTCCCTGGGACTCAGTGATGATCAGTGGGTGGATCTGTAAGAAGAGCTAAAACATCTCCAAGCAAGCCAGAAGTTGGGACAAGAATTGAAAGGGCAGCAGTCAGGGTACAAGAGACAAAGTGATGGCAAGATGTCCAAGGCACCAAAAAGATTGTGTTTCTATTGTCTTAAGGGGGAAGGGGGGGCATACTTTTTTTTTTTTTTTTTTTTTTTTTTTGGTCTGGTCCATTTCCTCTTCTCAGTTATAAGCACTGCCCTGATCTGACTGGATGATTCAGATGAGCATTGTATATCAGTGTGTAATAAGGCAAAAGGAAGACTATTCTTTTATTTTAAAAATTTGTTATTATTGTCGTGGTGATGGAGCTATGTGTTAACGTGTGTGTCTGTGTGTGCGCGCGTGTGCGTGTACGTGCATGCCAGGATACATATGCAGAAGTCAGAGGACAACTTTCAGGACTTGGTTCTCACATCCTACCAATTGGGTTCCAGGGGTCAAACCCCAATACTGAGCCTTATAGGGAAAGTGATTTTTGCCTGCTGAGCCATCTCCCCAGTCCCTGTTAAGTGGGCCTACTTCCGATGGCCGTTCCCTGGGGACAACAAACAAAACACGCACATGTTGTCACGGGCCTTGGCAGCCCCTTCCCTGACAATTTGCTGGCCTGTGATACGGGCAGAGGATGCTTGCATATTGCCAAATCTTTCCCTAAACCTGCCCAAGTTCCCAAGAGCTTACGTGTGAGGCTGCTCAGCTGATCCATTCTTGGACACACCAGTCGGCTCAGGCTCCACGGGACTATAATTCTGAGGACGAGACCTGTAGCATCCCCATCCTTGTATTCAGAACACCGTAGAGCCCAAGTGAAAAATTGTTAAATGAACCGACAAGTGAGTTGAGCAGGTAAAGGCACTGGCCAGTATGGCTGAGGACCTGACTCTGACCAGCGGGACCCACGTGCTAGAAGGAGAGAATCAACTCACACATGACCTCCACATGTGTGAAGTGGCATGTGCATGTCAACAGGCAAACATATGTGACTAAAATGTTTAAAAATATTGACAGCTGAGCTCAGAGGTGCACATCCATTCTCCCAGCGACTCCGGGAGGTCTGAACTGCAGCGTGCTATGCTGGGGGGCATCTGCACTATCTTTGGCAATAGTGTTGTGACCTTGCTGGGGAGGAGGAAGCGCCAGGTTGCTTGACGAGGGAGTAAACCAGCAGGTCAGAAAAGCCTCTTAAATGAACCCAGATATGACCTCTGGATTCTTTTCAGCCATAACGCTTCCAAAAGCCCCCACGAATTGATTGGATTTGGCAGCACGAGGGGCCCGTTTGCCGTTACTGCTTGAAGGAACAGAGTCAGCATCTGCCAGCACAGAACACGTCTGCTCATCTCTGCCCAAGTGTGTGTTGAGTACGTGCATAATGTGTATGCAAATACGGTTTGCCTAGAACGTGTGAGCCCCTCCTCTCCCTCCCTCCTACTCCATCTCTAAACACACAGTTTCATGAAAACCGCACCTGCGACGGCTTATTGGAACGGGAAAGGGTCCAAGCTACACTCTCCAACTTCTAACCCTTGCCTATGAATTTCTAAGGCACGCTTCCCGTTATAAACCACAGGGCCTGGCAGAAAGGTGCAAAATATTTATATTTGGGCCTAACAAAGTTTTCATTGGCTTCCACGAGCAGAGTTCATTATACGCACGTTTGTGGACTTTGCTCTTTTATTTCTTCCTCCCAGTCTGTCTTCCTACCTGAATCTCTTCACTGCCTCCAGCTCTTCAGGATACGTGTAAGACTCAGACACCAGCTGAAGTGGATACACCGGGGAATCCTAAGAGTGGTTAACATTTCCAACATTTCTGTGAAAACCCACGGGAAAAGTGAACACGAGGTGAGCAGACAGAGCTTTCACATAGCGCTTTCACCTCCTGGCATCTCTCCACCCCACAGGATGCAATGTTTCTTCTTGCCATCTGGAACAGACAATTCCAAATCAGTCTTCTTGCTGATCCCTCTACCCACTGACCATTCCTCCAAAAGAAATAGTATTCAGTGTGAAAGCTGGGCTCCCAACTGAGCACGTGCAGACTCTTCCTGCCTCACACTTTCCCTTTTTCCACCTCTCAGAAGGCTTTGGGCAACCGCAGAAAGGATAGGAAATGCTTTTGTCTCACTGTTCCCAGAAAGCCTCTTCTGAGTTATGGTTTTGGCGGTACAATGGGTTGTCCCTAACTCTGTGGCTTCTTTGACTGGAAAAAAAAAGAAATTAGAGAAGTTGGGGACTGAGAATGTAGCCGAGAAGTAGAACACTTGCTTGGCATACATGGATCTCCCTGGGTTACATTCTTAGGACTGGGGGGGGGGGGATCAGAAGCTAAAGCCTTTGCTTTGACCAACGTGTCAGTTGCTTTCATGTCACCGAGACAAAAATATCTGAGAGGAACAACTTACTGGAGACAAGTCTTATTTTGTCTCATAGTTTTGAAGAGTCTTTTTCTTTGTGGTGGAAAAGGCCTGATGGGGTTCATGGTCATGTGAGCGTGTGACAAAACTCTCTTCTGTAGTTGTTGAAGTCCCTACTTGCTGCAGGGCCTGGCTGCCATACCTAGGCTCCCCACTAGGGGTGGGGCTTCTTTCTCAGAGGCCCTTCACTGTAAGACCGGACATCTAGTTTCTGTAGACCCCTTTTTCACCCTTTCTCTCTTTCCCCACCTCCTGCCCTTTCCCTCCCCCTCCCTTGCTGCTCCCAATAAACCTGCTTTTCTATAATATAGCTTCGTCTCTCCATTAGGTCATTCCATTCTATTTAACCAATCATCTGGTGCCCTTGACTCCAGGTGGGAAGTTGAGCCCCACCAGCTGGACTTTGTGGGACCACTCCCTCCACCTCATCATTCTCCACTCCTCATCCTCAAACCCGAGAACTGATCCCCAGACACCTCTTGGCTGTCTTGGGGAATTCTCCAAACTATCTGTCCAGTTTTTTGGGGAAGCATGTTTTCACCCCTCCCTCCTCTGTTTCCTGAGGCTGCGTCTGCACACCTGACTCCGGGTTCTCCCTACCCCATCCTGACTCTACCCCACACCCATGCAAGGTCTCAGCGGGGAGAGACAGTGCAGGCAGCTCCAGGGTTGGTGGTAGGGCATCCATGATCCAGTTTTCCCTTCTGTGGGCAGCTTAAAACACGTGGCTGACCGACGTGTTGGTTTTGGGATATAGTGGTTAGAGCCACGGCTTTGTGGTCACCTTTTAAGCTTTTGCTGTTCAGTCTGTAATGATGCGGTCAGCAGGACCGCCAGTTTATAAACTGAATCTTTGTTTGAAAGTTTTCCTTTGATACTAGTTCAAATTTGTATTTACAGTCATACTAAAAGCAAAACAAAACAAAACTGATTAAGCTTTACCTAGTCTTGTTTTATGTTTTCAAGGTTAAAGCCCAGAATGAGTAACTATACAATCAAAGTTTGTTTGGCTTAGCTATACTTAAAAGAACATGGTCCTCAAACCTGTCAGTAGTAGCTGGCCAGGAAGCAGAGAGAACAAGGTGGGAAGCCAGGCAGGTACAATCTTTATAGGCTGGCCTATAGTGACCCATTTCTCCTAGCCAGGCCTTACCTCCCACAGGTTCTATAGCCACCTACCCCTACAAGCTAGGAACAGGGACACCAGTGTGCTCACATATGCTCAGAACATTAGCTCACACAGGACATTTCATATTCAGCAATGGCCAGAATGTAAATTATATCCAGCAGCAGTAAAGGAGAAGAGAAATATGTGTGACACACATATGATAGTTGTATTCAGTTAAGACAATGGCTTTGGCTCAGTAAAAGAGCCTCAACTGCATACAGTTTGGCTTCACATTTTATGGCGAGATTATGTACCCTATGGGAAATGCTGAATACTCCTTGTTAATTATAGTTTGGGGAAACGTAGAAAACATATTTCAAGTCCATTAAACACTGTCAGAGTTGACAGGATTCCTTCTGGTGAAGAGTGGGGCAAAAGCAAAAAGAAAAATACTTGCTCTTAATTTGGGTTGATGATATGAATTCGTGTAGCTTAGATGGTCAGAAAGATAATGACCCCCTTGGGAACAAAAATTGTTTTTTGTTGAAAGAAATGAAGGTAAAAAAAGTAATGATAAACTACTATTAATAGACAGACCTTTTGGAAAGCATAGATTTACAAAATTCCCCTATGCCTTTGTTAGCTGGAGCCATGTTGTGGCCCAAATCTGACCCTAGAGAGCCCACGGTAAGATTCTGGAAGCTTGCCCGGTTTCTGAAGGAGAGTGGCTCTTGCTGACCACAGAGGCATAGCAGCAGAGGCGACATGGCGTCTGAGTCAACTTTGGGTTGGTTTTCTCACAGTTTTTGTTAATGCTTTTGAGTGCTGGCGCTCTCTCTTTCCACTTGCAGACACTGGGGAGCAGTAATCCTCTGGGCAGGATTTCTGAAGAGGTTCACAGCCAAGTGAAACATGCATTTTTGGAGCCAGTTTGAAAGACAATTGCTCCGGGTAGACTCTTGTTTTCCTGAGGGGTGGAAATGAAACTGAGGGCATCATGCTCCCCGGGGCTGGGAAAGGACTAACGCTGCCACAGATGAAGGGAGACTTGTTACCTAAGCAGGGGACTGAGCCTTACAGGGAGAAATGATTTTCTAGAGACCTATCAGCCAGTCTCAGCCCTCTCGTTAGGACCTCACCCTCACCTCAGGCTGTGAGAGTCAGGGCCTTGCTGTATTGTCTTTTCCTTGCTCCTTGTTCCTAGTAGAACACTGGGCATAGGTGGATTCTGGAAAGAACATACAGTGTGGCCTCTATCTTCACATTTAATTTTGCAGAAGTTCCCTGTCTTCATCTGTAAAATGGGACTGTTTTGAGAGCTAAACCACCAAGGAGGTAAAATGCCAATCAAGTCTCTTTGTAGATGTCCCCATTTTCATCCTTAGAAAGCAGGGAGTGGCTGGTGACACCAGGCATGTGCCGAAGCTGTATGCTGGGCACTGCCCTCTGTTTGCAGGTGTCATCATCTTGATGAGATGTATGGCTGAGAAGAGATACCTGACCCTTGACTTCTGAGGCTATTAGACCAGGGAGAGGATGAGAGCCCCTGGGCTTTCCCTCTGGCAGGATCCAGACAGTTATCTCAGCAGATCGGCCCTCATCTCGAAGCTGCTGAGGGAAATGCTGGAAGGTTATCAAACGATGTTGCTTCCTTTTTTTCCCCCCCCAATTGAGAACTTTTCTTCAATCGTCTGCGGAAAATGTAAAAGCCAGTGGGAATCAAGTTGGACGAAATGGAGTCGGAACCACTCTTCCAGATGTGGAGTACAGCTGCTTTTTGCTTAAGCAGTGCGAGCTAATGTGGAGGATTTTCACCGGCTTTTGCAGTCAGAGACAGCACCTGAGAATCTTCCCTGGGTGATGACAGCCCGGTAAGTGTGAGACTCCACTTCAGAGCTACCCGCCTCATCATCATCATTCCTTCTTCTCCCAGCTGAGCTCCCTGTTCCTCCCTTTTCCCTTTCCTGCCCCATTCTTCTTTTTTCTAGTCTTCTTCTGTCATGGTATTGCCATGGAAAATAATAAAGATTCTATTTCATAAGGGGAAAAATATACATCTTGGGCTAGGTGGATATCACAATTCCAGAAACACAATGGAACTCACTCATGGCTTTCTCACATTCCAAGATGCACAGGGCTATTTCCTATGGCTCAGTTTCACACAGGTCCTGGCTACAGCCCTGGACAGAGGGAAAAGCGGAAACCATCTTAAAATTAATAACTCATGTTTAGGTTGAACTTTATATATGTGTGTATAGCCATTAAAATATATGTGTTAATATATTAATATATAATATATAATGCATATGTATAGATTAATATAACATATATACTATATTTATTATGTTTTTATATTTATTATGTTATTATTATATTTATTATGATATATTATATATCATATTATATACCATATTATATATTATAGGATATATTAATACACACACACACACACACACACACACACACGTCAATGGCCAGATCTTAAATGTGCAGTGCCTTTCTAAGGGACCCTGCAAAGCATCAAGGAGGTTCAGCTGATGACTTTTCTCATTTCATGACTTCTAGAGGGCACCTACTGAAAAAGTTAGCAGAGGCCAGACATCTGCCCATTCCTCATGACTGAGTTCAGAAGAACATGACTCTAGCTGTCAGGCATCTCTGAGGATGCCTGTACTCCATGTGTGGCTACAGAAAGGACCACTCAGGGGGACTAATGTCATATTGGCACAGCAGCAAGCTTGTGTTCCCATGTACTTGTCCAAATACAAATCCATTGTTCCTACTTTTGGAATCAACGTGAGAGACAGAGCCTGAAATGGTGGAGCAGGGCATCATGGTAGTAGAAGGGATGGGCCTTGGCTCAATGGTAAGAAATATGTTTGCAGAATACAGGACCTTTACCCCTGGGAGCAAGGAAAGAGCCTGTGTCTGTATGGACTGTCATTGTGTCTAAGGAGGAGTAAGCATTTGCTCTGCAGGTAACCAGGGAGGAAATGATAGACACTCTGGAGAGTTCATGGAAGAAACATAAGGAAAAGAAGGTGGAAAAGAAGGCTGTTAAGGGAGGATCAGAGACTAGAAGAGTTTTCCTCTTGTGCTTTTGGAAATAGTAGTAAGCTGTGAAAACAGAGAAGCCCGTGGAGAAAATGCATTTGATAGTGAGTCAGGCTGTGTCTGAATAGGAGGAGGTGGGTAGCGATTGTTAAGTAAGTTTGCTAAAGAGCAACGGGGGCTTCAGTGCCAGAGCTCTGGGACGAGGTTTGGGATCCACAGGCTAAACATTCACCCCGTCATTGTGCCACGGAGAGCTCCCAAACCATACTTAGAGACTTGTGCATTAGAGCAAGAGTGATAGGAGACAGGTGAGCTTAGAATGAAGAGTCCAGAACCGGGAGGGAGAGGTGGTAGTTAAAAGAGAAACTGATGAGGTGGCAAGTCTGTGTCCTGCAAGGCCAGGTCCCAGGGTATCCAAGAGGCTGAAGAGTCCAGGATGGACAAGAGCAGTGTGGAATGCCTGGGAGGCTGGGGTGTGGAATGCATGAGAAAGTGGCTCCGGGGACTCATGCTCCCCTGGGGTGCAGATCGTTTAATGGTCTGCAAATGATTTAACATGCCCAGTTAGGGTTCCCAGGGTGAACCGGCTCCATTCCCACCACCGAGGGCTGTGCTGGCTGACTGCTTGCCGGGAGGGAGCCACGGAGCTGGGTGCTCTGGCCGGAATGGGGCTGGAAGCGGACACTGTGGCAATTGCTGCTTAAGAACTAACAGCAATTATTAATTATGATCTGAACAACAAGCGAGGTCACGCATAATTGCTTCTTTTGCCTGCAGAACCCATTTCTCAAACATCTCATTAGTCTTATAGTCCTCTTTTTACTACAAAGTCAGTTATATTTTTTTCCTCCAAAGTCAGTTACATGTTTGAAAAAAGGCAAGAAAAGAAACAATAGTGTCTAGTGAGAAATATATCCAGTTTTAGCTAGGAGGTGGGAACGCTCAAATTTGCCTACTTTTCCTCTCTGCCTAAAAACATTCAGATGTCCTGTCATACTGAGGTACAGTTTGGTGTGTTCAGGTTTGAGTAACTACACGAAGGTACACTGTACAGCATGCTTGGGTAGCAGAAATGTTATTAAGTTTAGGTGAAATTCTTTAATAGCATTCAGCAATACTGTTAATGGGCCATGTATGGAGCTCAGTGGGCAGAATGGTTGCCTAGCAAAACAAAGGCCTGGCTGGATTCAGCCCTTAACACCACAAGAGTGGTGTTGGTGCACAGCAGTAAGCTTAGGGGATGGAGGCAGGAAGGTCAGGAGTTCGAGGATATCCTGGGCTGCATAGCAAGCTGGAGGCCAAAGTGCTGCCTGGAGACTGTTTCAAAAAGGAAGAGGAAGAGAAGGAGGAAGAGAAGGAGGAGAAAGAGGAGGAGGAAGAGAATGAAACAAAACCCTGCAACGCTCATGCTTTTATTTATCAGTTAATCGCTACATAAAACGTAAGACTCATCTGAACAGAAGCAGGTTTTTCTTTAAAAAAAAAAAGTGAAGAATATTATAATAAATAACATTGCAATGTCTCTGCTCATTATTTCCCATCTTTTTCTGATGTCTCATTTAGTGTTTCCCTAACACAAAGCAGGGCTTCAAGTCACTCTGCTGTCCCCTACTGCTGTGCTTAAATTGTTTCTGGAAGCGTAGGCCTCCTGAGCCCCCTGAGCCCCCTGAGCCCTCTGCTGCAGCTGCAGATTTAGCTCTGGGCTGGGGAGATTGCGGAGCAAAGTCATTTGCATCAAAAACCACTAGCTGTCTATCCCCATTAGAAAAAACACTTGGTGTTTCGGTGCAAATTATTTTAAAAGGGCAGATAACTTATGGATGCAGAAAGGGTAATCCATAAAGATGTATGCAATTTTGTTCAGTTGGATGTCCTCAGGGCGGAAACACCAAGGATAACAGGCACACTAAATACAAACAGACACAACCATAAGACGTGACGCCTGTGATTAAAATACCCCGTTCAAGGGTCCTTCACACTTATGAGAGTATCTGCCTGGTTATTATCAAGGCCCTGCGTTTCCTGCAACTCAGAGGTGGGTTAAGACGAGGACTTTCTTTCTCCTCTGGATTCCCGGAAGGTTGTACACTTCTGGGGCTTTGCTGAGACCCATCTGGGAGCAGAGTGCTAGCTGGGTTAGAAAAGGTGTGTCTGCGTGAGAGGTTAGGAGCAGGGCCTCTAGCTGCACAGATCTGCTTTCGAATTCCAGCTTTGCTGCTTCTGCACGGTCCTCTATGATGCCTAGAAATCCTCCTCTGCAAAGAGGAAAGTGGATTTGTTGAGAGGATTAAACATAACCAAACCAAACAAAAAACCCAGAGGTAAAATTCTTCACTCTCTTCTTTGCCTGGTTACACACAGAAAAGACTAAAGAATGGATTATGCCCTGTTTAGTATCACATAAAAGAAAGATTTGGGGGGCTGGAGAGATAGTTCAGCATAGGCAGCTCGCAATCACCTGTAACTCCAGCTTCAGGGGGTACAACGCTCTCTTCTGGCTTTCACAGGCAATTGCCCTTACATGCACACACCTCCGTACAGACACACAAACACACACATAATTAAAAAATAAAAATAAATCTTTTTTTTATAAATCCAGGTAAACACATTCTAGAGTCTGTTCTCTTGGGCACTGTGCTGTGGTCTTTTTCTTGGTTTTCACATCTCTCTCAGGCTCTTCTTGCTCATGCTTTGCATGAAGTGGGTCTCAACTATTTATTCAATGTTTATCTATGGGGGCTGTAGGGCATCTGCTTTTAAAGTGGAAGAGAAGGAAAAAGTTCACTTGTTCTTAATGAACATTAGGAAGATGAAGCCCAGTGGACAGAGGGCGTGGAGGAGCCCAAGAACAATGCCATAGGCTCTGTGAGCAGGGAGCCAGAGGTTAAACACAAGGTATAACTTTCCAGTTCGGAAACAGAACAGTAGCAGCAGGTTCACACTGGTGGAAATTCTCCCTCCTGCAAGACTTACCTTGAAGGCAATCATTAGTGCAAAATATTAGAAGGGTTTGTGGAGCCACAAGGTTTAGGGCTGACTAGACCTGAATCCATTTTCTAATTCCACTTCCTCTTGCCTGCTCTGTGATCTTGGGTACAATACTTAGCATCTCTGAGTCTTAGTTTGCCCAATTTGAAAGTGAGAAAGGTGGGACAAGATAGGGCTTGTTCTCTTAGATTTCTCCCACGAAATAAACTATACAAAGCTGCTGGGTTAAGAACACAACCCTGGAAAATATGCATTTAATAATGGGCTATCCTAGTGAAAGCTCCCATCTATCTGAAATATAATTCAAGAAATATTGTGTCTGTCACATCATTTCACGAATCTTCCTGAGTTCAGGTAATACTTTGGACAAATGTTGTAATCTAGAGTTACAAGCTTCTTCCATAATGGTTCTTCATCTTCACAAGTTTATTTAAAAGAAGAAAGAGTGGAGGGACTCTTAGGGGAAGAGATGGAGGAAAGAGGGTGGGATAGTCTAGACCAGGAAGTGTCTTAGTCCCATGCCAATATCTAAGTGCAAAGGAGGATGGGAAAATGTGGTTCAGGGGCAAAAAGAAAGGCTTTTGGAAATCAGAAAGCAATTTCAACTTCTATCTTCTCAATGGATTATTAAGATCAAACTCATTAATGCTCAAGTGATGGCTATGTTCATCCTGAAACATGATGATGTTATACATGTCAGTATGGCTGACTTCCTACAGAGACATGCAAACAGGAAATGCCCAAACAGTAGACACTTAAAATTCTCATTTTTTTCCTTTTTTTTTTTTTTTAATCACTATCAAAAACAGTTTGTTAAAGGCCCAAGGTTCAATATGGTCCCGCTAGAATCTAGTAACTAGATGAACTCCTTGACCCACAGTGAATATGGATGGGTAGTTTGTGTAGTTAAGGGGTAGGTAAGAAATGACGTCAGCAAAGGGTCCTTCACATCATCTTGCAAAAGGCTTTCAGATCTCAGACAACTGTGGTCATTGGCTGCTGTGAGAGAGACTCATTCCATGAAGTGGTAGAATAAGAAACTGATGTGGGAAGGAGCATAGTGAGGGCAAATATGGAGTAAGGATAGTTCTCTGTGTCATCTCCCTCGCCCCTTCATCCCTGGAGGCCCTAAGAACACATCTGAGCACAAGCGACTCTGTCATTCTGCTCTGGGAAATCAACGATTTCCCAGAAAAAAAATTCCCAGAAAAAAAAAAAAAACAACTCATGTACTTTTTCCATTATAATATGATTCCTTTTTTGTTCATTTTATATTTCTTAAAGACTACAGATGTGCCTTGGGTATTTGGAACTCACCAGAAAAGAGGGAACCTCTGACACAGACCCATTTTGTTTCCACCAGAAAATAGTTTGGGTTTTAGTTCTTATTTTGGGTGGGCCTTGAACTCACAGAGATCGCCTTCCTCTGCTGGGATTTCAAAAGCAGGTGTTCCTATAGCTGGCAGGCTTCATTTTTTAATGTGTCGTTTTTATTAAGGTAGCTCAAGAATGTTCAGTGGCTGCAAAATTATAACACATTTCTAACATATTTTTCTTTCCTGATAGACATATTTTTGATGGAATCAAAATTATGGCTGTAAATTATATAATAGTTTTTCTCTTTAATTCCTTTATCTCCTACCAGTATGTATGTCTCCTGGCAGGAGCCATTCCTTACCTCAGCAGCACATCATTTTTCAGGCCTCCTCTTTGGAGTGACTGGTCTCATGGCTGGAAATAACACCAGCCAGGGGCGCATACCACAAAGGACTTTTCTGAGTGCTGGATCTAAGACGTATGGTTCAGTCATTTTGGGTAGCTTTAGTTGTTTGTTTGTTTGTTTTCTTAGCCTGCTATATATGTACAAACTTGTCTTTACCCACTGGAACATTAGTTGCCAAAGAGGGGAGACTATGGACTATGTCTTTATTCCACAATGCATGCTTAACTAAGAATGCATTACCAGAATGGCTCCTGGTACCTAGCAGATGTTCAATGATACCAAGATACATACTTGCAAAATTTCAGTTCGGTAAGATTCTGGATCTAAGCTCTACTGCTTATTCCCTCCCCATCACGTTAACTCGGGTCTTGCTTTCCCTAATGGGAACATCTGAAAAAACCAGCATGTTGCTTTCTGGCCACCTTCACTCATAGTAGTCTGAAGGCCACACCCCACACTGTCTCTGGGTCCTGGAGGGAGCCACTCTCCGGTCTCCTTCCATAGACTCGGCCTACTTGAAAACCATGCTGTCCTTCCACAAAGCTTAGCTGGAATAAAACATGGGAAGCATCAAGGTGAAGATGGAGGGAACAAGCACACAGTGACTTTGGGACTGCTAGATTCCAAGCAATAAATTCTCACAGGAAGTGGGTACTGTGATCTTGGCTGGGGGCTGGGGCAAACTGAGAGAAGAATTTAAGGAATGATCAGTGCTTCCTGGCTACTTAAATCTTTCTCTTTATTATAGATTTAAAAACACGGACACACAAATACATTTCTAGTTAGTAGAACGGGATTAAAGAATCTCCTGTTTCTTAAAAGATGTGCTAATAATTTCACTACTAATAATTCCACTTGCAGAGAGAAGCGTCTTTGGGAATGTCTGTATGGGATGGCATACAGAGCAGAGGAGTAAAGGGAGGAGACATGAATGAAGAGGAAAAAGAAGTGTGTTAGTTTACTTCTTGTGACTGTCACCAAATAGCTGACCAAAAGCAACCTAAGGAGAAAATATCTACCTGGTCTCAAGTTTGAGGATGCATTCCATTGCAGTGGTGAGGGTGTCTAGAGATTGTGGCCGTAAGAATATGCGGATGTTCGTTCACATCTCCATGGACTAGGAAACAGAATGGGGTAAGAAGATGGATGAGGCCATTAATTCCAAGCTCCCTCCATTCCCGCAGAGCTATTTCTTCTTCCTAGATCCCTTCTCTCAAAGGTCCTATAACTTTCCAAACAGGGCCACCAGCTGGGGATCAGCTAGTTGTTCAAATACCTGGTCAACATGCAGGACATTTTTCATTTAAATCGTAACAGAAGGGTAAAGCTAATAAGGCTCCTGAGAGAAGCTTCCCTCCTTAAAGCTGTAGTGAGTTGTTGGTCATAGGGTGCTAGGCATACAGGGAGCGGGAGTGACATTCTGGTTGGAATTTTTAAGCTTTTAAAACACATGTGAGAGGCTGGGGGAGCTTACTTGACAGCACAAGTCATTAGAGCTGAATTCTAACCTTTGAACTCTCACATGAAGGTGGAAGGAGAAAACTGACTCTACATAATCGTACTTTGACCTCTACATGCATTCTACGGCACACGTGCCAACAAACAAACTGTGGTGGTTTGAATAGGAGTGGCCTCCATAGACTCACTGTGTGAATGCTTGGCCCATGGGGAGTGGCATTAGTGTGTCCTTGTTGGAGGAAGTGTGTCACTGTGGAGGCAGGCTTTGAGGGCTTATACGCTCAAGCTATGCCCAGTGTGGCACACGGTCTCTTTCTGCTGCTTGAGGATCAGGATGTAGAACTCTCAGCTCCTTCTCCAGTGCCATATCTGCCTGCACACTGCCACATTTCCCACCATGGTGATAATGGACTAAACCTCTGAAATGTCAGCCAGCCTCAATTAAGTGCTTTTCTTTATAAGAGTTGCTTTGGTCATGGTATCTTTTCACATCGATAACACCCAAACTAACACACACACACACACACATACATATAGCATGCACACAATCAAATAACAAATGGACAGATAATATTTGAAAGTCATTCCTCATCCTAGAACATTTCTGAGCTTTAATCATGCGGTTTTACATCCCAACTGTTCCAGAAAGAAATGGAAAAATGGGCTTTACTGATGGAACTATAATTGGGTGAATCAAGGGACAATAAGCCATTCTGCCAATGCCATGCCTTTGCCCTCATGTGTTCTAGTATTTAATCAGTAATGTCAGCCTTTCCTTGGAATCCATGGGTTGTTCCTGGGAATTAGGTGGCAGTCTTTGCTCCTGTATTTGATGCCAGGGTCTCTGGTTCAGTCTCCAGTCCTCAGCCCTTGGCAATTAAGCTGGGTAAACCTAATGGCATTAAATGGCTGAGAATCTGCTTTTGCTCAAGAGAATAACTCACAATGGAATCTTAAAAAGCTGTCACCCAATTTGTTTGCCTTTCTTTGCTTTTGTTTTTGTTTTTTAGACAGAGTCAAGGCTGGTCTTGCATTTGCTGTGCCACTGAGACTGACCCTGAACTCCTGTTCCTCCTGCTTCTGCATTTTAGGTTCTTAGATTACAAGCACACATTACCACTCCGAGTTGCTCCCTCTTTTAAAGCAGAGCTAGAGAAGTGAAGTAACCTACACACTTACATCTACTTAGTGGCAGAGCTAGAATCAATTCTTGGGTTTCCAAATTTAAGCCAGTCTTCTTTTCATTGGAATATTCACTTATTCCTCAAGAGGGTTCCTCCAGCTGCTAATTTATCGCCCTGGGGAGCTGACAATGAGGTCCACAGAATAGATACATGGTCAGCAGAATGTGGGGCAGCTTTCAAGAACTAAAAATAGATTGGCATATCTTCATAAACAAAATTGAATTTATTGCAGGAAGAATAATTTATATCTACAATACAAATTCAGAATGATCTAATATAAACAAATCACAGAGAATTAACTCTTCTGTTCTTATTCCTGAAATATGCACAATTGCTTCCTCTTCCTTGACCATGCAAAAGATTTTCTTTTTATTGTTTCTGACAGCTCCAGTATTGTCATATCAAAATGTGAAAACTTCTCGATGTCGCCAGTCCTCAACTCATTAATTTGTATTTAACCATCAACCACAGGTTCACAATTTTTTTATTTTTTACATTTTTAAATTTATTGTTTGTACATGTGGGCATGACTCTGCCAGGGTGCCTGTGTGGGGGTCAGAGGACAACTTGTGAAAGCTGGTTCTTTTCCTCTACCATACGGGTGCCAGGGATTAAATTCAAGTCATCAGGTTTGGTAGCAAGTTCTCTTACCTTCTGGTCCATTTTACCAGTTCATTAAAAACAAAAACCCAACTACATTTGTGTTCCTTATTTCTGTTCTTAGGATATCTGACCTAACCCAAGATATGCTATGGTAAACCCCAAGTGTATTCCACAAGACAATGAGTTTTTCCAAGAACAGAGAAGGTACAACCTATCTTTGAGCCATCCTTGTTACTTTTAGGAGAAATCACTATTTTGTTTTAGATATTTAAAAAACCCAAACATCCTGAAAGGTCTGTAGAGGCAGACCTCTTTATTGTACCAATGGGGTAATTTCATCCCAGGAACTCCAGTCTTCAGTCACTCAGCAGGAGGGTCCTAAGCGGTTTCTCCTTTATGCAGAGGTGTGTGTAGGCCCTTTGAAAGTGTCCATAAAGGAGCCATGACCTCAGGTATAGGGAAACCAGAAACTGTCTTAGACAACCCTGAGTGTATTTGGGCTACCACAACTCTCTGAGCAGGATTCAAGTCCAATTTCATATCGTCACACCTATACTGTGTTGATCGTACAGCTGAAGGGTCATTCAGAAGCCAGGCTTGATGTACGAGGCCTGTAACAGGCAGAACGACTTGCCAGACATCACTGAACCTCTTGCCGCTCCTGACCATTTTTTTCTTGGCTGCTGATTCCCTTGCGATTTCCAAAGCTGGAGCACAGTCTCTAGCCAGACAGCTAGTCTCCTACTCAACTGTGGTGGGTGTGAGCACATCAGCTCTTTGACCTTCTGTCTAGATGGATGTTTCTACCTCTTGCTTCAGCAATCACTTTTAGGAGAATCCTGGGAGCTTAGAGAGTATTGGCCAAGGCATTGGTGTGTCCGTTAGCAGCTCCAAAGAAACCAGGCTGACAATCTAAGCCGGTGCAGTGGCTTAAGTAAGAACTGTCCTCCATATCTCAAGCATTTGAACATGTGGTCCCCAGCTGTTTGTGCTGTTTGGAGAAGTTTAGAAGGTACAGCCTAGCTGGAAGAACTGGGTCACTGAGGGGCTGGTCCTGAGAGTAAAAAGCCTTGCCTCCTTCAGTTTATTTTTCCCAGTATTGGTTTTCGACAGAGGATCTTATTATGTAGCTAGGGTTGACATCAACTTTGGGACCTCCTGCTTCAGCCTTCCAAGTACTGGGATTACGGGGGTGTGACACCACCCTAGGCTGTATGTCCTATTTAGAATAAAACAAGCAATTTACTAATTTTGAAAATTAAGCAGAAAAAAAAAACCCAACTCAATGTCTACTTTCTGAAGCCCTTCTGGCAGAATCATATTTCATATTCAGTGCTTACAACTTTCGAGGAATACGCTCCATTCACAGCAGACCATGTGATGAGCTTAATAAACCATCATTGGATAATTGACGGATGCCAAAGGTAGAAATGATAACTGACCGGAAATTAACATTTTATATAATGCATTGTTCCTCCCCAAATGGAAACAGTTGAAGATAGCAGATTCTCAATAACTCTTTCATTTATATTTTAAGTGTTTCCCAATTTCGATATTAGGAGAGAAAACAACAAGGAGCCAGCATGGTAAAAGTTGAGTTCCTCTTCTGTCTTGGGATATCAGCCTAGCCAAGGCATTTGCAGATGACCTCCCGGAGGTCATCAAGGAAGGCAGATCCTGTGCAACCTTCGGATAGCATGTTGTTTCCTGTTCAGAATAGAATCTCCTCGGCTTGCTCTCGTAAACACAGCTTCTCATCAGTTTCTCAGTCCAAAGTTTGCTTCCAACTCCAAACTCAGCGGACCGGTGCCAAGCCTATAAAGTTTATTGCAGTCAATACGTTGCCATTCCAGAAGCAACTGGTCACCACCATTTCTAACACAAAGCCCTCGGGTCACCCTTTTTTTCCTTTGTAGTCTGTTTCCTGATACTCAATGACCCATAAAGTTAACTTATAACCAAATCATGGCCATGAACAGAGTTGTTCTTGTGTCTGGTCCTAAAGTTGCCTTTTCCGAGAACTTTCATGTTTGGAGACATGTTTGGAGACAATGAACAGCACTGTGTGTGTGTGTGTGTCTCTGTCTCTCCACCCTAACCCTAGGTCTTTAACTCAGGCTGTTTCTTTTAAACATTTTCCAAACTCTGGAGTATTCTTGGGTTTCTTAATTTGACCTCCTGCACACGCCCTCACCTCACGCACACACTGAATGTCCTACAGACCTGGAGGTGGAGGGCCTGCTTCCTGAATTGAGGTCAAGGCCTGCTATGAACACAAACCACCTGTGGAAACACAACAATGGGTCGGTTACTGTTTATAGTCTGATGCTCTGCTGTGTCTCTTTGCTCACTCCCCCTCATTCCAAGCAGCGTGGGTATACACACATCCGAGGGGTGATCAAGGGACTCAGCCTGGAGGCAGGCTGGAAGAAGAAACTCATTAGGGTCTTGAACAGTGGTTTTTGTCCTTCCTAACTCTGTGACCCTTTAATACAGTTCCTCATGTTGTGGTGACCCCCAATCATAAAATTGCTTTCATCGTTTACTCCATAACTGTAATTTTCCTACTATTGTGAATCATAATGTCATATCTGTGTTTTCTGATGGTCTTAAGTGACCCCTGAGAAAGGGTTGTTTGACCCCAGAGGGTTAAGACTCACAGGTTGAGAACCACTGGTCTTGAATCTAGGAGAACTCTGTGTTTGCCCAGAAATACTAAGTTACTCAACCTCCTTATTTTCTAGATATGAACACGTTAATAAGGCCTCTTAAGTTGACCAAAGTGACAAGTCTAATTGAAGGCATCCCAAGGGTGGTGTTTTCTCATGACAGCAAGTTCTGTTGCCCACAAAATCTAATTTTATTCTCTGGCACAGCCATATGCATTGTACTTGGGCAGGGAGGAAAGAAACCTGTTTTGGCTTTCATAAAGCTAGTGAGAGTTGTATAAAGTGATCTAGTAATATACACACGAAGAAAGAAATCAGGGGTTCACACTCATCACAAAAACATCCAGAGCTGGGAAATCTTGGCTTCCAGGGTTTTAGCGATGGGAGCTCCCTTAGAGCAGTCCCCTAGCACAGGGAATTCCAAATTGTGTTCACAGGAACCTTGGGATTCCACACAGATTCCTCAGGGGCCATTTAACGGGTGAGAGGAATCAGAGCCCTCTGCCTCAAGGCTGTTAAAGCGAGTTTGTCTGTTTCTTACGTTGGGATTTTATAGACTTTTTTTTTTTTTTTAATTTGAGGGGATTATCTACAGAAAAAACAATCTCACCATTCTTGTAGCTCTAGTTCACGTTCCTCAATTTGTAGATGAGGAAACTGGGACCTTGGGTCGAAACCCTGTGACATTTGTTGTCACGTGAGAGTCTCTGTCCTATTCTGGAGCAGAAAAAATCGAAGTTCAGACTGTCAGAATGTGCTGGAACTTAGGGATTTCTGTCACATGCCAGAACCACGGCTGGAGTCAGGTGCAGCTTTGTTTCCTTTGTGATTTTTCTGGCCCATAACTCTCCCAATGTTTAAAAGTACTCAGGCACAGTTGTTCTATGGTCAAAGGAACCGCAAGACTGAAGACCAGAGTCAGGAGCTGCAGGAAGCAGGTTCAGAATCATCAACTGGTGTAGGGGAGAGGGCTCAGCATGGAGGCAAGGGGATCCCTGCTCACCTGCTTCAGGAATCTGCTTCACTTTGTCAGTTTCTTGCTGCAGTGTTAGCCTCTATAATTATTAGCCAGGACTTACTCGGTCTATAACACCTGTTGTATAAAGTAATTGGTAAGCCCAGGGGTTAAGGTACACATAAGAAAAAAAGATAAGTTTGTCTGAATGTGTTTGTCTGTGACACAGGCACCAGCATCCTCATTTAGTGTGAGGCCTAGGAGGGACTTCAGGCTGGCTGCCTTTTCCCCCAATACTTTTCCCCTTCTTGTCCTGTGATTGTGTGTGTGTGGGTGGGTGGGGTGTCTTATGTCCCCCCCCTCTGATAGGCACAAGCTTGGCAGGCTGTGTTTTTATTTTAAATCCAGCACTCTAAGGACTCTCTAGCTCAGGTGATGCTGGGATAGCTCAGGTGATGCTGGGAAAGCGAGGTCTCTAGATGGAAGGCGTGGCCACTCTCAAGGAAGCTGTCTTGGTAGAACCCAACAAACTGCTTCCTGTTCTTGACAGGCGGGTCATTTCTGTCACCCTCAGGGGCAATCTGACCCCGGGTGACCTTCAAGAGACAAAGATAAAATATGAGACTAGAAAGTTACCCCTACAGTTGAGTGGTGCGCATCAAATAGTGGTTGGAGGAGTGGTAAGGATGGCTAGAGAGGCCGACACATTTTTTGTTTCTACACTAACATCCTACAATGGTGAAACTCTACCCTGAAATAGAGGAATGGGTTAGATGCCGTCTGGGGCCATCGTGGCTTTGTTTCAGAGGAGGAAAACCCACGGGGAACCATGACCAGGATGGAGAGGGGGAGAGACACCATTCACATGAAACAATGTGCTCAGTCCAGAAGACCAGACCCCCTTGGAGACTGGGTTTGTCAGAGACCATTCTGATTCCCCCAACCCTGACATTTTGCAGTATGGTCAGGGTGGGCTGGTTTATGTCAACAAGGTGGGATTACCGTAAAAGCGTCATTATTTGTACTTCTGGATGTGGTTCTTCCATTTGAGATAATTAAAACCAACTAAGTTGATTTTTTTTCCCCTCACTGTGACCCAATTCCTGGCTTTCTCTGCTTTGTCCTCCTCTGACCAAGCCCTTTAGGCTCTGTGAGATCTTGATGCCCATTTGTTGCAAGAAGTGCGAGGGGCCTGAGCCACTGAAAGACAGGAGCATCCTTACTCGATGCCCGTAGGAGCATCTAAGTGACAGACTCGGGCCCAAGGCAAAGCAACAAGTGGCTGATGCAGGGGGCCAGCGGCGATGCCCCCTCTGCCTGCTTCTCACTCGCGCGCTGTCCCTCGGGGTGGGGGAAGGGGAGGATCACTGCTGTGCAAGGGGAAGTCCTCGTTGGAGGATCTGGCTCGCCAGCTTTACAGCCGGGTCCAACCACAACCCCCTCGGGCGACCCAAGACAGCGCCACACCGCAGAAGCACAGCCCTCCAAGCCTCCCCCCCCCCATCCCCGAGTCTCCGAGCGCACGCGCCACCTGACTCGCGCTGCCATTGGCTGCTGCCTGTTGCTAACCCACGTGACTGGCGGCGGCACGCTCCGCCCCTGCTCCTGCTAGCCCAGCGCGCTCCTGCGGACGTGTGCTGCTGCCTGGCCCCAGGCTCGAGTCCTGAGCTGCATGCTGCGAGCTGCATCGTCGGCGATGCAGCCTCCGGCCACAAGGTGGCAGTGCCGCGCTGCGGGTCTGTCTCCCCGCCCTTGGCAGCGCCGCCGCAGCCCTGCCCCGCAAAAGTTTTCCTGTCGGCGAGCAGACTGCGACCCGGCTCTGAGCTCTCCGTGGCGAACCTGGGAGAAATTCGCCGTGGTCCCGGGTGGCTCCGGGGGTGATTTTTAAGGCACGCATTCGTTTGCACGAACTCGGAGAAACAGTTCGGAAGGCCTGTCACAGATGCAAAGTCTGTTGATGTTTCCAGGAGGGTTTGGTTTGGTTTTGGCTTTAGGGACCGTACACCAAGCATCGATTCTCGAGGAGGCGAACAACACTGACAGCTATTCTTTGTCTCTAGTCTGGGCTTTGCACGGAGCCCGGCGTCGCTTTCCATGGGTGAGAGATACACGCCCCCGCCACCAACTCGAGACAGCTCCCGCCTCCGTGGATCCCGACCTGCCTAGAAAGGGAGGGCCCAGGAGCCTCCTGTTCTGCAGCTGTCCTCAGGATGCCCTTAATTCCCAGGCGGAGGGATAAGCTTCTCTGACCCCATTTGACCCCGCCGCAGGCGCCAGGCGTCCTCATTTATTGCGAGGCCTAAGAGAGTCCTCTAGGAATGCCACCCCACACCCTGCGCGCCCCACCCCCCGTCCTTTCTTTTTTCTCCTTCTTGTCCTGTGTGTGTGTGTGGGGGGGGGGGGTTATATGCCCCCTTCTTGTTATCTAAGCTCCCCCCCTCCCATAGGCACAAGCCTGCCCCTCTACATTTTTACTTTAAAGCGGGTGTTATGAAGACTCTTTAGCTCAGGTGATGTTGGGTCTGGGGAAGGCAGAAGGCAAGGCTGGTGATCAGGGCTGATTGCTAACATGTGGAGCAGGAAAGGGACACCCACCTGGCCTTCCACCGGGCCGCAGCAGTCCCGTCACTTGGGTAGACTCTTTGAGCCGTTCTAAGGTAATTTCCCAGTGTCTATACTCTGCTTCAACGTGACATTCACTGCATCTAACAGGAACCCCCAAAGGAACCCTGTGTTGCTGAGTATGGAATTTTTGCTGAGATCGTGACTAGGCATGCTATGTCAATACTCTACTGCCTGCATTCCCAGCAGTGTCGACCATCTCTTGGATTTTGCTTGGAGGATGTCTCCATGCCTCATTTCCAGACCTGGAGAGGCCAGCAGGAAACACAAGAGACTCTACGGAGGTGAACACCAGAGAATCACCTGGAGAAATTTACAGGTGTGTCCTGGACTTTGAGGCCCATGGACACACACAGTCAGCTGCAGGCTGTGGTGAAATGTGGAGGTGGGAACTGGGGAGGGAGGGAGGTTTGCTAAACAGCCTATGCTTCCGAGAGTTAGCAAATCGCAGGTGCCCTAACCTCCCTCGGGAGCAGATGGGTTCCACATACCCGGGCCTCCTTGCCAGAGTGAGTGGCCTCTCAGCTTAGGCTGGCCATGATAAGGAACTGCAGCTAGGGGATACCGAGCATCAGGGGAGAGAGCTGGAAACGCCAGGAGATTATGCCAAGCGTGAGAGCCAGCATAGATGTATTGCCAACCCTTGGGTATACCGGCACTCAGGAACAGTTGAACCTCATAGACCTACAGCAAGGAGAGGGTCCTGACCAGACACCAGATCTGCTAGCACTGGTGAGCTTCAAATTCCCACCCTCCAGAACAGGAAGTAAAACATCTTTGCTCTTTAAGTCCCACCCCCGCCTAAGGTGTTTTGTTACCGAAGCTAGAGTGGACTATGGCAAGTCCTGAGTCATGAGCCAGTGGTTGGCAAAGCAGAAGAGAAAGGAAGATGAAGCCAGTACTTGTGAACCAGGAGCTCACACGCTGGAGCCTGCCCCCAGGAATGGTGGGAGGGCATCTGGAAGGTCACTTGTCTCCGTTTGGACTCTGCTTCCTAAGAGCTAAAAAACTCAGCGGCTCACAAGTCCCAAGATGGACCAGGAAGGCCATTCAGTGAGATTTTGTGCAGCTGGGAAGTGGCGACAGTAAACATTGGCACTATGGTTAGTGTCTTACACAGGCCATCGGCTTCCTTACTCCTCCCGATACCCTTGAGAGATCAGTCAGGGAAGCTGAACACTGGAGGCTCAAGAAGCTTGACTGAATTTTGCAGCTAATAAGTGGGGTGGCTGATGTCTGAGTCCGTGTTTCGTGTTTCAGAGTCTAGTTGTGAAGCTGCAGTTTTTGTCCATGGTAAGACTTTATTCTATTCTTGACCAAACCCGGCCCAACTTCCAGGTCCGAGTCCAGCCCTCCGAAGCCATACAGGTTGCAGCTGAGCCGAGAGATGGAGCCTCATTGTGTTTCAGGGGCTGAGTTGCCACACTGCCCTGAATGAGGATGGGGTGAGACCTCTTTTGATTAATCTTCAGAACTGTGTCTGATGGTCCCTTCATGTCTGTTACCTCCTTCCGTGCAGAGAGCTGTTCTTCGGAAGGTGAATAGGATCTTTGAAACCTCCCCCAATGTGATCTGAAGTCTGGTTGCACACGCCAGTCGTGTGCAAGGTCAAGGAAACGGGGGATGCTCCAACCCGACCAGGTTGACTTTCTTCTGTGGTTGAAAATCTGGATCTAGATGTAATTCCAGCTGGGAAAATCCTTCTGGAAGGTGTGACAAGGTAGACCTGCTGGGAAGCACATGTCCCAAAGGAGTGTAGGGAACAACTCACTTGGAAGTGTGTGTCCCTTAAAGAAAGAGGAGGGGAAAAGAAAGAAAAAAAAAGATATTTTCCATGCCTGCTCTTCATGTGAAACTGAATCCATCCTCACAATGCTCTGTCCAACCAGACCAAGAAAGAGTTGGTGTTTTCTGCTCCTCTATATTTATATATTTATTCCCTTTTGCACTAACTGTGTAACTTGATGCCTTGCACATAAACCACAGAATAGTTGGGCCTTCTTCAGGGTGCTAGGAAATTTCCTACATCAGAGGAACTTACTATCGAAGCTAAGGTAAGAAGGAAGTCCCAGCCACAGGGGCGATGGGAGGGAGAGAATAGAGATAAAGATGGGAGCGTATGAGACTGGAGCAGCTCCCAGGGATGATAGGAGTTAACGGTTAGAAATGCTGGATTATGAGAGGATGGGTTCTTTGTCATCTTTGCCAATGATCTTAGTTTTGGGAATCATTACCACGTTGCTTCCCACTCCCTGAAAAGAACCCCAAGCCTTAGTGGAAATAGGGTGTGCAGCCTGGACCGTGAGTGTAGACCCAGGAAGCCCTCTAGGTATGTATTCACATGTGTGTCTCTGTAGTGTGGTCCCAGTTTCCTGATGGTTTGATTCTAGTAGTAACTGGCTTTCCCAGAAACAACACCACTGTCACTGTGGCGTAGTCACAGTGGACTAGGTGCTCTTTGCTAATCAAATATACCTATGTACTCAGAAAGATCATGAGAGGTCTAAGGCAGGCGCTGGCGAAGCCTACCTGTCACCTCTTTGGGAAAACGAAGTTTTATTAGAACGAATACACACACACACACACACACACACACTTGTTTTCTTATTGTCTTTGGCTATGTTCATGCTGTGAGGGAAGAACTGAAATCGAATGGATGCAAAAAAGTAAACTATTAATTACTTGGCCTTTTACAGAAAGTATTTTTAGGTCTTTGATCCAAAGCATCCACAGACATTTCATTTCCCTATATCGATTTAGTGTTGGGCATGTAACTACTTTGATCATAGAACTATAAGGCAAATTTGCTGGAAATGTCTGAGAAAAAAAATCTTTTTTTTTTTTTTTTTTCTTAATAAGAGAGGGGAATGTGAGGGGAGAGTTTTCTTTGTTCTCTTTACATTCCGTCATGTGAGAATATAATGTCTGGAGCTGCCACAGCCATATTATAACCATGAGGAATAGCACACAAATCTGATCCTTCAGTTGTATCACACAGAGAGGCAAGGAAACCTTGAGTGGATGTGTGAAGAGTGGACGAAGTCTAGAGTGAATGTGTATTGTTTGACATGGGCATGGCCATCTCAGGGACTCATGGGACTGGCAAAGGCTTCCCCTAATGCCTGGGTTGAGACGCAGGGGCATGGCAAAGCCATTTCTTGGTCTGAGTGCAAATGTTGACAGTGTGTCCTAGTGCAAGCATTTACAAACAATTGAACAGTGTGTGCAAAACCCAGCAGCTGCAGTTTCCTCCTCCCAGATGTTCACAGCTGGAGCCTGCACACCTGCAGAGACCCCCCTACAGGACTTGCTAACCCTGCCCCCATGCCGTACATAATAAACACACTGAAGTTCCAAGTGCTTGGGTGGTTGGTTCCACTCCATCAAAGGGCACGTGATCCACCTGACTGGAGCTTTTCTGTATCTGTCACTTCCTTTACTCCCTCGTCAACCCCAGGCAAGTCAAGTCCCAGCCACACAGGATGTGGCAACATCATTAGGTCAACCAAGTCTGGGCTGGAACGATCTGCTTCCAGAATCATTGACTAGTTAACAACAAACGTCTCTGGTTCCAGGAGCCCTTTGCAGGTTTTGTAACATGGAGCTGAATCCGGATCACCTACTTTGTTCAAAGCCTTGAGCAGCTCCTAGAGAAGCTGAGTCCCGGGGAAAGCCAGGGAAGTCTAGTGATGACTGTGACGAGAGTTAGTCACCAGACAAGACTTTGAACCAGGTGCGTCACTGAAACCCAGTATTTCACCAGGTTATTTTCATGGCTTAAAAGAGGAGGTTTCAGAAAACTAAACAACTGTCAAGTTACACAGTGACAGAGGTTAAACTTGCCCACTGCCCGGCTGCCTCCCAAAGCCAAAGATCTTAATGGATTTTCTACTGCGTTGTTTCCATGGACAAATTCGAATTATACCCCAACTCAACTACAAAGAAGGCAAATTTCTTAATCATTTTCAACAACTGCTATTGCTCTGTTCTCCCTCCTCTTCCTCCTCTCCTTCCTTTTTCTCTCCTCCGCCTTCTCCTTTTCTTTTTCCTCCTTCTACTTCTGTTTTTGGAGGACAAGGTTCCCCTTATATAGCCCCGATTGGCCTGGAACTCATGACCCTCCTGTTGCAGCCTGATGACACCTGGGATTGCAGATGTGCTCCTCCACTCTTAGTTCTTAGTTGTGTTGAGCCTCAGTTCCTCTGAGGAAACACTTTCCTCAAGGAGAGACTGTGCCTGTCACTCAAGGATGCCTTTTACAACATGACAGCTGCTCTTCAGAGCGGCATGCCATTCACGTGTGCGTCACTACTTTTGCCCAAAGATCTCTTCACAGCGTACGTAAACGTTGATACGTGAGCCATGGGAGAAAGTGAGAACCAGAAAGGAAGTAGGAAGGAATAGGGTCCCAACCGAAAAAGCATGTGGCACAGCAAAGGGACAGGCTTTGCTCTCCTGGTGGCTATGTGTTGTGATTGACCAAGAACTTGGCAGCATTAGAATCAAGCTGTGGCCTGGGGGCATGGAAAGCCTGACAATCCATTGACCTGTTTCAGTGTGCTCTGCAAAATTGTGGGGGATGAAACAGAATCTGCTGGAAGCGTCGTTGTCATTGGTGCTGTGTGTAGGGCCAAGCTGGAGTGTAGGGGTATGTGTTTTGCCACCAGGGCCTGTAAAACATTAGCATGCTGGCACTTCTTCCATTTGTCGGGCACCGTGACCACAAAGGGTGGACATCTGAGGAGCCTGAGGAAGGCTTCGTGGTCACCTGCAGCTCCAGCTCCGTCCAGTTCCAGCTCCGTGATCGTACTCCTGAGTTTGCATGCCTGGCTTTTAATGGAAAAGAAAAACCCTGAAGCCCCGCTCCGCACCATGACCTTACGGAAAGCATATGAAAGCAGAGTTCCAAGCCCAGATTTCATTGTTCAGATTATTTTTAAGAGAGCAAGAAAAACAACCCCAAATGGCTTATTATATAACGTCCAGATGTTTGGCCTCAACCACCCCAGATGAGGGAATGACTTTTTCATGGTTCATCTGGAGGCTTTGGCCTTGCTGTAGACACACGAAGGAGAGCGGCTTTCTAAGGAGCTTACTCGAATGGCCTTGTCCTTGCTCTCACGTGTCCTTCCAGAGGCCTGTGGGCATCCAGCTGCACCTCGAAGCTTAGGTGCAGCAGAGGAGCCCAGGCTTGGGAAGCTTCTGGAAGCCATCTGATGATTGGCTCCAGCTAGACCACTGAACCGCTGAGCTAGCCTCAGTGCCTAGCGAAAGAACTAATCCCTTGCCAGTCAGGTGTCCAACCTCTTTCATCATGAGTAGCCTGCTTTAAAACATGTTTGTGAGTGCTCCGCCTTTGCAGCCCATATACTACTATTGGGAGGGCGACCCATAAATTGTGGAACAGCCCCTGGTTTTGCCGGGACAGGTGAACTTACAGCAGCAGTGGATGCCTGCACTAGATCAAAGCAGCCCACACCCCGGCACGGCCGGGAGGGACTCCTGAGCGCCCATCTCTGACATGGCGGTGAGGGGCTCATGAGCGCCTATCGCTAGCTGAAGCACCATGGGCCCACGATGGCTTCTAGTGAAGGGAAAGTTAGTTCTCTTTAAGGGCTGGCCTCTAGCATGCTCTAGAATAAGGAATCTGAGGCCTGGTTAGTTGAGAAAGAATAAAACTCTCTGCGCACCCCTCCCATGGGGAAACCCTTCCAGTTCCATAGGTGAACAAACCTGGTGGGTGCATATCCAGCAAGGGCTCTCACTCAGAGAATTCCCCCGGCCTGCGGAGTCTGCTTGCTTCCTAGCCCAGCTTGTATTATTCGCTTTTCAGACCGACCTGGAACAAACCTGCCAAGGAAAGGAATCTTGGCCCTGACCCTACCCGCCAAAGAGCGCTCAATGTCATTCTTCCATAGGAACTGAGAGGGTATTCCCGAATACCCTCATGTGGATGTCTCCATTTGCCCTTGTTATTATTTTGGCGCTTTTGTTAAACTTGAAGAGTCCACGAGGCATTGTATAACACTGTAGATCAGAAACTTCACACTCCTTCCTGCTTGCCTTTCTACCCAGGGCAAAGAATGATGGTCCTCAAGCTGCTACAAAAATCCCTTTAAAAAGTCATGTTCACTTCTCAATAAACAAAGCCCTTCCTGTGCTGATGCACTTTCTACCTGCACCATCCTTCCAGAGCCTTGGAAGCCTCTTCTATTCAACTACATTCTAGCAGTTCTCTTCCAGGCGCTTGGAGAAAGAGAACACCTTTTCTTCTTTGTCAAGGTGACCACCCAGCAATGCTATTAATTAACTATTAGTAGTTAATTGAGGCTGGGTACATGAGATTTGCCTCTGTATAAGTTTATGTGTAAATATCTGTGGGTTTTTGGCAGAGAAATGCAATCAGACCTTGGTAGATGAGGAACCTACTTCAGAAGGAATTAGAACAATCCTCTTAAGTCTTTGATAGTGAAAGGTCTGTGGGCCACGTGGAGAAACAGGGCATATTGAATAGAAACATGCACAGCATGTCTTCCCTCTCCGCAAAAGGAAGAGAACTCCTGGGCAGAATCCTCAGATTCCGGGAACCGTGCGTGCACACACTGAAATCGCCTCTACGAGCCTCTTCTGCCCGGTGTCTACAGTCAGGCCCGTATGCCTGATGATCAAACAAAGCTTTTAGATGATTCTGGTAAGAGAATCAAATAGTCTGAGCACCTGTAGGCTTCCTGCTCTTACGGAATAAGTTAAGCCCAAACAAGAACGATTCGTACAAGCCTTTATCATAGTTTCTGATAGTCGTGATGACAATGCTTGTGGCTCAGGGTCTCCCATGAAGTGTGGGTCAGATGTTTGGGGGGGGGGGGGTGTATGTCACCTGACAGTCTGACTTTCGCAAAGTGGGAATCAGCCTTTCCTAAAAGACCCCCTGGGAACACTCAAGAAGAGGCACTGGTGGGTTTGCCTCTGCAGAGGCAAAGAAAAAGGTGGAATAATTTGTATTCTGTAGCAACATGGCAGGGAGTAGAGAGCTCAGCTTGAAGAATCAAACGTAGCAGGGGAGCCAAGCACAGAGCTGACACTAATGTGGTCAGACGCGTGTGATCAGCTGCATGAATCATGGCAGGTGTGAAGCTCTAGGGCAGCCTTGTGGAAAGTGTGGCAAATGGTGAGGCCACATAGCCTGGACTAATACCTGTGGATATGCGGGTGCGATTCGGACTGGTCAACATCTTTATTATTTCCCTGGCTGGCAATAACTTTTATAGCTTCTGTGGGAAGGTTTTGAAGGCAGCTTCTAGGTATGCTAGAGGAGACAGTCTGGGCTACACTGGTGATAGTCTCAGGAAGGACCACAGAACCCCCTTCTGACAACTATCTTCACTGTCTTTGGCACACTTAAATCATGTCCAGGATGGGGTTGACAAATGGAAAATGGAAAGATCTGGTCACCACCCAGAATAGATTCCCTGTAGCATCCAAGCATGGTGAGATGACATCCTGCTTACCTGCAGCAACTCTTCACCTTCTCTAGAGGATCTCTCTGCCAAGAGGAACCCATCTCTTTGCTGTCCTTCCATAAGAGAGGCCTGTCCTTATTAACTGGCCTGTAGCTTCTCTCTCCCAGCCTACCCTGTGTTCTCCTCCAAGACAGACTTCCAAGTGTGCCCTGAAGTCTGCTTTGTAGAGCCGACTGGTCTGACCCCTTCATCCTCCTCATCCCTCTTCATCTATTTGTTTGTTTTTGAGATAGGGTTTCTTGGTGTAGCCTTGGATGTGCCGGAACTTACTCTGTAGACCAGGCTAGCCTCGAACTCAGAGATCTGCCCGCCTCTGCTAGGACTTACAATGTGAAGACTAAAGACTAAAGTCATATGACCTGGTGTTGTTTCTGGATCTGGTGTGTCCTCCAAATGCCATGCTGGAGGGCTGGGTCCCCAGCAGATGGCAATATTAATAAGCATGGAACCTACTGGAAGTTGGGTTTTGGAACCCTTGTCCTCTTTCTGGTCTGTTATTTTCTTCCTGGCTACTGTGAGGTAAGCAGCTTCCCCTACCATGTGTTCTCATCATGATGTGCCTCCTCACCACAGGCCTAAAGCAACAAGGCCAACAGCTGTGAGTGAAAAACGTAAGGTAAGCTGCTTACCTCAGATCCTCTGGCACAGTATTGAATGCTGACTAACGCAGGCTGTCCTTTGACACAGCTTTTGATACAGTGGTCCCAAAGAACCCAGGATGGATAAAAGGAAAAGATTCCTTCCCCTCTCCTACCCCTGACAGTTTCTTATAGTCTTCCCTTTCGAAGACATTTTATGAATCACATCTGTGGAATCTATTTTTCCATGTAAGAGGACACCTTAAGTTCTGTAACAGAACAGACTTAAAAAAAAAAAATTTCCCCCCCGGAGTTAGAATTTCTCTGTGTGATAGAGGCCTGGCTGTCCTGGTCTTTTGTAGACCAGGCTGGCCTTGAACTCACAGAGATCTGCCTGCCTCTGCCTCCGGAGTGCTAGGATTAAAGGTGTGCTCCACCATGCCAAGCCAGAACAGACATATTTAGGGACTATTTTACTGTCTAACATCAGTAGAGAGCTGTTACTATTGCAGTTTTCCATTGCGGGAACAGAATGCCTGAGAAAATCAACAAAAAGAAAGATTTGCTTGTTCCTCATGGTTCCAACTGTTTGAACCCATGGTCACAGGTCACTTTGCCCTGTGTCAAGACACCATATCAGGGTAGAGAGCCATGGGCTGTTTACCCAATCTGTAGCATTTGAAAACTGAGGAGACATTAGTGATCTAAAGCAAGTTGTATATGGTGACTCGTGTGTGCTTAGAGTGGTGAATCAGGGGGATCATCCCAGGGTCAGGGTCATTCTGTGCTATACAGCAATGTACAGTGAGATCTAGGTTAACCTGGGCTATGCAATGAAAAGAAACCCTGTTTTTGTTGTTGTTGTTGTTTACAAATAATCTGTCTTAGGGTTACTGTTTGTGTGAAAAAAAAAAAAAAAAAAAAAAAAAAAAAAAAACAACCCAGGACCAAAAGCAACTTGAGGAGGAAAGGAAAGGATCTGTTTCACTCACAATTCCAAATAACAGTTCATCATCAAAAGCAGTGATGGCTGCTTACACTGTCTAGCTTCCTGGCTGCTCCCCATGGTTTGCTCAGCCCAGGGGTGGCCCCACCCACATTGGCCTGGGCCCTGGCTCTTCAGTCAGTAATTAGGAAAATGCCTTACAGGCTTGTCCACAGACGATCTCATGGAGGCATTTTCTTAATTGAGGTTCCCTCCTTTCAGATGACCGTAACAATTACCTCTAGGCCTGGAAGGAGCCAGGAAAGGAATGGTTTCCAGAACACGAAGAGGTGTGGTAAGGAGGGAACATGCTGGCAGACAGCTATGGCGGTGCTGATACATATCAGAGTTCAGTCTCTTCTTTCTTTGCAGAGCGTTTCTGAGACCCATCTAACTTAAAGCAGAAGCTTCCTCACGTGAACCTTCACTTGGCTTTAGGCGGCCTTGGAAGAAGGGTTAGTTTACCTGAAAGTGGAATGAATGTAACACAATAGTGATGTAAGAGTCCAGTAACTGGAGCCAGGTTGCCTAGGTTCAAGTCCAGATGCTGCCATTTACTGGCTAAGGGACCTTGGCAAGTTATTTCAGCTCTCACCACCCCTGTCTGTGGAACAGAAATGACAATAGAACACCTAACCCGTAGGGTGGCCAGGAAGGTTTAATGAACTGGCGTTCTCTGCGCAGCTCATAGTGAGTGCTATTGCTATTATGCTTTAGAGAGGTTGAAAGTGGATTTCCATGAGAGCCCACTTCACGCTGCACAGAGAAAACCAAGAATGGCTTCAGAGCAGGAGCTAGGAGGTCAAACACTTAGAACCACAGGTGTCACGCCACCTGTTCCTTACGGCATCAGGCGATGCTAGCGAGCTCCCTCCAGAGTGTGGAGCAAATGGAATTTACATGTTTAAGTGGTGCATCTGGAAAGGCCACTGAATGGCCCCAAAAGTCTGTCAAGTTGAATCAAAGCAACAGTCTGTGATGGATTTAAAACATCTTTGCTAAGTCTTTGATGCTTCTGACTTCGTGAGGTGGAGCCCAATCTCCCCTCCTCCACTCTGAGTAGCGACTGAACTTGGAGGATGCTTCTAATGAGCAGAATAAAGAGGAGCTGATAGCTTGCTACTTTGGGAAGGAAACTGTAAAACCTACTGTGTGATCCCTGTTTCTTTTCTCAGTTGGAATTCTCAAGATCAACCATGTATGTGCGTATGTGTTCACACTCAGAAATGAGTGGCACTATCTGGATCCAGGGAGTGCCTTCCCTGCCTTCACTCACTGACCCATATGCCAATCTTCTCTGGGAACACCCTCACAGACACACCGGGAAATAATGCCCTACCAGTTGCCAGGGCATCTCAGTCCAGCTAGCATACACTACAAATGTGCTACACTTACTCTGAGGAAAGAAATGGCCAGGACCTGAGGACTCTCAGGAAGCCTGCAAAGGGGCCTGTGTCTTGCCAATAGCCTGGGAATGGCTGCATTTTGAATGCAAATAGTCTGTTCCTCTCCACTAGACCATACTTGGTCCCTGACTGTCCTGTATGCAGAAGATCATTTGTCTTAGTGGCGCTGTCTCATGCAGAGTTCTCTCTTCCTGTAGGACATAAAAGGGGACATTTGCATATGCTATGAATATGCTGGGGATATTTGCATATACTATGAATATTCTGGGTCCTCACGAAGATGCTCTTTTAAGTTTAGAGAGTTTAGTACAAGGAAGTTCCATTCTGGATTCAAGCCAGTTAAATGTAGGGACTTGCCCAAAAGGTCTCATTTTAAGACCTGAATTCTTAGAGTTTGGTCCCATGGGTGGGACCAAAGTGATATAATGATGTTGCAACAGTGTCACAGAAGAAGGAAAAAAAAAAGTTTTGGAAAACTGTCACAGTATGCGTGGCAGTCAGAGGGTGGTGTGCTAGAATTAAGCGGATCCATTCAGTGACCTGCTCCTGAGTATAAGCCCCATTTAAATGGTGATTCACCGTTGCCCTGTTCCTCTACGAACAGTGTGTCCATCCTGAGGCGCCAGTGTGTAAGAGTCAGGGTCCTGCAGTCAGAGGACTGGAATTAGAAACTCCTTCTGTATTGTCAGCTTTCTTTTACTGTGGTGAAGTGCCTGAGATAATTAAGTTACAAGGAAAACAGATCTGCTTTGGATTATGGCTGGGAGGATCTACTTCAAGATTAGCATACCTCTTTCTTCGAGCCTGTAACTGGGATCCAGGACGTTCACGGTGGGTAGAGTGAACGTCTCATGTCACAGACAAGAGACAAAGGGACCAGGTTCTCATAGTCTCTCAAGAAACCTGGAGACCTCCTACCAACCTCTTAAAGATTCAACCATTGCCTAACTGTAACAGCCTGGGTACTAGGCCTTCACCTTTTCTGACCTTGTACAAGACACTCAACATCCCAAGCCTTCACTTTAAGATCTGAAAACCGTAATAATTCTACAGCCACCACCAGCAATGAGTGTCAAACAGCAGTGTTAGCTTATAGGGTGATTTTAAAACATATTCTATGTGATGTTTTTAAATCTGATATCCAACATATTAATAAGCTATCAAAGATCTAGCATTTAATGTTAAAACGATAGCAGTAATTTTGACATTGTTTGTAATGGATTGACAGAGCTGGAGTATTTTAATAAGGATAATGTCGATAATGGCAAATATTTTAGGAAGAGTGCAGAAGCAAAGAAAGCTTTCAAGTTTTGGATAATAATCAAGAATGAAGCAGTTGTCTGGTCCCTTGCAGGCATTGTCACTGTTTGCAGCTCTGAGATTTATTGACCACACAAAAGACACCGTAGCCTCACTTTTGGCTTGCATCTGTGCGGAAGTGTGGATGTGTGCATATACGCGCGTTGCCTCCTGTATTCACCACTGCCAAATGTGGAAAGCCGCCTTCTGGCTGGCCTTCAGAACTTCACAGAAAAAAAAAAAAATCGGCTCTCTTCAGTTTGCGAATGGATCCAGGCCTGTTGAAGGATCTTTTTCTTAACTCTAAAGCCAAGTAAACAGTCTCGGGGCTGGTCCCCATCTTTCAGCCATCTCATTTTTCTTCTCCCGTTTGGTGAGCCTTAAGTGTGGACCCTGAGGGAATCTGGAAAATTAAACAAAGCAAATAAAATAATTCATCCTTTTTTTTTTCCCTCCTAGTTCAAGGACCTGAAGAAACAGAGGAAGCCAAGATATTTATAATAGGATGCTGCAGCTTTTAGGAAACAAACTGAAAACAATCAAAAGTGGGGCCTAAAATGAGCTGAACAGACAGTTTTCAAACGAAGTACAAAGGTCCAATAAGTACATGGAAAAATGTTTAATATCCTTTAGCCAGCAGAGAAATGCAAATCAAAACTATCCTGAAATTCTATCTCCTCTGGTCAGAATGGCTGTAACCAGGAAAAACTACAACAAATGGTGGTAGGGATTTGGGGAAAGATAACACTTGTAATTGCTGGTGGGATGTGAAGTAACCCCATTGCTGTGAAAAATCAGCATGGAGGTTCCTCAAAAAACTACAAATGCCTCATCTCTGCCGCTCCTAGGACTGTTACTGAAGAAATCCAAGTCAGTATAAAACAGAGACTCCTACACAGCCATGTTCACTATAGGACCGTTCAGAAGAGCCAAGCTATGGCACCAAAGTAGGTGTGTGCCAGCAGATGACCACATAAGTACAATGAAACACATATGCACAATGGAATATCATGCAGCTAGAATGAAGAACGAAATTGTATCACTTTCAGGCAATTGATGGAGGTGAAGAAATAAGTGAAATAAGCTGACTCTGAGAGACAAATATTGCAGGTCCCCCCCCCCTCAAATTCAGAATCTAAAGAAAAGGGAGAGTTGTGAGTAGATGGGGGACTCCTGGGAGAAAGAGTGTGGTATTTGGAAATGGGAAGGAGCCCAGAGATGTGAGTGGGGTAAATGTGATCAAGATGCATCATGTCCAGGTATGAAGATATCATCACAAGATTGTACATTTAGTGTATAGCTGTGAAAAATACTCTGGGTCTGTGGTGAGACATCATTTTGGGTTTGTGGTGGTGTCACATGATGGAACAAAGCTGGTCACCCCTGCTTGCAAAAAACAGGTAGTATAGAGGAATTTTAATTCAGGACATGCCTGCTCTAGCGAGAGTTCATATCCAAAAACTTTCTAGGTCTGTGTCCCAAGAGACAGAGGCAAGCAAATCTCTGAGTTCAAGGCCAGCCTACTATAGAGCAAGTTTCCGGTAAAAAAAAAAAAAAAAAAAAAAAGCTTAGGTTCAGGCATGGTGGTACATTTCTTTAATCCTAGCACTCAGGAGACAGAGGCATGCAGATCTCTAATTTCTAGTCAGTGCTGTTCAATTACTTCACTTGAGTCAGTGAGTTGAGAAGCAGTGCAGTGGAGTTGAGTTGAGTTCGTGGCAGCTCAGTTTGTAGATTTCAGAGGCAGTTTTACAGAGAGAGGTTGGAAAGAGAACAGCCTAAACACAAGTAAAGACAGAATGATCCAGAGTCTGAGAAGGATCCAGAAGATTAGAACAGATTGCTAGAGTTAGTTTGAGGCCAAGCAGAACAATGTAGTCAGAGGCCAAGAGAGAAGCAGATTGAGTCAATCAGTTAGGAGAGGAGTTTGAGCCAGAACAGTTAAGCTGAACCGGACAACCAGAGTTTAGAAAGAGCTAGAAAGGGTTAGCTTCTCCAGCAGCAAGTCTCAGAGGCTGAAAACAATTCTAAGCCTCAACTAGATTGTATCGAGGCTAGAGGCTTCCAGGACTAGACTTAGGTTAGCAGACAGAGCCTCTGAGAAAACAATTACACCAGGAGAATAACTTTTACAAGAAAGAGATTTTGGTCCCCTGATACACGTTGATGGTACACACCAAAGACCTAAGACTTCCTCATTAGGCTCCACTTCTAAAAGGCTTTACTGCCTCCCTGCCCAATCCTGCTAAGCTGGAAAGCAAACTTGAAACACAATGTTGTTGGGATGGCATTCCAGATCTAGCTATATAGCAGTCTTCTACTGTACCTAAGTATGCATAGCCAAACATGCATGCATAAGAACTCAGCATTGTTGTGGTTTCCGATGGCCCCTGGAGGTGCTGAAAAAAATAGATATCTTCATTAGGTCAGTTCAGGTTTAGTGCTGCAGCCTAACAAAGAATCTCATTCCTCAGTGTCTTAACCAAAACAAGGTCCTTTCTTCTTTCAGCTCAAAGACTGCAGGCCATCTGGGCTCTACTCTGTTTTTTGTGGGATTTTTTTTTTTTTTTTTTTTTTTTTTTTTGGCAAAATTTAGGCTAAAGGGGTGGCTACTACCTAGTCTCCTCACTTCCTCAACGGGGAGGGAAAGAACAAGGGTGAGTATTAGTTCTGTGAGCATCAATCTGTTCTAAAGTGCTGCAGACCATTCACATTTCGCTGGCCCTAGTGTAGAGAGAGGATGAAGGAAGGCCTGAGCGAATGTCTGTAGTTTGCACAGCCATGTCAAGGACTCCAATGCTCCAGACCCCAGCTGGAGCTCAGGGAAATGACAAAGACTTCTGAGGTCCCTGTATGGACGTTGATGGTGGTGTGCACAAAAACTAGCAACCATAGCGCCTTCCTCCTGGATAGCTGCATCCTGAGACTGCACCCCTACAGAGACCTCCCACAGAGATTGACTAACCCGTCTTCCTGGTACTGCACAAAATAAATACACTAGTCTCTGGCTTGCCCTCTGTGAGAGTGAGCCCAGCCCACCCGATCCCAGCTCTCCTGTATGTATTCCTAACATCTCTTCTGGGTCTGCCTGTCATTTCTGCATTCCTATGTTGTTCCAGTCTGGTTTTTAGGACCAACGCATGCTGGATGAATCATGTGACTATGCCCTACCCTGCAAGTTTCATTTTTGCAGGAACTGGGCTCTGGTGTTCGATAACGAAAAGTAAACATTGCGAACAAACCATGCAGTGTACACCAGCACTGTGTTTCAGTTTTCTCCTCAAGTCATGGCCCTGTGTGAGCAAACCCACTTGAGGACTTGCTGAGAGTATTATTCAGAATATGGTTTGGTCTCCCCCACCCCCAATGAGCACCATGGTCATTTTCTCTTAAGGATAACTTCTGGAAATGTGATGTGAGCACGGCAGAAGTGATTAGACACAATTTTACAATGACAAAAAGGAATCCATTAGTGTTCTTAATTTCTAATCTGATATTCTGTAAGTATCTCAAAATTTGGAGGCTGCTAAGAGGACTTTTATGTGGGAAAAAAAATCTTTAATACTATTTTCAAATTAGAGTAAATGAGATAAAAAGAATATACTGGTTCTATCATCTTAGTCCTTATTACATTTCATTTAAGAAAACAGGAATTTGGTGGTTATCTGTGAATATGAAATTGTTTCTGCTAAGGATGAAAAGCAAACCAATAAATAGACAGACAGACAGACAGATGCGGCCAAAGAGAATCATGGAGAGTCCACAGCAAATGGTAAATGTGTACGAATGGAGTTGAACCTCTACTAAGTCCACATCTGGCCTGATGCAGTGACACCACTTGCCCCTTTGTTTATGTAACCCCACCCTCCACTGTTCTCACAACAGCCAGAGGTGACCCTCTAGAGCCTAAAGTATGTCACACTGGGCTCACTGTGCCCAGAACTGTCTATGGAATCTGCTCCCACTCAAATCAACACCCAGATTTGTTCTGATGATCTGTGTGCAGGAGCCCACATAGTTCAAATCCAGCTGTTACCCCCCCCTCCAGCAGGCCTACAGCTGGTACATCCAGGTACACATGCGCCCTTGTTTCTTCTTGTCCTCATCTGCTGAGCCTTTGCTCTCTTGAGGCCTTTGCAATGGCTATTTCTTCTACCTGCCCCATCCACACCAGAAACCCGCATATACAATTATCTCTCTCAGTCAAAGGAGCCTTCACTGGCTGCTTTCCCTAAACCAGCTCCTAGACCCTCTGTACCCCATTGCTGCTCTATTTTTTCTTAGTATGTGTCATTACTGTACTGTCCATATTCATAGTTTATTCTCCCTTTATAAACTGTCTCTGAAACACATGGACATGTGTGCACACACACACACACAAGAGAGAGAGAGACAGACAGACAGACAGACAGAGACTTTTTATTCAGTTTTATCTGGGATACTCAGAGCCTGACATGTAATAGATGCACAATGAACTTTGCTGAATGAAGGAACAGACGCTTCGATGCTTCAGTCTTGGCATAGATATGTAAGTGTATAAAAGTGTGCTCTCCTGCCTAAAAGATTAGCCACACAAAATCTGATTAAAAGCCTCATGCATTTGAATGTTTTAAAACAAAGCAGAAACCACAATCCCATCTTTTTCTCTCTGTATTTGGTTAGTTTCCTTCTGCAAAGTCTCAGAGTTTACAGTGCCTGGAAGCATGACAGAGATCACAGAACTCTGAACACTGGCTTGGATGAAATATGAAAAAGTTACTGGACTCATTTCCATGGGAATGGTTGGCTGTCTTTTGTAAACAGAGAGCCTTAAATCAAAGTTTCACAGCAAATCACAGTAACCACAATTGCAAGAGTAAAACAAACAGCAAATACAGAAATAATGGATAAAGGACAGGCTAGTTTGGAACACAAAGGCTGCAGCAGGCTGGTAAGACAACCCACAAGAGTGGTTGTGGAAATAACAGACACCCCCACCAGGCACAGCTGGATTCACCCACACTTTGATGAGGGCCGCACCAAGAGATGCAAATCAGTTTTAGTGAACTTGAAAAAGCAAGTCCTGAGCACTCCCAGATTTCTGTTTCCTCTCAGACAGCTGCAACTCTGCTGTTACCCCTTTGCAATTGCCCTCTGCTGAACTGTCGCCTCGGCAGCTTCTGTGTGCTTGGAGAGCTAGCCAGTGATAGCATGGAGCTCTGTGTCCTCGGTGTGAGCTCTTACAGAAGGCTGGCTCTACTCAGTTTTTGTTTGCTTGTGTCCTGTCCAGTTTAGTATCCCATAAAGACACACAGTAAATCCTTACTGCAGACAGATCCAAAGACGGATGGGAAAATTGAGTTGAATTTTCTCTGGCAGTCTAATTAATTATTTGTAATGATGTTAGTGATTATGATGCTCTGCTTTATTAATTGAGAATGGGCGTGGCTGACCATGATCCTTTCCTTCCTTCCTGCTCTTTCTCATCTCCCTTAGTCCTGCCTTCTTTTCCATACTTCCTCTGCCTCACCACCTACTGGACCCCAGGACACAGGACTCCCACCTTCAAGGCACTTGCAATGGCAGGATGCCGTTGTGTCCCTTAAGAATTGCTCTTTCTTCAAAAGCCCTAAGCACAGCTTGCTTTCAGTTTTAAGAAAAACCTCCATGCGCAATGACCTGGGGGATCCAGGAAGGTGAATCTCCTATAACAGATGTCCCTAAAGGCTTCCATATCAGAAGTCACTGCCCACCTCAGCTGACCCGGCCCCGGGCGTTTGCAGCTGCAGTCATGTGCTCATGTTTGGATAGATCTTCCATTTTGCCTCTCTCCAAAAAGGTTTCTGTGTCACTCTGCTGCTCCTCTTGCGAGGCACTTTCCCTTGGAAGTTTTCTTGGGAGAACAAGATAGAGGTGCTTGGATGGACTGCCTTATCTTGGGTGGGGAGCCCCTCCCCAGGGAGGAGAAGAGACACCACGCTCCCCGCCTCCTTGTGCTCTGAACATGGCTGTGGGGAGCAGTTTGTGTGTTTCTGAAGTACTTGGAAATAGCTCCCTGTTCGGCGAGTACAGAGTGAAGAACGCGCTCTTGTTCTGGTTACCTATGGCGCTTGCTTGCTCCTTTTCCACATGTTGTCCCCTGACATAATGAGACATTATGATCCTACCTGCTTGCTAAGAATCTCTCTGGTGCTTCTGCGTGGTCGTCCTCATAGTGTCTGCAGAGTCCGCCTTGCTGGCTGTTGGTTCTTGTGGGCCGTAGACACTGTTAACATTCTCTGCTCATCAGGCAGAAGGGAGAGAAGATGAGGGGAAATGGAATGTTAGATGCTGATGAAAGTCAGGTGGCTGCCCCTTTACTTCTTAGAGTTCTCTTTGCTGCCTCCTAAGCCTGGGCTTCAGTCTTCTGAGGCTCTAAGAAAATAAGATCAGGAGTATGCTTGCCTACTGCTAAGGGAGTCAGGGTCCTCCACTGTTAAAAGTACTGGGGGCCTCGCTCATTGGTTAGTGTAGGAGGCAGGGATAATGCCCCTCCCCCTTCTCTCTCATCCTCTCTCTCTCTCTGGGGTGTATGTGTGTGTGTGTGTGTGTGTGTGTGTGTGTGTGTGTGTCTTCTTTTTTTCTGGTTCTCTTCCCATTTCCCACATCAATTTTTGTACCTTGACTTGCTGCCAAAGTCTACAGAAGGAAGAACACTCGAGAGCCATGAGAATATCTCCAGTGCTTCCTGGCGAGGCAGGAATGACAGTATGGTGCCAACTGGCCTACCCGGTGTGTCAATCGAAATCTTCAGGTCCAGGGTCAACCTTTATCAGCAGCCCAGGAAAGAAGACACAATGATCAAACACACGGAAAACTCAGATTCTCCAAGCTGGCCTTTGTCTGTAAGCAATGTGTGGCTTTGAACAGGTCACCAAACATCTCCAGACCCCAGTGTCTTCTTTTATCAGTCTGAGAGAATATCAATGTTGAAGATTCAGTCATCCATTCAGCAATATGCAGTGTCTGAGCAGGTGCTGGGGTTGTCACCACAGATGAAAATCTATCCTAGATTTCATAATGGAAAAAATAAGCAGGAGACAGAGAACAATAACAGCATTTGATGAGCGAGGACAGAGATACAGGGCACTGGAGGGGAGCTCAGCCCATTTGGGGTGGTTAGGAAAGCCTATTGGAGTGAGAACTTGAGAACGACTCAAGTGAAAACTGACCAAATGGAAGCAACTGGTATGGAAAGGGGTGCAGAGATAAGGGCGGGCATTGGCAATACACTAAGAAGGGATGAAATGAGGAGAGAAAGAAAAAGCAGTTGAGGCAGAGGGTGGGGGCTGTGATGAGGAGGATGGGATGCATCCTGAGGATTTGGGGGGCACATGCAGGGATGCCTCATCCTGAAGAACATGGAGCTATGTAAGAACATAACCTTACATGGCCATGATAAATCCCCAGGGGAAGTAACTTAACAGAGGTGCACTTTATTTTGGCTCGTGGTCTTAGGGGATACAGTCCATCATGGCAACTGGAGTATGTCTGATCACAGGGGCAGAAGCCTGAGCTTGTTTATATCTTGGATCTGGAGGCAGAAAGAGCTAGAGTTGGAGACAGAAGCAGGTATCACCTTCAAAGACCTATCCTCAGATGTCCTACATCTTTCAGTTAATCCTTCAAGGTCCCAAAGTTGTTCCACCATCTCCAAAAATTGCACATATATATATATATATATATGCATATATTATATATATATATAAAATTTGAGATTTATATATGTATGTATATATGTAATCACATATACATTTAAATTGTGGTAGAATGCACTTCTTATTCATGCTTATCAGGTGGTCTGACACTGACCTATGTGTCCAACCTAATCTTAACTATCTAGTACACTCCAACAATCGTAAATAGGTTGACACTGTTTTAAACAATCTCAAGAACCTTCTAGTCTTCCTAAACAGAACCTGTACTCCTTGCCCTCCTCCCAGCCATCCCTCCTCCTCCTGGCTATCCCTCCTCCTCCTGGCCATCCCTCCTCCGCCCAGCCATCCCTGTTCTACTTTCTGCCTCTTGGAATCAGTCTGTTCTGGGAATGTGCTATCTGCAAAGTCACAGGATGCTTGTGTGTTAGTGACTGGCTACTTCTCACATGTTGAGCCTCCTGTCAGGACCTCTCTCCTCTCGGTGGATGAATGTCACCTCTTTTTGCTTTGCGGCATGTTTCCCAGCTCACAAACACTTTCTCACCCATTTCTCCTTTCACACTTACTCTACCCCAGTGGAGTTCCAGGCCTGGTTATTGCCGTCTGCAGCTGAGGAAACAAGCCTCCTGGCCCAGGACCACCCAGAAAGCTCAAGCTGGGACCAGCACACAGCCATTGGCCTCCCTGGCCAGCTCGCTATCTGGAGCACAGCTGCATTTGAGGAGTCCTCAGAGAGTCCTGAGAATGCTCCTAGGGCACAGGCCTGGGACTCTGGTGGGGGCCTTGGGGTTCCTTGAGAACAGAAGTAGAAGAAAAGCTGGGGGATGGCAGAGAACTTTGGGACCAGTCCATTTTTGGTTGCCATTGGTAATCACCAGGCTGTTTACTTACAGCAACTCTTGGTCACACAGCACAGTGTTGGGGGGATCTGACAGATCTATCCCAGGACAGCTGAGTGCGGCAGAGCTGGCCAGCCCTAACAAGCAAGCCCTCCAAGTTATTAGCCAGTCAGGACAGACAAGGCATTAGAGCCAGGGTCCAAATCATACAGCCATGCTGTCAAGGGCAGTCAGGAGTGTAAGTGAATGAAGTGGACTTCATCACTCAGAGGATTTCGACTGGGAGCCTTGATTGGTTTGTGGGATCCCCTTTGGAACTGGTGTCACACACACACACATACTCTCTCTGTTCACATACCCATGGAGGCTAGCAGACTCAAGGAAGAATACAGCCTCTGTGCATGGAGGCACCCAGACACTCCTCCTGGAGACTAGCTGCTCTTTGGATGCTCCTGGCAATTAAACTCACTAGCGGCTACACTCCTGAAATAGCTGTGTAACCACAGTCGGTGCTGAAATAGCCCTGTCTGGCACCCGGGCATGGTGAGGCAGAAGCAGCAGCCAGGCTTTGCCACCTCTGGGTTTTCATTGAAAATGAGAGACACATCTGACCAGGCTCAACCCTTCTGTTTATAGACGGCTTCAGAATGTTTGTCAGTTGTCCCTTTTGGGACGTGTGTGGGGGTGGGTAAAATTAGTTGGTAGAAGGAAGCCCCCATGTTTGAAAGTGATGTCTAATTGAGTGGCAGAAAAGGGGACAGATCCGAGAAAGATTTGACCAACTAGGATAAGCCCAGCTCTCAGAAGAGAGAGGAAAGGGAAGCTACTTAAGGGGCAATACAGAGAGAAGTTTTGCTGGGACAGTAATAGAAAGACAGGCTGCAGAGCGAGAACTCAGGTGAAGGCAGCAAGAGGCAGAAAATGAGAAGGAGCCAGGAGATTAGAAAAGTTTGGAAGCTGCATTCCTCCCCTAGGAGGGAATGTTTCAACCTGGAGGTGGCAACTACACCTTGCAAGGAAGCTCTTCAAAGCTCAGTTTTCTCTTCCCGCTAACTGCCTGTGTAGGGGATATTAAGATGATGGACATAAATGCTTAGTGCAGACTTGGAACGCAACCTGCTTGCAGTCCCAGCAGCTGCCCACTGACCAGTCGTGACGAACACAGGTGATCAAATGCGGTTTCAAATTTTAACTCCACCGCCTGGGAACCGGATGGCCTTGATGGATGACGTACATGTTTTGTGCTTACGTGGCCTTATCTCCGTGTCCCCAGCTATGCGATTTGTGCCGGGATGAAATGCGCTTTCATACGTAAGGTGCTTGAAATAAAACTTGAAAAGTAAAACGGGCAGATAAGAGCTGCCATTGCTACTGCTTGAAAAATGTCCCTCCGTTTTGAAAAGAAGTCTCATTAGAGGTTGAGCCACGCTGGAGCATGCTGGTGCCATGGCCTCTCTTCATCTGATGGTCTGTGCATGGAGAGTTCTCACTGTCCACACTTTTTGTAGCTGTAACGCCTACTTAGCAGAACATCTTGAATGCGGTAGGTTATTTTAGACTCCCTGGCCTTTGGAATCACATATGTCTTTCCTCTGTATTATTTGAAGTCTGTTTTCCTGGATTCTGGATAGCCTGACTGCATGTGCTTTCTAGACCCTCTAGGATCTCGTACACTGAATCAATCTCCCACTACCCCACATTCAGCACCGCACCAGAGGTAGGCACTGCAGAGCCCACGTGTCTACACAGCCCGGCTGCGTGCCCTTTGGACCATAAGCCCTTCCAAGCATGCCTGTGCTAGCTGACTTCTCTGTATTCGTTGGCTGTAAACTAAGGGCACATTTAGAATAATCATTCCCCAACCCGCTTATGCCACACTGCCAACTGGCAAGAAAGCCTTCCTTAGGCAGGAGTGCTTAGCATAAAGAAGGTGTTTAAAGATGTTGTGGAATCGATGCTGTGCTTAATCCAGCACAGAATCCCCATCTGCAATAACAATGAAGCCTGTTCTAGCTGAGAGCCATTTCCCAAATAATTGTTTCTGCTACCTCTGAAGTCACAGACTTAATTTCATACATGTGTGTATTGAGATTATATATATATATATAATTTTTCCTATTTTATGATAGGTTAGAGACTCAATTATGAAAACAAAATGTAAATGTTCTTTGATTTTTTTAACAAATGGAGACTTAGACCGATTTATAGATGATTAAAATCTTTTCAGTATTCTTATATAAGGCCATTAGGAGGTGTGTGTGTCTATGTGTCTGTATGTATGCAGGTGTGTATAAACATATACATGCATGTATATACATATGTTTGTGTGTACTGCTTTTATAGTAGAAATAAAAGAATTTCTATTTTGAAAAACATATTGGGGAGCTATTGTAGAACGTGTATATGTACGTGACTTGTAAATAAATAAATCGATATCTGCAAGGTAAAAGAGTAATGCAGTGCAGCTGGTGAGATGGCTCAGTGGAGAAAAGCAAGCTCTGGAAGGGTTGGCTGTGATGAGCTGATCCCTAAATTCATGGTAGGAGAGAACCAACTCTTCAGAGTTGTCTTCTGACCTCCATGCATGGTGTGAGATATACACATCCTTCTCCCTGCCTCTCATGCAAGCACACACACACACACACACACACACACACACACACACAGAGAGAGAGAGAGAGAGAGAGAGAGAATAAACAAAAATTTAAAAGGAAAAGTACCATAGCGGATGTCCACCCTGCAAGACATGGCAATGGCGGCTAGGAAGGAATGTAGAGAACTGTCATTGACCACGAGAGGTCAGGAATCAATGGCTGGTGTCAGACGGTTCTACACAAAGAACCTGAAACCCTAGTGTATTCTGGGTGATGACTTTAGAAATAGACAGATGACAGGGAAGAGAGGGGCTTTAGGTTTCACAGGTTTCAGAAGATAGCTACTTGCTGCGCACAGGCTGCTCCTTTTTCCACGTGGTACACTGTTGACAGAGAGCCGTGTCTGAATGTCCACACAGTACCCTCAAGGCTTCTTGTTACCTCAAGACTGTTCTGACAAATCAGTACTCTCTCTCCATCAGTTTTTTTTTTTTTTTTTTTTTTTTTTTTTTTTTTTTTTTTT
>NW_026596162.1:9255820-9278617 GCF_907164565.1 Psammomys obesus
TTTTTTTTTTTTTTTTTTTTTTTTTTTTTTTTTTTTTTTTTATCGCGAATGTTCTTCAGATTATCCCGACATGACCCAGCATGGCGAAAGTTTACCAACTTCAAGTTCCCCTCACACTCCTCTCTCCCTACACTCTCCTAACCCTTTCGGCCTGTACTGACCATTTTGATGAGCATGAATGCAGGTGGGGACCAATCAGCCACTTAGAATGTGGCTGGCCCTCACTGATAACTATAAACAGGAGACTGCTCTGAATACAGACAGAGATGAATATGAATAAAATGTAAAGCCCACTGATTTCAAATGGTGCTATTTTGGACTCATTGTATAGCATAATACATATTATGACTATGTAACCAGGGTGGTGGCGTATGCCTAGGATCCCAGCACTTGGGAGGCAGGGGAAGAAGGATCAGGAGTTGAAGGTCATTCCTGGCTACATATCAGGTTTTAAGGTGAGCCTGACCTACATGAGATACCACCTCCAATTAAAAAAAAAAAAAAATCTTTCCACCTTTTAAATGATGATATTAGGAAGTTTATATGTGTGTAAATTAGTCTACATTTCAATTGTGTGAATGTTAAACTGAGCAATGGTTAGCCACTAAGTGAGGTAGGCACTTTTAGGGGCAGCTCCTATAAAAACACCTTCAAATGTTCTTACTTTTTTTTCAATGAACATTTTATGATTTGGTCAAAGCTGAGCAGGCCCCAACGTGTTTTCATCCATCACCTGAACCGTTTGGACGTGCTGTCCTTGATTTTGAACTAAGCATACTTGAAATTTTTCAGTCGTCTTTGTGATTGTCTGTGACCTTACGTTGAACATGCTCTTATGCACCACCCACGACAGTGATCTCCTACCTAATTATGTTTCGACTCCCCAAATAAAAACGTACTTTTTTCTCTGAAGGAAGGCATTGCTTTGGGAATGCCTTGGCAGGGAGTAAAACTTTCTTTTGGTGGTGGTTGTGCAGGCTTGTCCTTTCCCAGATGGGAAGCCATTGCACTTACTGGCCACGTGGTAACCCTCTGTTTTCTTGCTCTTGGGGTTCCATGTCTAGTCTACCAACAAGCCCTGACAATGGACCATGGCCATCACCTTCTTTTCTGGCGCAGCCTCTTTGTGTTACATCTCCTGCCCCACTGCTACACTTCCCCCTCCTCCCCCAGCCCAACTCAGCTATCAGCAAACACAGAAACAAGCAAGTGAACAATCAAACAAACCCACCACCCCGATAACTGAGGGGTAAGGTCATCTTGAGACAAGAAAGAAGACAGAGAGCCCAATACACCCTGGATAAGCGCGCTGTTTGTGTGGGACACCAATGCTAGGAAACAGAGAACAAGCAACCTGCTTTTCTAGGTGCTGTCCTTAATAGAAACAAATGTCAGACATCCACAGATGGGCTGCCCTCAGGAAAGGAAGGAAAAACCCCTTACCTGCAAGAAGAAGAAAATGGTGTCTCAGGCCTTCTCAGCCACCATCAGGTACTCAAATTCTTTCACAGTTTGGTTTCAGTTCAATCCTAAAGACACACAGAGTCCTAGTTTTTTTTTTTTTTTAAGGAAGCTTGTATATAACACACATATATTTCTAGCCCAAGACTCAGATTTTAGGGACATCAAGAGATGAAATAAATATCCAAAAGGTCTAGCCTTTCCCCCACCCATCAAAATTCTCAGAGGCAAGAAGGTAAAAATGAAAAGGGCCATTCAATAGACTGGAGCTTGAAGACAAGTAGATCCGAAGGTAGATGAGTCATTTCTTATTCTCTTGGCTCCTTTTGACCTGCCCTATGTCACAGACAAAATCAGCTTGAAGCAAGCCTGTAAAGACTTCCTGGAGACTCTGCAAGGCCAGAGAACCTCCTTCCTGACAGAAAAGATGTGTTTCCTGCAGATTCATCAACCAGCATGAGGCCTCAGATACAAGTAAACGCTGGAAACTCCCTGTGTCCGTGTGATGAACTGTTAACACAGAATGGTTTTCTGTCGGGCCTAGTTGGTGATTACAGAATAACATAATGATTTCAGCTTATGAAGCCACACTGACCTCAGTTTCGAATCTTTTTCTCATAGCTGTCTTTTTTGGCTGGGTGAAGGGTTGGCCATAGTGGGAGCCCTTTACAATAGTAAACACCAAGGGTAGTAAATGCCAAACAGCTTTGTAGAAAAGAATGACGATGAATTCCTTCTGCTGAGCCCCCAAATGGCTTTCTGCGCGTGTGCGCGCGCGCACACACACACACACACACACACACACACACACACTGGAGGTGGGGGCATGCCAGTTTGGCAAGACAGGCATACATGAGGTGTAGGAAGGATGTCCAAGTCTAACTTTGGTGCTTCCGGCATATTGCAGGGACATGGATTTTCCTTGCTTTTCTTTTTCAGCACCAGCTGGCCAGGCCAACTCCTTTCTCCCTACTGCTGGCTTGTGGGTCACTGTCCATCTGTCACAGCCAGGAGGAAGAGGAGAGCATCCCACAGAGCCCTGGGTGCTCGGCCTTACTCCCCGTGAGCACAAAGGCCAACTTGGTCTCCAGCCTTTTGTCATCCTCATGCCTTCGTGCCTCCCCCGACAAAGGACAAGCCATACTCATCCACACAGCTCCCACTAGACAAGGCTGTAAACCCTTCAGAATAACATGAATGTGTGTCCCATGACCCCGTGTGTGCACTGACTGGATCCTACTGATGAAACTGTCTGATAGACCTGGACTGTATTAGAACAAACCAAGCCAGGAGATCATAAATGGTTAAGGAGAACAAATTAGGCTTTTTCACAATACCTGTCTGTGTAGGTCCTTTGAAACACAACTCAAAGACATTACATCATGCATGAACAGTGAACCTATCCCTGTTTTATCCAACAGGGAACCAAAGGCTCAGAGAGACTATTAATAAGAACAGGCTTAAGTTATGCTGTGACAATTTCGAGATCTCCATGGCATAAGACAACACGTGCTATTTCTCTCAGCCTGCAGGCCTGCGTGGTTCTCCAGGACAGCTGTCCTCTGTGTGGTGACTCAGAGACTAAAGCCGCTTTGATACTGTTGGATCTGTCATCTCAATGTGAAACTGATGAATTTGTCCCAGCAGGTCCCAGCAGGAGAAGTGAGAGACTGGAGACTTTCAGGGAGAATTTTCATTGCTTCAAGCCAGGAAGTGACACATGGTACGTGGACCTGATTAAATGTGGAGAGACTCAGCATTCCCACATACCAGTGAGTTCTGAGATGTCCGCCAGAGAGAAAGGAACACAAGGAACACTCGCTGCCCTTGATCAAGCTCGGGTCACACCCTCTTCTGTCTGTCTGAATAATCCTTCTCTGTCACGCAAACTGGCTCCCTTCAAACAGTGGTTCATCTGTTGAAAGCAAGATGCAATAGTGTTCAAAGTCAATGTTATTGATTTAGCACCTAAAATGCCTTTTCTGCTTTCTCTCTTCTCTCCCCTCCATTTTCCTTTCATCCTTCCCCATCCTTCTTCCCTCCTCCAACCATCCCTCCCTTTTCTCTTAAACTTTCCAGGGAATGATCTAGTTGGCTCAGTTTGGGATACATGTCCTTTCTAGAGGAATGAGCTTGGTATGGGAGGGCAGAGGAGGGACACATTACAGAGACGTGGAAGTGGGGAAAGAAGGATGACCTCCAGAGCAAATGCCATCTGAGATTGTCAGTGGCAGAAGGAAGATTTAGACCCAAGTCTTTTTGTATTTATTATAGAAAGAGCCTCTTAAGATAAAGATGCTTGGGAGGAGATGAAAGAGGGAGGGTGGGATTGGGAGGGAATGAGGGAGGAGGCTACAGCTAGGATACAAAGTGAACAAACTGTAATTAATATAAAAAATGAATTAAAAAATAACAACAACAACAACAAAAAGAAAAGGACAGCTCCTACCTATAGGAGCAGCAAATACTGTGAATCTTCAGCTAAGACTGTGAAAAGATGTTTCACTTCATCAGCTAATAGGGAAACGCAAACCAAACGACAGCGAGGCGCCGTTCCACCGGAAACACAATGAAGAACCAACATCGAATGTGGACAGTGATGTGGAGCAATGAGGACTCTCATCTTCTAAAAATCATCTCAGAGAAGTCTTTGACAGAATTTAAGTATTTCAGTTGCATGTACCCCTTGTCAGTGACTTAGCGTCCGTCCAATGACTAGAGAAGAAAAAGGAGAGTGTGTGACCGTAAACAGACTTAGAAAAACATCCTGCTTTCACTAGTAAGAGCTAAAAATCAGAGTACTCATATATTCATTAACAGGATGAACAAGTTGGACTAACACTCACCTACAAAAAGAGAGTCATGGGTGATATCTGCAATGGTGGAGAAGCCCAGGATATGCCAAGCCCAGAAGTGAGGCACACAGGCACGGACTCTCCACTTCCAGCTGTGAAAGTTCTATGCTTGGCACACTGATCCCCAGTGCCAGAATGGTGGGTGTCTGTGGGTTAAGAATTGAGTAGAAAGGAAGAAAAAGGAAACTTCTGGAGTAATGGTAGGAGGTTTGTATATTGAGGTTGGCGGTCATTCGGGTGACATTTGGGCCAAGCATATCGACTTGTATCCTTAGGACACGTAGCTCTCACGCTGGAAAACATGTACCTAAGAATAATAGCTGTAGAATCCAAACGATTGCGTTCTCATCCTTGCTGGAATCCTCTGTATATTGGATCATTGTTGTTTCCAGTGACAGGGGTCGTTTGGCTTGAGGAAACCCTTACGAACCATCATGAGCTGTATGTGAACGTGTACACCCCCCGTGTGGATGTGTGACTTGTTCAAAGCAGAGTCCTTTCATTCTGGAAGTGCCTTGTGACTAGACAAGGGCTGGGATTCAGGCAGACGTGGGTTCCAATCCTGGCTCCAGTGTTCTCCGTCTTCTAGACATTGAATATATTGCAGAGCTTTCTGTCACCTCTCCTGCAGGTGAGGGACACAGTGCTCAACTCATAGATTCTGCAGGGGACCAGAATAGGACATGCATGCAGACTTTGACATTAAAGATAAGCTGAGGCTATCCTTGTCATATTCTAAATGATTTGGGAACTTTGCTCAGAAATCCAACAGAATGGTCCCAGACCACTCTCCTAAATACCTTTGTCCCGCTAAATGAATGACCCAGTCTATGGTACAGAAAAAGGATTTGCTGGCTTTTCCTCCTGCCACCCACAAAATTATGGTTTCCTCCCATGCCTATCATTCTCTCTTGGTCCTGTGTTAGCTCCTTGAGAAGGGACAGCCTCTCAGAGACCAGCTTCTCATGACTGAGATGAGACACTACCTTACATCCCCGAGATCTGTGTTCCTTCAAGATAGCTTAAGCCCTCAAGTGGAAATGCATGCGAGCCAAAACACAGGCCGGGGGCAGGGAGAAATGGGCCCGTTAATATCATTTGGATGTTGGGTCTGGGGTCTGTGCCAATCTGATACACAAGGTACAAAATATAGCCAATCAGAGATAAACTCCCAGGTTGTTTAATGTGCTATAACACTGTGTCCTTCTCTGGCCCTTGCACCTAAGATAAATTTTGGACAATATCTCATTTAAGCACCACCTTTCACAGCTAAGGGATCATTGTGCCACTGAGGAAATCACTTACCATTCCAGGCCTGGGTCAGGCAGACCGGGAAGCAGAACTCAAGTTGCCACAGACACATGACTCTTACACATGGTCACGGCGAGTCCAGCTGCCTGTGTCTTCTCTTTAGTTGGCATCAGTTCAGGGCAGGCCTCGCACAGCCCTGATAGGAGGCAGTTTCCACTGTTCTGGCATCCAGTGCCACTTTTTTTTGAGTGAAGCCAGCTACTTTCTTTGAGGCATTCTCAGGATTAGAGGTGCTCACTTTTCCTGAAGTCCAGCAGACCTGAGTTCAGGCATTGGACCACGTCAGACCTCTCATAAACTAATAACAATTCTTGTTTGTTTTCCCAGGGACTTAATGTGGCAACTCATCTAAAAAGTTTAGTCAAGGACTTGACACGCAGTAAGTCCTTAAGGCAGACACATCGGCAATTGTTCTTATTGTGTTTTCGGATTAGAATAAATTTTGTGTTGGTCTCCAATCGCTGATTCTAGGCAAATATCTTGAGTCCTACATTAGATTGTCCTTTCTGAGAGAAGGGAGATAGCGCATATATTCTACTGATATGTTGCCCATTGCATGGAGGGCAGGCCTGGGGTTTGGAGACGCTATCAATAACAGCTTAGGAAGGGATTAGAGGTGACTTACAGGGGACTTGGCTTGCTTTCCCATATACCTGTATTTATGCCACCGGCAAGGTGATCTGAGCCAGCCCTGTGTGGTGATGATCGTTCCCGGAATGTCACACTGGGGACATGTTTTTCTGCATGCAGACGGATGCTTGTATGTGTGGCAGCTTCACATTACACTTTTATTTTCTTTCCAAAGCATTTGTTTCTTTTCAGTAGTTTCAGGCCCAGCAGAGACTGCTGGGATATTAGTTGCTCTCTCCCTTTTGGAAAGAGGACAAAGGATCAAGGCATTGTTTTGTAGATTAAAAGGACTCTGTTTACCCTCCCCACAAGCTCAGTTACAGGGTGTTTGTTACTGTGGGAAAGATGGCCATCACTCCTGGAAGGGACACGGAATCAGGTGATACATTAACGGAGGCCAGCTGGGTTTTTACAAAAAGTGTCCTCAGGTGATCCCGGCTGTTTTGTGAGGAAACAGGAATGTCCTCACTGCTGAGAACATCAGAAGGTGACAAGATTCATGCAAGGTTTTGGAATGACATCAGCAGGCGTCCCAGGACTTAGTCTTCTCTCCCTGATGAGGGGCTGAAGGCTTCCCTGGCTCAGGCTGCTCAAAGCTGAGGCTGGGCTGGGGGACCATTGGATCTGGGTATTGCCCTGCTGAGGCTGAGGCAATGCCACGGAGCAACCACTTAACCCTTAAGACCAGCTGGCACTATTTATCTCCTTGTGGAGAGCCCATAATCATCACTTCTGTATGCACGCATGTGCGTAAGTGTGGGTTCCATAATGTGTGCTTCGTGTAGGTCAGTGTCTAGCATCTTCCTCTGTTGCTCTTTAACTTGTGGGACAGGGTCTCTGACTGAAACTGGAGATCACTGATTGGCTATCTAGCCAGCCAGTGAGCCTCTGAGAGCCTCGTCACTCTGCGCTCCTCTACCCTAGCATTGGGATTACAGGAGTATGCCACAATGTCCAGCTTCCCAGGTGGCTGCACTAGTCTGAAATCAGGTCCTCAGGCTTCCTGAGTCACCTCTGAGCTATCTCTCCAGCTCTGGGAACCACTTTTGCATCCATTTGTGGATTAGGCAGGACAAGGTGTTTTTAGTATTTACTAAGTTTGCTCCTTTTCCATGGCCTCCAGGATGTCACAGTCCTATAGTGATGCAGGAGCCCAGGACCAGGAATTCCAGTATGCAAACATACCGCCCCAAACTCCCTGAACCCATTTTCTTTCGCCCCATCATCGCCCCAGTCTCAAAGACCAGGCAGCTGCCTAGTACTCCTCTCTGCCTGTACTCTCTAGAATTTTACCTGTTGCCTTTCCTTTGAGCCCCTTGTAATAGCTGTGAATCCAAATTAAAATTCAAAGAGTGAAAAAAAATTGAATTTCTAAATGTTCTTTTTGGTTTTTTTGTTTGTTTGTTTGTTTGTTTTTTGTTTTTTGTTTTTTTTTTTTTGTTTTTTTTTTTGTAACATTCACTAAAGTGGTTTAAAAAATCAGTTCTTTGCTAAATCAGAATCCCCCTCTTTCTTCCTGGTTTCATACCTCAGGAGGTTTGCAGTTTTAAAATATGGGTTCCTAGGGGAGGGTTATCTTCATCTGGGTACTGTTGCATTCCCCCCTGACCTCTGCTAGAGCTTCTTCTTAGTCTCCTTCCTCTTTTGGTGCACTGGTACGTTTCTTGGGTTTCCAGAATGGTGCAGGTAGGGGAGAGAGGCAGAGAAGGTGGCTGTGGAGAAACGGCTTCTCGGAGGCCGTCTCGTTGCTGCAGGCATGGTAGAGTCAGAGGAGAGGCACAGATGGGACTGAGTCCTGGCAGGACCAGGAGGACCTTCCCCAGTGCCCCCAGCTTGTGCCATTTCTCCTCCTTTCTGGCTCCCTGGTGAAACTCGAGACTCCTTTTCCCTTCCTTGCCCTTCACCTCTGCTTTTCCCCAACCCCCAGTCCAAGAAAGCTTTAGTTACAGAGTGGAGACAAACTACATTTTTTTTCTTCTGCAGTGTTTGCTGTGACCCTCAAGTGACTCAGAAGCTCCCCAAGTGTGACATTCCTTCTTTGAACAGTGCCTCGGCAAGGCACTCAAACCCAAGAATGTCCATGGGAAATGATCTGCAGACACCAAACTCTCATAGGAAGGTATGCTGTCCAAGGTATTGCAAAGCTGTTCTTCTCTCCATTACAGCTGCCTGTGGGGCTTAGATACATTCTGTTGGAAGATTTCACAACCCCCGAGTAGAGCACACATCATCAGATAAGGTGGGCTGACATGACCTTGTCACACATCAGGAAACAGTTTGTTGTCGCTATTGTTTTTCTGTTTTGTTTGTTTCAAGGTGTCGGAAAGTGTATAACGGTTACAGGAAGAATGAACATCACATCTTCAGTTTTCCCACTCTGTGCTTTCCCGCCTGAACTCCATGAGCAACAGAAAACTTCCAGCAAACTGAGATGGGGAGAAAAATGTGTTAAACCGGGCAATCTATGAAGACAGAATAATGCTGTCTGTGGTGAAGATTAAGCCTATCCTCTGGTTTAAAATCTGCATCACTCTCGTAAGGGGCAGCCACCCTAGCTCTTTACCAGAAGCCAGCTTCGGGTTACTCCTTAAGTAATTTGTTCCCCGGGGCACCATCAAATCTTAGATCAGGATCAAAGTGGAACAGTCGAATCTGACTCTAGTTCAGTCATTATCAGCATCTGTCTCTGGTCTGGCAATGCCAGGGGAACTGATAGATAGAAATGCAGGTTCTCGGGCCCTGCCTCAGACTTGCTAGATTCCATCTCTGAGAATGCCTTCCAGGTGATTCTGTCATGCTTACATTTTTAGAATGCAGTCCCTATTCATCCTTTTTCTTAGGTAGATTGGAACTCAATGACTGATATCCCCAAGTGCAGCATTTTTGGTTTATTGAGCAATTTAATCTAAAAGGCTTGAAGTTCCTTTTTTCCCTTCCCTTCTCTAGCAGAAAGAGATTTTTCTACAAAAGCTTCTCATCTTCCCAAGGACCCCCTCTGCCCAGAGAAGCAAAGTACCCTTCAGGCTACACACCGCAGCTCCATTAACCAGAGAAAACTGAATTCACATCCCAGGAAGATAGACTGAGATTGGTAAACACACCTGGATGGACTTTTCATCACACACCATTGTTTGGTCCACAGAGGATCTCTTCCAAACCTTGGCCACAGGCCATAGAATACTGTGTAGCAAATACCGCTGAGTTTCCCTGAAAGTCATTTACTAGTTTTCTACAAACTTTCTGCATTTTCCACTCTCCCCATCCATTACCAAAAAGGAGTTGCTCGGTTTCCAGATCATGGTTAGTGCCTCTCTGCTCGAAATAAATCTTTCTCTAGCTTCCTTCTTCTCAGTTAAAACCAGCAATTCTTCAAAAGGGGGAAGGGGAACTTTCCCTCATTTCTATGACTTCATATGTGTGGATACTCTTCTGCCTTGACTTGAATATTTCTAGTCACGAGGAGCTCATTGCAGACCAAGGCATCTGCTTACAAGCCTTAACAATTGGATGTGTCCTCGTGTCAGTGAGATTAATCTAACTTCTGTGACTTCCACCTGCTGGCCTTGGCAAGATCCTGTGGATGCAATTCAGAGTTATAGCTGACTCGGGATCCCTGGAAAGTGGGCTAATTATCCCCATAGTAGGAGTTTGGTAAAAGTGAATACAAGAGGCTAAACTGGGAGGGAGGCCAGCACCTCACATTTTTCTTTCAACCAAATAAAACAGCAAGATTAAGGGCTGTCCCCAGCATTTGTGAGATTATGATAAATATCAGTGTTAATAACAATAGTGACAGTAATAATTACCCACGGCTCCATTTGGATGCAGGTCAAGAAACCATCCAGCTCAAATTACACGTAAGAAAAATATGTGTGTTCAGCGTTGGGAATGTTCTCAAAAGAGGAAGAAAAATGGACGCCGTGAAGCAATTTACCTTCTAGTGGGAAATAACTGCTCCTTTGCATTCTGAACAGATCATGAGAGAGAGGTTTCCCTGGCAGGATACGCTGTTGATGAGGCCTCGGCTTTCTGACCTGGTGTGCCCATGGTGGGAAGAACTGGTGGCAGATGAGGACCACTGGGTATTGTTTAGCCAGAATTGACTAGTAGAGGTCTCTTCTGTTGGTTTCTGGTAGACATTTGGTAGAAGGAATGAGGAAGAATGTGGGTTTTCTCCAGCAGGCACCTAGACGCTGCTCTTGCTAAAAATCAGGTGCTATGCCACAGACCTTTTGCTTGGGGCCAGCTAGAAGCATGACGAAAGTCTCACACAGCAGCTTCAGTAAGATCCTGCCTCTTTTGCTTCCCCCCAGGCTCTTGCATAGACACCTTAATCTCCCAGGGAGTGTCTATTTAACCCTTCTCTTTCCCCTTCAAGGCTGAAGCACAGAGATAAGCCATTGTCCTAACTCTGCAGTCACACACTAGGATTCCAGGAAGAGCAAAGCATAGAAGGATAGAGCCTTGAGGTGTCTCACCCCGCCCCCCTTCCCACGGCTAGGCTGCATCTGGAACATAAGTAACTGTCTCTGGAAAACCAGCCTGTCTCTTCAAGCAATAAAAACTCTTAGGGATCGCCTTACAGAACAAGCACAGAGACAATGACTAATGAGGCCCCCACACTGACTACCTCTTGCCCTTGGCCCCAATTCTTCCTCTCTCTGTTTAAGCTAAAGCTCAGGTCTATATCTTGAAAGTGAAGTTGGGGTGGTGCATGAGACCCCCCCTACTTTATTGTTCTTCTTCCTGATGGACCCGTTAAACTGCTTTTCAGTTTTCCTCCAGTATTCATCTCTTTAAGTGGCGTTGGGTCTGGTGGCTGAGCCTCGCCTGGTGGAGCCCCTGAACTGGCAGCATTCCCTCAGTAGCCTTGGCCCTGACTTCAGCCTCAGCTTGCTGTGATCAGTGCAGCCACACACAGTCTCTTCTCATGGAGCACTAAGGGCGCAGGCATCTCCTGGCATTACCAGGGCACTCACAGTAATTTTTTTTTTCCTCCTCCAAATTTGAACCTGGAGAGTGTATACTTCCGGTTGCTCCCCAGGGACCCGCTGATTTTTCCCATTACTGTAAATTGCTGCTCTCGGCTGCTTTGCATTTGTTATTAAGATGCAATCAGGGTTGCCTAACTGATTAACAGCCCCCACCCCTCACACCTGACTGGGAGGGAAGGCAATGAAAACAGCCTGGGTGGCTGTCAGGGCCAAGTGGGTCCTTGTGGGCAGCTGGGGAACTGAGACTATCAAGAAGCCACAGGGCACTCAGTTCCTTCATGGATCCCTAACACATGGAGAAGAAACCCCGTGCCTCTTGGGTTTCTGGGAATTGAGGTGAGTGGGGTGTCTGGGTCCTGTAGACAGCCTCTAGAATAATAGCAGTGATGGCTGTGCTGGCCTGCCCAAAGAGGCAGAGACCAGACTGGGCCAGGCTGTCTGACGACCAAGCACAGAGCACTTCTCTTTTTAAAATTTTTTTTTTAAATTTATTACAATTTATTCACTTTATATCCCAGCTGTAGCCCCCGCTCTCAGCCTCTCCCAGTCCTGTCCTCCCTCCCTCTTTTCCTCCCATGCCCCTCCCCCAGTCCACTGATAGGGGAGGTGCTCCTCTTCTTCCATCTGACCCTAGACTATCAGGTCTCATCAGGACTGGCTGCACTGTCTTCCTCTGTGGCCTGGTAAGGCTGCCTCCCCCTCAGGGGGAGGTAATCAAAGAGCCAGCCACTGTTCCCCTAACTAGGGAGCCCATTTGGAGACTGAGCTGCTGTGGGCTACATCTGAGCAAAGGGTCTAGGTTATCTCCATGCATGGTCCTTGGTTGGAGTATCAGTCTCAGAAAAGACCCCTGGGCCCAGATTTTTTGGTTCTGTTGCTCTCCTTGTGGAGCTCCTGTCCCCTCCAGGTCTTTTTCTACCCAGCAGGATATTAAAGCAGATGCTGAGACTCATAGCCAAACTTTAGGCAGAGTGCAGGGAACCTTATGAAAGAAGGAGGACACAGAGCATTTCTTAAGGCAGAGTGGCAAGATGCAGAGCTGAGTAGGAAGGGGAAATGTGGCAGGTGGTGGCCTTCACTACATCACAAGCCAGTCAGCTTGGTGGGAAGCAGCTGCCAGCCCTGTCCGCTCCACCAGAGCACCCTTCCCCCTGCCTGCCCCTGTCTAATCTGCCCAGGCCCTGTCTGCTGCTGCCCCATGCTTGCAGCCATTAATGTGTACACGGGCTTTGGGTAACACCAAGAACCAACTCCTGGACTACACCTCAGTTTCTTAAGGATGTCTGAGACACTGTGACCCTTTCTCTGACCTCCTTTGATTTTTTTTGTTGGTTTGTTTTGCGATGCTGGGAGTTGAACACAAGACCTAGTGAATGCAAAGCAGTTTCGGCAGCACCATTTTTTTTCTTACAGGAATTACCTTCGCCATTGCCTAACATGAAGTTTGATGGTTAGGTAAGAAAAAGAACCACATCCTCTTACCTCTCCCAGCCAGCCCGACCCATCTGCCCCCCATCAGATCATGGAGACGGAAAGCTGAGCCACTGAAAGGGGCAAAGCATCGAAATGCGATGAGTGCCTGGGGGAGCTGGGAACCTGCACGCCCCTCCGCAGACATGCTTTTAAAACCCAAGGCAGATCTGTGGCCCTGGGATGGCTTGCACCGTGTTTTGTGCCATGTGAGTTTTGTTAAGTCTCCTGCCTGTGTTTCAGGAAGGAAGGGGTGATCACAAGCAGGTGAGCTAGTAGTGTGTTGACCCCAGACGCAAAGACTTGAACAGAGACCGCTCTGCTGCATTCAGACCCCGCCCGATTTCATGGAGTTATCCAAAAAAACAGAGAGAGCTGTGCGCAAAGTGCTGGGAAGTCACCTTTCTCTTTTGCTTGGCGAAGGTGGCGACAAGGCAAGGATGTTCTTGTAGTTGTTGTTTAATATGATGAATGTCGGCACCATTTAAAGCAGTGTTCTCAACCTGTGTGTCTCGCCCCACATGGGGGGGTTGCATCTGCGATATTCACACTGTGATTCATAACAGTAGCAAAATCACAGTTATGAGATAGCAGCGAGATAGTTTTATAAATGGGGGTCACCGCAACGTGAGACCTGCCTTAAAGTGTTTCAGCACTAAGAAGGTTGAGGAGCATTGCTTTAAAGGGTCACATAATATCCACCTGGGGATTATGGCTGACTTATCCTCATGGAGGAAAATGAAAATGTGTCTATATTTAATAACTCCAGCATTGATGAGGGAGGGGCTCAGAGGATTCCACTGGAAGCTGGGGAACTGTGAGTGACTGATAGCCGAGGGAAGATGAGAGCCATTTTAATTTGGGAGTAGGTAGGATAAGTGTGTACATGCAGGAAAAACTTACTGGACTCAGTGTCCTATAACAACAGCAACAACCAAAGAGGATGTGAAGGTGGCGGGGGGGTGTGACGTGAGCACGACACGTTCTATAAATAAACATATGCAGTCGTCAAAGAACAAGTTAAAATATATTTAAGATTAAGCAAATCAGAATGTGTGCATAGCAGAAGGGCACGTCCTCAACTGGCAAAAGTAGTGGGGAAAGAATGTACGAGAAGGATGTGCGTGTACACATGGGGGTGCTGGGGAGGCATGGCTCAGGGAAAGTCAAAGGTGATGGAGAAGAGGGCGGGGCCAAGTAGACAACAGGGTCCAGCAGAGAAAAATGCACAACGCCAGCAGAGGGTTTAAAAAAAGAACACAGTCTATAAGCTCTCTCTCTCTCTCTCTGTGTGTGTGTGTGTGTGTGAGAGAGAGAGAGAGAGAGAGAAAGCAAGAGAGAGAGAAAGAATATACCACTCGTGTATGGCCCAAGGAGGCCAGAGAAGTTGGATTCACTAGAGGTGGAGTTATAGTGATTGGCCTGTGGTAGATTCAGGGAATGAAAATAGGGTTTTCTGGAAGAGCAATGTTTTTTTTTTTCTTTTTAATAGTCATTCTTAACCATTGAACCATCTCTTCATCCTTGTATTAGGAACTGGATACGTTATTATAAATCCTATTTCGTCAGAGATGATATCAACAACTTCATGCCAATCCTTAATAATTTATTAAAATGGTTCATGTAAAGTCAAGGCACACAAGTAGGAATTCTGTAAACTTTCAACATTTATTAAACTTGATTTTTTTTTTTTTTTTAATTTAAGAAAACCTCAAGGCAACTCAAGCCCAGATAATTCCATTAGGGAATGTTTTCCAAAGTGTAAGGAACATGTTGCGCTGATCATATGCAGTTGTTCCACAGAATAGTAAAGCAAAGCATTTTAAAAATTTTTATTAGGTCAGATATAATTCAAACTGAAATAAGGGCATTGCAAGGCAAAACTACAGGCAGATAACCATATATGTGTGATATTTAATATACATATATATTTAAATCCTTTTTTCGAAGTGTTAGCAAATCAATTCCAAATAAAAAGCATTTGACTTGTGACAATGTTAGCACAGCATTGTACTGGTTAAAGGATGGCCTTTTCCCTAATGATCTGAGTCAAATATCTACACAGGAAGTAATATCTTTATTCCTATCTTCTATCTAAAATCAGATTCAGGGAAATTGTAAATGTATTTATGACAGTTAATCTTGACTGTCAAGTTGACTGAGAACACCCCCGGGCATGTCTGTGAGAGCATTTCCAGAGTAGCTTAACTAAATGGAAAAGACCTACTCCAAATGTGGACCACACCGTCCTATGGCCTGGAGGCCCAGGCTGGAAAGGGGAGGAGTTGAGATGAACATGATGTGGCCCTCTGCCTCCTGACCCCATTGCCATGCCTCAACCACTAAGATGGGTTGTATCCTGACACCATGAAACAACAACAACAACAACAACAAAAAAAAAAAACCCCAAATACTCCCTTCTCTAAGTTGTCTCTTCTCAGGCATTTGGCCATAGGAACGAGAACTGTCACTGATGAAGCGTGAAAAATAAAGTAATTCCAGTTCTACCTAGATGAAAAGTAGGACTTATCTTCATAACGTTAAGGTAGGGAACCCTTTCTTAAACAGGATACGAAGAAAGTACAAAGCACAAAAGGAGTCAAAACTGGAAACAAACCAGAGCACAGAGAAGCGCACTGGACTGTTCATCTACAGGGCACCAATCTGTTACCCAATGCAGATGGATTAGCCAACAAGGAAAAGACAGTTTGTGGGGATGTGTAAGAAACGGGATGTGAAAAAGAAGCTATGCAGATGGTTGGATGGTATCACAGGTCTTCTGGCAAATACAAATTTAAAGCCTGGTAGAGCGCCTACCTTGATGGCTGAAGTTAGCAAGGCCATCCCGGCTAAGTGTCAGTAGATATGTGGTACCGTGGGATGGACTAGCAAGATACCTGAACATACTACATAGCAAAAAGCTGAGCCCCTATACACTGGACGATCAGAAATCCATGCCTGACTTGGCTGAACATGCTCCATCTTTTACCACCCTCCGGCTCTGCTCTTGTGGATGCCCAGTGTTTTCACAGGTCCCGGGAAGCAGCCCCTCCCCCTGCTTCCTTCCCGTTGCTGAACTTGTGACTGCATAGTCACCGCTCCCCTGGGTTTCATGTGGCCATTTCTGTATCGAGGCCACACAGCCCTGCTGACCCCAGGAGAATGAAGCTGATGGCGTTCCCCTTGGAAGGGGGAGGAGGGGAGGGTCATGACTCCCCCGGATGTGAACGGTTAGCTGGATGTAAGAGTCTTCCGGGGTATAGCTGCCTCAGAGTCCCTCATGCTCCTGAGTAACTGCTATGCAGGGGTTCTCCAAGCTGGACTTAAGAGAAATCCTTCCTGGGGTTGTATGGTGTCCTCTCTATCAGGAGTAAATAGACATTCCTTTACAACTCCCTGAGAAGACATAAAATGACCCCCGGGACAAAAGGTAATAAACTTAGTACAGTCATATGGGAACCTGCATATGGAAATTAGGGTCCAAAGAAGCAATGAAACTTGAGTAATAGTATGCTTAGATTTGGTGGAGGGAGGGCAGCTGGAGAGAAGCAGGAAAACAAAACAAAAAAATGCTCTGATCTAATGGTGATACCCTCGAGTGAACCCAAGTATGGTTTAAAGCAATGGTTCTCAACCTTCCTAATTCTGTGACCTTTTACTATATTTCCTTAGGTTGTGGTGACCCGCAGCTGCAAAACTATCTTTCCTGCTACTTCATAACTATTTTTGATACTGTTATTAATAATAATGCATACATTTTTGGTTATCTGATATGCAGGATGGTTTCTGGTGATGCTTGTGAAAGGGTCATTTAGTCCCCCCAAAGGGTCACGACCCACAGGTTGAGAACCACTCATTTAGAGTTTTGCTCTAGGCACAAGTAGGCCACTTGTCCGTGAGGAACTTATTACTTTCCTTATGGAATAAGAATGAGGGAAAGGAGAAGGTGACTTTCCTGCTTTTGCTGTTCTGGAAGGCCCCGGTGCTATTTTTAACACCAATTAGTACCTAGCTTCTGCCCATGATGCTATTTTCTTGGGCTTTTAAAGTTGCAGCACCTCCTGAGGGACCAATGATGCGACATATCCTCCCATCCTGGGTGTCTCGGGACACACTTTTTGCAACTGAGGTGGTAATGCGTGAGTGGTATGCATGTCTGTATTTGTCTTCACGTGTATGAGCAGGCGCACGTGTGTGTGCGTGTGTGAGGCAGGGAAGTTGACACTGGGTGTCTGCCTTCATTGATCACCATTTTATTTATTGGGGAAGGGCCTCTCACTCAATCCGGAGCTTGCTGACTGCCTGGTCGAGGTAGCCAGCTTGCCTCAGAGATCCCCTGTCCTCCAAATGCTGGGATTACAGGTGGTCACGCTTCCCGCTGGGCTTTTATATGGATCCTAGCTGTCCAAACCGCAGTTCTTAGGCTTGCGTGGCAAAGGTGCTATCCACGGATCCATCCCTGCCCTGCCACCAAGGTTCTAAAGCATTTTTGCTTCTACCTTTGTCCCTACAAAACCTTTAAGATTTTTAACTGCTCCATTTGCCTCCTGGCTCCCTCCATAGAGGAAGACCTTGTCTGTGGATACTGGTGAGCAAGCACCCTCCATGATCTCCTTTCCACCTCTGTGTTTGCTGTTAGGGCTCTGGCATGAATTGCAAAGAAAAAATTAATTGTGCAGGGCTGCCTTTGACCCCTGCTATTCACACAATTCATGCCCATTTGGACACGTGCTCCATGTTGCCCCAGTGGGGAACACTTTGAGGTGCAAGACACGAACCCCAAACCATTAGAAGCTGAAGAGTATCTACTTGCCTCTTTTCTTAAGAAACTTGGACATAGGTAGAGGCTGGTATTGGCTGAACTGTCCATTGAATCCCAACAGAGCCAGGGTTTCACTTCATGTTCACTGTGACCTGTTCCTTACCCTGGCCGCCTCATGACTGCAAAATGACTACTACAGCCAAAGCACCATAGCCACAGTATGTGAATAAAGCGAGAGGGCTGCAAGGCCCATGCTATACTCTTAGCTGTCTCTTTCGTACAAAAGGAGACCTTCCCATTCCCAACCTCTGTCTTCAGCAGGCCTCCCGGCAGCTCCTTGGCTAGAACCAACCCAGAGTAACAACCTGTTCCAGAGCACAATGAGAGTGAGTATCGATCTACTCGATTGGCCTTTCATGGCCAAGTCACAGTCCCAAAGGACAGTCACTTTAAATTTCAAATGCTGGCAAAGATGTTGTATGATGTAGCTCCAGCCTTAAAATCTGGGTTCACCTGTTACATTTATCCGTCTTTGGGAACACATGTGCGCCTGACTAACCCTTTACATGCAGCCTGTGAAATCATTTGCTCGGTTTTCCCATGTTTGCCATAAAAAAATGAGCGTTTCCTTCAGAAAGCATAATGATTTCCTAATAGAAGTGCCCAATTATATCATCGAGTGCTGGTTTTAGATTCTCCCCTCTGCTCTTTATTTGAACATCAGAATCTTCCTCTCCTAGTCTCACCCTAGAAGGTCTGGTAGTAAGAAAAAATGGAGTCAGTCTCTGATCAGTCAAGTATCTGATTGATACAGGGATTGTACACAAGTTGCCAACTTTCTGAACATCAGAATCAGACAGAACCTGCTTGCTGCTCTTGCATCATGTCTGGTCACTTTTCCTAAATCTCCTAAAACCAGCTTCCCAATATGACCTGTTGTGTGTGTCAGGATGCTATTTTTTTTTAAATATTTTTGAGGCTGTTACTTTTTTTTTTTCTTTCTTCATCCTTAAGCATTTCCTCCTAAACTTCTGTGTTTCTTTGTCATTCTTCATATGGGCAAACCACAAACCCATCTGAGAAAACAGACACCTACCATGGACACAGATATGCACTGTACATAAGCTGTTTTGTGGACACTGTTTTCCTGTCTCTGTTAGCTGAGGTCCCATTCTCTTTCACAATGCTTTTACAGCAAGCAAAGTGTGACAAGGACTTGATTCTTGACTGCATTTCCTGACATAGCACAAAGAGGCTAACTGACAAGTTGTATTTGGTTTTATGCTACTTGTATTTCTCACATGCGGAAATACACCAAAATGTGCTGAAAACCGCTCCTGTCCTGTGACTATTTCAGTCACATTTTTCTATGACTTTGCTTCACCTCTCAAGATGTCAAAGGGATGAGGTAGTGAAAAACTGAAGCTTAAAAAAAAAACCCACAAAAAACAGGCATAGGAAAGAGGCTTAGAAGGCTTAGAACATGGCAAGTCTGCTAACAGAAAGGGTGAGGGATACATGGATGGGGCTGCAGGGCAGAGAGAAGAGAGAAAATGTAGCTGCAGGGCCTGAGGGTGAGCGTCTTGACCTACCCCTTGTCAGTGAATCAGAGTTCCAACACCAAGGCCTGTGGCTGCAGCAGTCACCAGCCATTCCAAAGATAGCCACAAGCTCCGACCAGTTACCGGTGGAGTCCAGCCGGTGTAGAGGTCCCATTAGCACATACACGTGTGTGCACACTTGTGGAAACCAGAGGACAACCGTGTTCATTGGGTGCTGACTACCCTGTTTGGAGACAGGGTCTCCTCACTGGCCTTGAGCTCCCTAGGTCAGCTAGGCTAGCTGGCCACAAGGCACCAAGGATCTACCTGCCTCCACCTCCCAGCACGAGGATTACAGGTCCATCCCACTGTGCCTGGCCTGGCTTTTTAATGTGGGTTTGGAGAAAATCAATCTCTGGTCCTCATACACCTCACTGGCTGAGCCATCACCTCAGCCCTCTTCAATTTATGTTACCCAAGGCTCATCTCAGTGGAACGTTAGGTTACTGGTTTTGATGTTATTATGGTTTTTTTTTTAATTGTTTACAATTTAAAAAGTGACTTTATTGAGGTATAATTCATGCACTGCTATAGTCTGGATCTAGAATGTTCCTTAAAAGTCCATGTGTTATGCGCTTGGCCCTTAGCTCATGGAGGTGTTAGAAAATTTTAAGAGGGCGACTTAACCTGAGCTCTGAGGTCACAGCAGGTACATCCTTATAGCAGATTACAGCGCCCTCGCCTCCTCCTCTCTTGCTTTTCCACCAAGGCTTGAAGCGAACGGCCCCCTCTGTTGTGTCCCTGCCACAAAGTCTCACTACAGGCTAAGCAATCATGGAGTGAAGCCTTCAAAGCTGTGACTCAAAAATAAACCCTTCCTCTTTATTTCAAGTGCTTCAGAACAGTAATGGAATGTGACTAGAAAGCGTTTTACCTGATGCACCCGTGGAAAGTACACAGTTCATTGGCCTTTGGTATGTTGTGTTATTAACCATTTAAAACATTGCGGTAAACATACATACATTTTAAACGGTGTTCTTAAACTTTCACTATCAGCGGCTACTAATGACCATACACCTACATTGTGGGATACAGTATGAAATGATCAATGGACAGTTAGCATATCTGTCCCCCAAATATTCATCTCTTCTTTGTGGCGAGCATATTCAAAATACTTTCTTCTCCTAGCTATGTTGAACTATAATACCACAGACTATTTAACTGAAGTCACCCAGAAGAGTCACATCTCTTGTAAGGGCAGATGTCATTAAATTTAGGGGCACCCAGGTCCTTAACTGGATTACATTAACAAGACTGACCTTGCTCAAGTAAGGCCACATTCATGGCTCTTACATTTAGGACATAGACATATCTTAGAGGGTTGCTGCTATTTGACCCATGATTCCTTTGACTGACAGCAGTGGAGAATAATCCACCCAAAAGGTAAGACCCAGATCTGTGCCACCACTGTAGAGTGTTGCAATGGTGGTGGAACCAAATACTACCAAAGCTGGTGTCAGATCTGCCTTTCATTTGTTTGTTTTTGAGTAATACAGACATTCATCTTAGGGTGTGACCTCAGTCACACATCAGGGAGTGAGCATCCCATTGGGTTCCTAGTGGGACCACCTCATCCTTCAAGAGAGACACTGCTTTCTGATGTTAGGTTGACCTATCTACCCACATGGAGAGTGTCTGGCCTTGAGCAGAGCTTTGGGACACTCTGGCATCTCTTCACCCACTGGCAGCTAAGAGGCCAATGCCTTGCTTTTTTGTAGGTCATGCTTCCTTCTGAGCATCGTGTCAGAGCCTGAAGCGGAGAGCTTAGACCCGCCTGCCCTGACTTCCCAGGTGGCTTGTCTGCCCATGTCTTCCTACCCATTCATTTAACAAGGTCTGGTCCTCTGTGGAGGGTGGAGTTTGAGTAGCTGAAAGGTGTTCTAAGGGGGCCCTGAGGAGGCCTCTACTGTGCTCTTCTTTAATGAGTGCTTTCTGTAAAGAACACTAGGTAACTTTTTCCCCTTGACCACACTTCCAGATGAGCGGTGTCTAAATGAAAGGGAATCTCTGCGTACAGCTAACAGGGCTTATCGAATGCCCGGGGATGCTTGGGTCTAACATCCCTTAAGCTCTGAAGGGTAAGAGAAGCAGCAAGGGGCCCGAGGGCTCAGTACACACCTGTCAGCACGGAGGAGACATAACTTCCAGCTGGCCATGTAAAACTCCTGCCACAGGCTCCTGTGTTTCAACACTTGGTCTTCAGCTGGTGGTGCTGTTCTGGGTGTGTGTTGTGTGTGTGTGTGGGATGATTCTGAGAGGAAATAGTTTTCTTCCAGCATGGGCCTTGAGGTCTCTAGGCTGGCTCCACTTCCTATCCTTTTGTTTCTTCCTGCTTTTCCTTCCTCATCTACACAAATATGAGCAGGCTGCCACTGCCGTTCCACCCATCATGCCTCCCCCACCGTGCTGCTCTGTACCTCCTTAAACAGTGAGCCAGAGAACTTTCCCCTTCCACGTGCCATAATCAAGTATTTCACCACAACAATGAGAAGAATTGATACAGTCTACGTGAGGACACCCCGTGAGAAGCTGGGTCTTGGGCACTCACTGAGGGGAAGAACCAATGGGACAGGAGTGGGCAAGCTTTCCTTTGTGAGCTAGCAGGACCTCTGGGCAGAAGAGTGAAGTCTAGAAGTGAGGGCTGAAGGAGGCAAGAATTCTAAGGGAACAGGAGGATATGTATGACCATGTGTAAAACAAGGAAAGGGGCTACATAGGACTTTTCTATGGGAGAAGGAGCTGCAGGGTGCAAGGGTGGGCTGGTGTCAAAAGCAGGTCCTGGGAGTGAAGCCCATATTCAGCTATGGAGTAAACTATTATATTTTTGCTTTTAAATGGCTTGGTAGGATTCAATCTTCTACATGTAATATATAATGGCAGTCTGGCAAGAATCCTTGCTCTGAATGCTTTTCACAAGTATTTGGGAAGGTGCGGGGGACGATGACATGCTTATAAAGGCGGTGGCGGTTGGAGGATCACTGGTTAGAGGACAGCTTATGCTATAATAGCATAAGAGTAGAGCAGCTATAATGTAAGGCCCTGTCTCAAAGCAAAATATGGAAAAACAGAAACAGAAGAGAAAGTCTTATTGCCTACACATCTGAACTTCTTCATCTTTTGTTTGCTTGTTTGTTTGTTTTTCAAGAGAAGGTCCTGTATAGCCCAGGTTGGCCTCAAACTCCCCACCTACCAAACGATGACTTTGAATTTCTGATGTTCCTGAATGCTGGAGTTATGGCCATGCTCAGCTTCTGAATTTACCTTCTTGGCTTGGCTTGTCGTCTTTCTCGGGATGTCAATGTGGCCTGGCCCTGTGCAGAGCAGGGGCCTTCCTTGTTCCCAGGAATGAGAGGAACTGTTTGAGGATTTGTTTAATGGACACTTACCGCCCACACCCCTGTTCATCCTTCATACCTCAGGGTCTGCTTTGCATAGGGCCTAGGGCCGGAATGAGGGTTTGTGTTGGGATCACGTCAGCCTGTACTTCACTTCCTCCAGTTGGAGGAATAACTTTTCAAAGATCACTTTACTTTTCAGGAAGCACCATCTGTGGAGCCAAAAAGTCAGAAAGAAGGAAGCAGAAGGGAAGAAGCAGAAAACGTCAAGGGATGGGAGGACAGAGAGGGAGAGAGCCAGGCTGAGACCCAACCTCCCAGGAATCAGAACGTGTGTGTGTGTGTGTGTGTGTGTGTGTGTGTGTGTGTGTGTGTGTG
>NW_026596162.1:9278627-9306594 GCF_907164565.1 Psammomys obesus
GTGTGTGTGTGTGTGTGTGTGTGTGTGTGTGTGTGTGTGTGTGTGTGTGTGTGTAGTTTATTTTACCGGCTTCAGAGTACCTGGTGCTGTGCCTCTGAATGGAAAATGAGGCAGAAAAATGAGCTGAAATTCACAGGCCTTTGAAAAGCAATTGGTGTCAGCGTGCACTCTGCATATGTCAAGGATTGCTTCTGACCAGAGAAGCCACCTCTGGCCCAGGTGGGCCCCATATAGCTGGTCGAAGACAGCAAGGCCTGCTGGGCTGTGACCTTTGGCTCTGCCTCTCTGTTCCCAGAGGGCTTGTGGGACTGTACCTTTACAAAGCACATGTGTCTGGAAGAGGAAACTGAGGAAGATATTTGATGAATTACTCTTGACTGGGTATACATTTTTGATGGCTTGGCCAGGCCAAGATGGATCTGTAGATCCAATTTGCCCAGGTAAAGGAATGAGAAATTCCTGACACGATGTTATTTAGGAGTGAAACTGCCCTACTGCTGAGCACGCAATGTCAGGCATGAGGGCACAGTTCACTGCCATTGACTCTCTCTATGCTTTTGATTTTAGCTGATGGTACCGCTGTCCAGCTTCAAGCCAGAGAAATCTGGAACAGTCCATCCTTCTGCCCCTCTCTCAAACTCAATGGGTCGTATTCCTCCTATGCTTTTGTGCAGGTAGCACCTGTGTGACAGCTTTTCCTCATCGGGTTTAATTCATTCTTTGACTCTTCTAGCTTTACCTAGTTCAAGAAAACAAACAAACAAACAAACAACAATGCAGTAAGGCAGAACCAATCCAGAGGGCTGTTCTGGTTGACACAGGCACCATGGTTGTGTGGCTGTACAGCTCGAGGGATTGGACTCTGGGAAGAACAAGATTATAACCAAAGAGGGGTGGGTTCCCAGGAGCAAGCATCAGGCTTTCGGGGTTCAAACATACTTGTGACGATCCTTGCTGATAGCAGCCGAGGTGACAAATTCAGTGGACGTTCAGACAGCACAGACGTGTATGGGGCTGTCCTCATGGTGACTCTGCCAGGGTTTTGTTCAAAGTAGACTCCATGAGGATAGGGAAGGAAGTCCAAGGATGAGCCTGGTAAAACTGAAGATGCAGAAAATTTGGTCCAAAATGAGAATCAAGTTCAAGTCTTATTATCCCTCCAGGCTTATCATTCTTTTAGCAAATTAAATCACACCATTTCCAGGTGACAGCATCCACAATGTCCTGTACTGTACTGAGGATAAAAGCATTTAGTCAGCCAGACCCGGCATGGGGTTGGGATACAGCAGTGGGGCCTAACCTGGGGAATTTAGGAGCTGGCTGAGTCATGGCTTTGAGCCTTTTGCTGTACCATTGTGTTCGCTCATTCATCTACATGGCAGGTTTTATTTTTATCACCGGTTTATGTGGGCGGTGTTTCAGACACTGCACAGACACCCCTTTCCCATCTTCCCGGGGCTGTAATGATACGGACTCATTTCTGCATCAGTAGAAATATTGAGGGTCAGGGGCCTCCTGGGAGAAAGGGTGACCCCGGAGATCTAGAGTGAGAGCCTCATGTGTCTCATATGAGGTGACTATCCTCGGAAGCCCTCGGGATGTCGGGGATGCAGTGATGAAAGGGGTTAGCTGTGACGAGTGGATGCTAAGAAGTAATTCTAAGGGTACCCAAGGATGGGAGGAGCTCAGCTGTGCAAACCCAAGAGCCCCACATAAAGGAAAAGGCCAGGCGTGGAGGCACAGGCCTACAGTACTAGTGGAATGGAGTCAGGAGGATTCCTGGGGCCCAATGGCTAGAGTTCATTCATCAGCAAGCTTCAGGTTCAGTGATGCCACTTCAAAACATAAGGCAGAGAGCTATAGAGGTTGACACCTGAAGCCAGCCTCTGGCCTCCACAAATGTGCCACACACGAACATGTACACACATGTACATACATGAACACATACATACCCCACACACACACCAGAGTCTCCCCTACAAGTCCTCAAGGATGTTTTTATAGACCTTCAGATGTGATGAATGTTTCTGGGATTCTGCCTCAGAGCCCTAACACCCACCTATGTCAGGATGGTCAAATGTGCTGTACAGCAACCAGACAAAACCCAACCAAACCAGCCCTGAGTGTCAACAATCGGTTGCAGCCTGCCCGAAGAGGCTACATGGTTTTCATATATCAGAATTATGACTGACTTCAACAACCAAACTTTGGTGATGCCATGTCACTTCTGAGAGTCCCGAAGGGTGCTCTGGGGCCTTCAGAGGACTCTATAAGGCATACCTGGGTGTGGGCCTAGAAAAGTGAGAAAGTCTGGAGTGAGACCCAGAGTATCCCACACCTGCGTGCTGGAGCTGATATGAAAACTTGGCTGTCATTAAAGGGTGGTCTCTTTGGTCCCCCCAGGGGCCTCACAGCTGTGGCTCCAGATGTGGAAGAGTGGGAGCCCCTAGGAGATGGAATGAGGGTGAAGGTGAGGAGGGGATGACACCCTCAAAAGAGAGATGTTTGGAGGCCTGTGTTGAGGAGCTGAATTGGACCTTCCCAAGGTCGGTGTTGAGTCTAAAGAGCCAGGGAAGCACACAGAGAGGGCTGGCTGGCTACTTTGTGGTGTTTTCAGTTGCCGACATGTCACACTTAGCTTACTGTGACTGCAGACGCTGGAGTGAGCTTCAGGTGTGAGCAGTCACTTAGGAGGTGTGGCTGCAGTTCAGCTAAGAAGGACTTGGGATGGGAAGGGAGGCTACCTGGGATCTTAGGGTTTTTTTTTTTTTTCCTTGTGCCTGTGACCCAATACCTCCTAAAAAGCAACTGAAAACATTCTAGGGGGATGAGAGTACCACACTTGGTCTGTCATGATCTCTTCTCTCAATGGAGACCATCTCCTCTCACCTCTGTCCTCTGAAACTAACCCATCTTTGTATCCCTCCTTGACTACCATCAGAGGCTCCTGTTCCATGCTACCTCCCTCCTACCTGCTTCACAAGGCAGTTGGGCTTCCTGTGAGAACATTCCAAAGCAAGGCTGGAACCCTTCTGAGCCTTTATTGGTCACAGAGGCTACTGGATTGACTCTTCTGGCCCATCTTTCTAGCCTCCTCTTCTTCATATGTACTCACTCCCACCTGGGCTGACCCCTGCTCAACATACCTCAGGCCTTTGCACCTTGGTGCCTCCTGTCTCTAGTATCTTCTTCCTAGTTAGCTCTATAACTGCATTCCTCAAGTCCTTGGGAACATTTGTATTCTCCCCCCCCCCTTTTTTTTTCTCTAATGTAATTTAATTTGCAGTTTCTAAAATACTTGAGTTTTGGGCTTGGAAGATGCTTTAGCTGGGAAGTACTTATCTTGCACAAATGAGGACTCAAGTTTGATCCCCAGAGCCCATGGGTTTGCTTTTTGTTTGTTTTGTTTTGTTTGCTTTTTTAAGAAAAAGTCATGCATGGTAATATATAACTGCTATGAGATAGAGACAGGTGGACGGGCACCTAGGACTATCTAGTCAACCAGCCTAACCCAACTTGCAACTTGGTGAATTCCAGGCCAGTGAGAGATCCTGTCTCAAAAAAACAAAACAACAAGCAAGTAACCAACCAACCAACCAAACAAACAAGCCAAGGCAACACCCAAGATTATCCTCTGGCCTCCATACACATACACATACACACACACATACACACACACACACACACACACACACACACAAATATGCATGAACACAAAAGAAATTAATAAAAAAGAAATAATTGCATTAGTCATCAGTTCTTAAGAATTCTGGTAACTTTACATAATACCCAGGTAAGGGGCATCTTTGGAAAGTGTAGAGAGGCGAGAGCCCCTCCCTTTTCACACTCAGGACCAGCCAGTAGCTAGTCCCTTCAACAGTCCAGCATGCTTCCTCGGACTCTGATTCAGTCTGAGTCTACAGGATGACAGGGAGGGGAAGGCAAGGTGTGCTAGCTTCCTTGGTGCCACTATATCAAGAGAGGAAAGGAACCCCAGGCCTGTAGGTTCCCACAGGCAACAGCCTGCAGCCTCCTGCTCCTCTGATCTCCCAGCTGTAGAGCCCTCTGTCACATCCCAGCTCCCCAGCAACCCCAGCCTGAAAGGCAAGAAGTGTGTCTGTTGGCAAAGTGCATATAATCCGACACACATCTCAGGAAGCTTTACAGTGTTCTAAAGCATCGCTTTTGCCGACTCTGGTCCTATGGTGTCATTGGCTAAATATAGCCAAACACATCTTAGACCCGTCAGCCAAAAGCCCGGTGAGCAGAGCTAACTAAAGAAGACAAGACAGCTCATGTCAGCTCCCAGCGTCCGAGGAGACATTTGTGATCAAGCAACAGGGAGACTGTTACAAGTGGCTCCTGGCTTTGTGATGGCTCCACTTAGCTAGTCTCCCACTTCCTAATGCTGAAAGTGTCCTGGCAATATCGAACTTGGGTCTTCTCCTGGGCTGCTGATGTGTTGTCTGAACCTCCTCTCTGGTGATATCAGGTGGGAGTGGGGAACTGCCAGCTTACAACTTAACTCTTATCACATTGAGGAAAGGAAGCAGTCCGTATCCTAGTGTGTTCTGGAGGCTGGGAGGGTGAGATGTGTTTTTGACTTGCTGTATTTCCGTTCACAAGGGTGTTTTCATGGGCCTATAACCCATCTTCAGTCAATCAGCCTCTGTGGATGCCCCCTTACCCTGCACTTGCCTTATTTTATTCAGAGCCTCCCTTTGTGCTTGGGTTCAGTGTATCCAGTTTTGCCTTTGAGAAATCTTGGGCAGGGGTAATGAGCAACCTCTGTGAGTAGATTTAGAAACAACAAAAGACCCGTCAATCACTCATTTTGTTTATTAAGTATTTATTTTGCCCTCGATGCTTGAACTAAAAGAGAGGGAAACTAGCAACAGCTCAGAGCCGTAGCCTTCCTCCACCCCGAGTTTCTTTAACATCTGTGTATCACACCTCCCTCCCAGCTCCCCACCTGCCTCACCAAACAGTTCAGTTCTGCTTTAAAGACCGAACCTTGGGTTAAGAAGACTTTAAATTAGAATCCTGGATTTATGTCATTGATTTCTTTTGTCCGGCTATTCAGTGTATGTGCTGGAAATATGATTAATTAGGCTTGTGGGCATAACAGCACACCCCCAACTGAAAGAAAAAGAATGCTGTGTTAAGCAACTTTGAGTGGCCGTTGGGCTGTTCAGTGTAGTACCTTTCCTACTGCCCAGGTTGGACACACACACACATGGCCTCTTTAAGGCAACATAGAGCGACAGAAATCTCAGATAGTCAGTTGGTGGCTTTGATAAGCACACCTATATAATTGCTGGGCGGCCAGTGTTGTCTGTTGCTTGTTGAGTCTTCCTTGCCTTGGGAGCTCACAGAGCTCACAGGGCTTCCACTCTTTTTTTTTTTTTTTTCATAAAATATGAATCCTAATCAGGAAGGTCCTACCCATGACTTTAGCTAACCCTAATGATCACATCCGGCTCCCATATGTGAATGGTGAGGCACACTCAGTCCACTGTACAGGAACCAGGGGACAGGAGGATATGTGAGGCTAAAGAGCCCCTCCTGGGCTCCTGGTTCACACAGAGACATATCCAGCCATAAATACAGCAGTTATAAAACAGAAGGAAGTACAGACAAATGCCTATAGTTCATCCCTTCCTACGGTACCCCAACCAGTGTTTGAGGCACGTCCTCCTGCTATCCAGAAGACACCATGAAACAGCTAGGGGAAGACAGGGGTGGAAGGACATACTGCTAAAGGGGGACCTCAGGGTGTCAGGGAAAGCGACCCTTCTCTCTGGGGAAGCAGAGAGCCAGCAGGGAATCTGGCCCTGCTGCGATCCAATCCATTTCTAGAGCAGCATCAGGCATGCAGCCTTGGGAGATGATAGAAGTACTTTCACACCCCCAAAGCTCCACCCCGCTGGGGACTGCAGCTAAGGAGGGAAGGCAGAGTCAATCCGCTACAGTTCTCTCTTTTTCCTATCTCTGCTCCCCTCCTGCATACCCCTGACCCACCCCTTGCTTGAGCCTTTCCTCTTCCACCACAGTCCCTTCTGCTTTCCTGTCCTGTATTCCATTCCCTCTTCTCCCACCTTACTAGCTTTCTCCCACAGGTCCCTCTTTAGTGTCGTCACCGACCTGCCCTTTGCACATAACTACAAATTAATGTCTTGGACCCACATAAGAGACAGTCCGAGCCTGGTTTATTTTATGTGACATAATAATTTCCAGCCCCATCCATTTTCCTGTGTACATTGTGTGTTACGCATTTTTCTTTTCAGCCGAAAGAAATGTCATTGTGTGGACCCTACTCTCTTTATCTCTTTATCTGTTTATCTATTGATGGGGATATAAATTGGTTCTATTTCTTAGCTGTGAAGAGTGTATCAGCAAACATGGACATGTGGTGGGAATCAGAGTCCTTGAGTTGCACACCCAGGAGCCTGTCACCTTTTCATAAAGAACTTTGCCTCCGTGTCCCTTTGAGCAAACCACTGAATCCCACAGGTTTTGGTTTACACTCTGGGTAGTTTTATGTCAACTTGACACAAACGAAATTAATCTAAGAGGAGGGAACCTCAGTTGAGGAAACGCCCCCATAAGATCAGGCTGTAGGCGAGCTTGTAGAACGGTGGTTCTCAACCTTCCTAAGGCTGTGACCCTCAGGTCCTCATGCTGTCATGACCCCCAACTATAAAATTATTTCATTGCTACTTCATAACTTTAATTTTGCTACTGTTCTGAATTGTAAATATCTGATAGAGAGGACATCTGATTTATGACCCCTAAGGGATGGCGACCCCCAGGTTGAGAACCACTGTTGAAGGGCATTTCCTTATTTTACTCTATTTTTTTTCCCCTTCGAGACAGGGTTTCTCTGTGTAGGCTTGGCTGTCCTGGACTCGCTTTGTAGACAAGGCTGACCTGGAACTCACAGAGATTCTTTTGCCTCTGCCTCCCAGAGTGCTGGGATTATAGGCTTGTACCACCATACCCAGCTTATAGGGCACTTTCTGAATTAGTGATTGATGAAAGAGGGCCCAGCCCATTGTAAGTGGTGCTGTCCCTGGACTAACAGTCCTGGGTTCTGTAAGAAATCAGGCTGAGCAAGCCATGAGGAGCAAGCCAGTAAGCAGCATCCCTCTATGGCCTCTGCATCAGCTCCTGCCTCCAGGTTCCTGCCCTGCTTGAGTTCCTGTCCTGACTTCCCTCAGTGATGAACTGTTACCTGGAAGTGTAAGCTGAAACAAACTCTTTCCTTTTCAACTTGCTTTTTGTTCATGATGCTTCATCACAGGAAAAACAAACAAACAAAAACAAGACCAACAACAAGCCTCACTAGGACAGTTTGAATCTGAAATGTTCTCAGGCCTGTCCAGGCCTCTGTGTTCAAACACTCACTTCACAGGATGGTGACATTTGTGGTGTGTTTTTAGGAGGCGGGGCCTCAAGGAGGAAGCAGGCCACTTGCAGAAGAGTCCTGAGGTTATACTAGACTTCTCCTTCCCATCTCAGTCTCTCTGCTTCCTGGGACACCAAAGGTAACAAGCACTCCCTGCACCACCACGAAGCTGTCACCACTGTGGCTTGCTGGTCAATCATGAAAAAAAAAAATCATTCCTTCTTTTAAGAAGTGTTTCTGTACAGCTCTCTGGTCACAGTCAGGAGACAGTAACTAACGCACTGCGCTGTAGGTTGGCTGAGTATCCCTCAAATGCCCATGGCTTAAGGGCTCGGTCCTCAGATGTCTCCTGGAAAGCAGTAGAACTTTGAGGAGTTATGGCCCACTGTGAAGTTAGGTCATTGGGAACATGCTCTTCAAGAACCCCAGGCTCTCCTCTCCCTGCTTCTGCTTCCTAGCTACATGAGATGACTGGCTTCCTTGGCCACACTCCTGCCATGATATACTTGGGCTGCCATAGGTCCAAAGCACGGCCAGCCGACTGTGCGGTGAAAGCACTGGCCAAAGCAAGCCATTTCTCTTATTAAGTTGGTTATCCCAGGTATTTTGTCACAGTAACTCGAAACCGACTGCCAGATCCTGTTTTCCACATGCTCTGGAGGAGAACCCAGCATTAGATCATTCCTAAGCTCGAAGCGGGAGGAGAAAACACAAGTACCTAGGCGGGTCTTTCTGCTCACATCGGATCCCGTGGAAAGCAAATTAAAGGAAATGGGAAGGAGAGAGCGCATGTATTGAATTTCTCATTAGCCCCATTGCCTGGTTCTCATTAGTGAGCCTTCTGGGTTGTGGACACAAGGGCCGGGGCTTATTTTCATGGCTGAATAGCACATGTGACACGCAGGCAATTTCTAATCCATACTCTATGAGCTTCTCACTCTGCTATCTCACCAAGTGGTGGGCAGGACTCCTGGAAAACCCCACTAGAATGATGGGCTAATCCTTTCGGGAGGGAGAAGATTGCCGTTATGCATAAGCTTTTGCTCTCTGCTTAATTAATCTCTAAAACTTTCAGGCCTTAATGAGAATAATTAGACTTGACAGTGCCTAGCTTAATGTACTACCACAGACAACAAACACCATGTTCAGTTTCTAAGCTTCCTGAAGCTCGCTGAAAGACAGGCTAATGTTATTTACAGCGGTCCCCAGGAGGGGCCAGACGAAAGCTAAGACTGGAAAGGTCCCTGAGAACGACGTCTCTCTCTAAGGAACAGGATGCTATAGCCCCCTCTCCCCTTGTGGCTTTTCCTCCATAACAAGCCATGGTCTAGACAGGACCTGGGTAGAAATCCCTGTTAGCACCCCAGCCTCACCTCATTTACCATCACCTTGAATGCAAGGCCGGCTCCAGCCTCCAGACCTCTCCTGTTCATTATGAATTAGGAGGACTCCGAGAGTCACTGCACACTTGCTGTGCTCCGCCCCATTCATTTGTCAACAGAGGGATAATGGTAAAACCTTAAAGACAAATCAGACAGAGGGCAGGGATGGCGAAACTCACAGGGAATGGCCTGGGAGACATGGTAGCTTCGCCTCAGCGCCATCGCTTTGAGCCTCATGCCAGCCTCCGCCATCCCAAAGAAAAGGTTTAAACCTCCTTTTGAAATGAGTGGGCTCACCCTTCTCAGATGGGGGGTCTAGAAGCTTCTCTCTGGTGCTCTGGGATGACCAAGTGTATTCGTCTCTATGCGTGGGAGACTTCAGAATGAGGGATCCAGCAACTAGGCAGTTTGCTGCAGTTTCTTGTGAGAGCCACATGGAGCTGTCTATGTAGACAAGAAAAAAAAAAAAAAAACCCCTACCAGGCCTACAGGGATGACATACAGGTCCCTAAGAGTGTCGATGGGGGCAGGATGTGATAGCCTTTCGTCTTCCTAGCACTTGGGAAGGCAAGGCAAGAAGTTCACAGATTTCAGGCCACCCTAGGCTGCCCAGGAAGAGCCTGTCTCAAAAGATACATAAATAAAAGGTGAGGCTGGATATCTACACTCAATCAGGTGATGTCAATTAATGCCATCGATAAGATAGTGGCAAATGTCACCACCTGAACTATCCTTGAGGTTTTAGTAAGTTCCATTCGTAGAGAAGTGCCTCGAACCGAAAGTTAACAAACATGCTCAATGACAATGTCATGTGCTTCTGAGGCACAGAGTTTGGTGTTGTTGAGGCTCAAAGTAGCTGGAAGTACAGAGCAAGGGCATGTGATTCAAAAGCTAACATGTCACCCTATTAAAGACAAAAATCAAAGCATACAATTACACACACAGACACACGCCCACTCACACACGAATACCCACTCACCCACTCACCCACTCACCCACTAACACAGACACACAGACACACACACACACAGACACACATGAGTGGAGGACAGGAATTTTGACCCTGTAAATGGTGCAAGGCTAGAGAGCTTTGTTTTTCATTTTCAATCATGGCTCTGAAACGAACTTCAAAGGGCACTCAAGCTGACAGTTTTATTTCCTCCTTGAGGAAGAGGAAAGATGAATGAGCTCAAAGCCGGATCATTCTCAAAATAATTGCAGCCCTGACGTGTCTAAATGAGTTTGTAAAAGAAAATACAGTAGCAATTGATCTTATTAATTAGAGATGCATCAGGGTTGTAACACTCACTTATCCCCTGATTGCCTGCAGCCATAAAAATAAAACAAAAGACAAAACAATAAGATAATAAAATAAAAACAAACCATTTCCTCCCGGGGAACAGGATTTCTTTTATTCCCTAACATAGAAAGTCAGTAATAAAAATTTCCTGGTTGTCCCTTTTTGTCCCCAAAGTAGGGACAACCTCAGACCAGATTTTACCTGCAGAGTTGCAAGTGTACGTGGACTGTGGGATGCCTTACATAATGGCGTGCTTGTTGCAATCAACTGAACACAGAATGGGACAAACACAAGAAACGTGCTACAAGGAAATGGGAGCCTTGTGGCTTTTTAGGCTGACCATGTCATTTACTTGTGAAAAGTGGTGGCAGCCTGGCTGTAAATGGCGCTCTGCCCCTGCTCTCCTCCTAATCCTATTTCACCAAAACCACTTAGCATGTGACTCGGGCTCTGATAGAACAGCTGGTGATACAGTACCGAGTGACAGACACCTGCAGCTAGGGACCCTTTCACGGCACACGTGTGTGCCGTGGGAGGTGGATCTTCAGTTGGCTTATGTAAATGTTCAGTGTTGCTGTAGAAGAGAAACAATGGAAGGGAGGAAGAAAGGAGAAAGAGAAAGGAGGAGACAGAAATAAATTTTTGCAAAGGACTCCTGATAGAGCCACAATGGTGTGTGTGTGTGTGTGTGTGTGTGTGTGTGTGTGTGTGTGTGTGTGTATGTGTGTGTCAGGGGAAACGTGGTCAGAAACTTTAAGTGGAAGGTCAAGTCAACTACAAACATAGTTCTAAGGCATGCTGGAGCTAAATCCTAGCCTTAGGTTTGTCGATCTCAGGGACCTGTACTTGTCCCTACAGAGCAAGTTTTGCTCTAAGAGCATGGTGGGGCCAGAGGAAGATCAGTGCAAAGTAGAAGCAAAACAGGACAGCAGATTTGATGTGTTGTGTATGTGAGAGGTGTACGCATGTATAGGCATGTGTGTAGGTACGTGTGGGGGTGTCAAGTCCTTTCCTGAGGCGGGGCTTTCACTGGACCTGGCTGGTGAATGCTAACGATGCCTTTGTCACTACCCCCAGTACTGGGGTTCCAGACTCATCACCTCTCCGGGTTTTCACAGGGTGCTGAGAACCGGAACTCGGGCTCTTGTGCTTGCATCGCAAGCAGTTTCCCTAAAAAGCCATCTTCCCATCCCCCAGGTTTGATATTAAAAGTGGCTGAAGCTAACCTTTGCCTTTCAGCTAGTCTAGAACACAACAGCTCTAGCTAGCTGGCTCCCCACACATGCCAGTGTTACCCGAACAAAGTAAAAATAGGCGAGGGTAATTTCTGATGCAAAAGACATTCTAAGATTTCCATGACTGTAATCTTACTTCAGCAACAAGATTAAATTTATTAGGAAGGCTTGGATTAACATTAAAAGAAAGACTTGCTACAACTTTTGGGGTATTAGCACATGGAATCTCTCTCTTAGCTACTGTAGCAGGCTTCTCACTGGGGTGTGAAGATGTCACCTGGTGGAGGAACACTGGTCCTGACCTCCAAATTAGCTAGTGTGACAACGTATTTGCAGGAGTTAATGCTCAGATGCCAGGTGCGGGCCACGAAAAGCTTACAGGCTCTGAGAGCAAGGCCACAATTCTGAAGAGCCCCAGTCAGGGAAAGAGAGGGAATACTCCCACCAGATCAAAACCCAGAGTCTCTTAAAATGGAAATGAACATTTAAAAAAGGCCTTTCTCAAGGGAGAAGTATGCAGTAAATCAGAGCTTTTGAAAGACAACTGGGGCCTGTGCTGGTTTTCGAATAACTCACCATTTAATAAATGTTCTATTTTTGCCTCCTTAGGGAAATATACAACTCCACTTGAAGCCTGTGGGCCAAAATAACTTATACCACCCTGTCTCATTTTTATAAGTCTTGTGATGGTGACAAAAGCTTCTTTTTCGAGGCTGCGTGAAGAGATGAGGTCATTTAATAAGAGAGAAAAGGTTTCCTTGCACACACCTGTCTGTGATGGTAAGCCTTTAGCTAGTTGTTGTTGTTGTTGTTATTATTATTATTATTATTACTGCTGTTGTTGCTCAAATGGTGTGTCACTATATAGGCCAGGCTGGCCTGGATCTCCTAAGCCTCCTGCTTTGGCCTACCGAATGCTGGGATTCGCAATTATGTGCCACCAAACCCAGCCTGAGAATGTCATTTTCTGAAGCGCTTCTTCGTTTTCCTTTGTCAGAACTTCATAGAAATCATGCCAAGTGTGATCTGTGTATGCATCCTGATCTGTGTTTATATGTGTACATACAGCATTTGAAGACACGTGTGGAGACTGTGTGCCATGACTCCATGTTGGTAGAATGTACTCCCTGTACATTTGAGTTAAGTTGATGGGTGTTTTCCCCATGGCTTTGGGGATACCGTTTGTCCACACCATAGTTTTACAGGGTTGCTTTGCTGTCTGTGACATCTCATCTCTTCACCTTTTTTCCTCTGGTGCAAAGTAGACCCTGGAAAACAATAGCCAGATGCTCGAACTATTAAAAATGGTCCAGGCTCATGTTCCACTTCATGAGTGGGCATGGCAGACTCCTGGGGGAAGACCTTGTGCCGTCAGATGGTTAGCACTGCCCCTTTCTGCTGGCTCGTGACAGATACCCCCACAGCATTCTGATGGGATTCAAACTTCACTTAGCTTCCAGGGCTGACAAAATGCAGGATTTGAGGGCCAGTTCAAACACCACATGGAATTCGGGGTTGCATGTTTTCTTTGAGTGCAGGCCAGCCAAGGCTGTGGCCTCACATAATTCTTTCTGCTGGTGTGGAATAGCGCCATTGAAAGATGATTCAACAGAAGAAATTGCCAAGTCTTTGCCTGAGACTGAATGGAAAAAAAATTTTTTTTTCATTGGAGAAAAGAATCCCAGACATGCACACAGAAGACATAGAGAATGAAATTTCTATCTTTAGCTTGGGAATCTGCATTCATTACTCCTCTCACTTGGCTGGCATCACGGGTAAGACTCTAGCCACCGAGTGCTCATGCTTTGAGGTATTTGACTATGCATTAGAGACGGGTGCATAATTATGGCTAATACTTGCTTTGTGTTCTTCAGTTTATAACACGCCTTTCCTACACGTCTTAGCTGCTTATTAACCATGAATATACATGCCAGCATTAACTGATGAGAAAATGATATCTTTGCAAGAGGCACAGAGGCAATTCACATAGAAACCACTTAACTTGGGCCCCTCCAGCTGATGTTACAGGTAGTTGTCTGCCCAACTGGGTATCCTATAATTCCATGCTGATGCCAGTAAACTAGAGTCAGCTTCCATCTCACAGTTCAACAGCCATATTCCAAATAGCACCTTTGGATGGCATGATGGCAATTTTGAAGGCTCTGCCAACTCTCAACAATTCAATGAGTCAATAGAGGGACTCATATAACCCAAGAAAAAGCTATTCTCACTGTTCCTCTCTATTTATGCATTTATTTGTGTGCTTGTGTGCGTATGCGTGTGGGTGGACATGTGTATGTCACAGCACACACATGGAGGTCTGGGACAACTTTCAGGAGTCAGTTTGCTCCTTCTACTATGTGGTTCCTGGGGATTGAACTTGGGTCTTCAGGCATAGTTGTCAGTACCTTTCCCCCATAGGACTAGCTCTCTCGCCGTCTTGCTGCTATTATCTAATTAAAAAGCATGCAAACTAATAACCAGCTGAAGCGTTTCATAGAGTGAGATCTTGGGGTCTGGAAGCTTGGTGTGTCAAGCTCTTCATGGAATCCAGGAATGTTTTCTGGTACAAGGATGTGTGTGCCACAGCCAGAAACCTACCCGGGCCTCTGTGTCTCAGGAGCTTGCATCAAGGTTTCATTATGTAGGCACAATTGATTTACTCACAGGTTATTAGAATTGAATTCAACAACCTCCAGTCCTTCTCCCGTGTCAGGACATGGAGAGGCGGGGCTGAAATTCCAAACTTCTGATCCTGTGGTTGTTTTTTTTTTTTTTTTTTTTTGGGGGGGGGGAAGCGGTGGGATTACCCTGATGCCGTCTGAGAGCTCTGTATAATGAGTCACTTCATTAGCATACGCTCAGCTATGGTAGAAAGGGGCTTGTTATAAACAACAAAAGACATTAGACATGTGCCACTCTGAAAGATCCAAGAGTTTTTGAAGCTTTGTTCTAGGAAGCGGATATAAAGAACAGAAATAGTCTTCGTTGCCCTATATTCTGCATTGCCCTGTAGGTAGACTGGAAGTGTGGTCAGTGCCTTTCTCCTTCATAAATACAGGCTGCTCTGTTGAGAGGTAGATCTCTGTCATCTCTTGAATATGACTTTTCTTTCTTTTTTTTTTTTTAACAAATAAAAGTGACATTCCCAATGTCTATGTCCAAATGTTAAGAGAGATAGAGGCAGCCAACTTTTACAGTGCTCAGGTGATTGGATAAACAGGTTCAACATTCAGGAAGGCAGTGATGGTAGAGAAGCCATTTTGGATACTCCAGGTCCTGGCTCATTGGAGATGGCTGTCCCCTTGTAGCAGAAGAGCCTCCCAGCTAAGCCAGCTACTTCCTAGCATCATGACAACTAACAAACTGTTGTAGTTCAAAACAGTTTGCTACATGCTCAGATAGCTCTCTGAGAAGGTAGTGCTTGGGTGACAAAACCTCACCAAATAATCTCACACACATCTCAGTTGGGCAGAATTCTATTATACACAGAACGTTAAAGTCGGATTCAATATTTTAAAAACTAAGCGAGAGGCACATATCCTGTCTTAAAAACTACAGTAGTGGACCAGACTCACTTGGGCAGTGGTCGCTGGCGTTTCTTCTGTATGTCTTCCTGTCACAGTCTTCTGAGTCCTCTGCTTTGCTTATTTTGTGAGTCTAACACAGAGACTATAAAGTAAGGAAACTTGCTTATGGGGCAGAGAGCTGGCTTAGTGGTTAAGAGCATGTACTGCTCTCCCTGATCACTCACCTATGTTTTGTTTTGTTCCTAACACTCACATTGGGTAGCTCACAATTGTCTGTAACTAACGCTTCTGGCTCACTGCTCATGAAAACACACACACACACACACACACACACACACACACACACACACACTTATTTTTAAAAGAAGAAAACATACCTCCCCTAAACATTTAGGTAAGGATTTCCTTATAAAAGCAGATATTTGTTCTAATTACAATCACCATTTTCAGTGCCTATGTTATTTAGGACTTTATATCCATCCAAAGATCCAAAGGTATAGCAGTATTTCCAAAAAAGAAAAAAAAAAGTGAAAAAAATTTAAAGGAAGAAATGTACACTCTCAACACATTCAAGAGCTGGGAACCTGGCTGACAGGATAGATCAGGAGATCTAGCTTTTCAGGGATGCAGGCTTCCTTCTTAAGCACTTTGCTGGGTTTTGTGTCTCTGGAAGATGGAAAGGTCCCCAGAGGAGCTCTTGCTCAATATTTTTCACCAAGTCTAAAAGCAATCCACTGCCCTTTCGTTTTCCACTGAGAACCCAGCCATATGGCTATACCTGGAAGTCACGAACTGGGTCACCTGTGTATCCAGGGTAATTTATTATTACGGAAGCTACTTACTCAGCTTCCCTAAGTTGCTAAATGAAAAGAAAGACTGGAGTCAGGTAGACAACTAAAAGTATGTGTCACCGATGTGTTGCAGTTTTCTGAGTTGAAGGCAACTTAGGAGAATTGTCATTGCCAACTACAACTGTCCAAGAGCAGTGACGTTGTAACAAGTAGCTATCAACAACTCCGGCAGCAACCCTGTTTGGTTTGGAGTCTGGAAAGTTTGGTTTAGAAGCCCAGCACGTTGTTGCTACTCTTACCGGCGAAACCTTCTTTTTCCTGGTGTCTGTCTTCCACTAAGAAGCAAGACTAAGAGTAGCAACAAAGACCTCCAAAGAGATGCAGTGTAACTGGCTCACAGCCACCCACACCCTCCCCTGCCAGTGACTTCCAAATGACTCCTTGCATAAGCCTGGGGAGCCACTTGCCTGTGTTCTTCTCCCAACAGCCTCATCTCTCCCATGCATTTTTCAGCAGTGTTAACGTGTGAGGGAAAACTCACACCTCCTCTTGCTATTTCGTGTTACTCATGAATTGACACACATCAAATGGACGCGTTGGATTCGGTGGCATACATTTAAATGTTTAAATATAAGGAGTGTTCAAGAGGCTGCCATTTCACTTAGCAGACAGCGCTAACATCAGTTTCTGAAATGCTCCCCATCCACAATGCAGCCAAAGCTTTATTTATCACCACATTTGCATGTGGTGATGGATTCTTGAGCCAGCCAAAGTCATGTAAAAGCAAACTCATTTCGTGCAAAACAGCTTTAAATGTGATGCTTTAAAATGGACCACCCTGTTTAAATGATCCTCAGCATGTAATTAGAAGAAACTTGAGTTTCCTGGATGAGACAGAGAGTGAGAGAGAGAACTGAATTCCCTCCCTCTGAATAATTTTTCAACCACTCACCAGGAAAGCCACTGATCAAGAAATGATTGATTTTTAATGCAACGTTCCCAATAAGAGTTGAACAGGGGAGACCTTAGAAATGCACTATATTCCAACAGACAAGGAGAATGTCAACAAGACAGGATATTTTTAACTTCCAGTGTCTCTTGTTTCTTTGGCCAAGAGACAGAAAGAGAAAAATTTTACACACACACACACACACACACACACACACACATACACACACACAAATATAGGAGAAAGGAGAGAGAGAGAGAGAGAGTAGACTTGTGCAATGGTCTGTATACCTAATTGCCCTAGGAACATTTTGCTGACCCATGAATGAACTACGATTCTGTCATCCTGACTCGCCTTTTAGTGCAGCCAAAGTGAATGGCAGTAATGTTATTTGGGAATTATTAATATGCATGATCACTGTCCAAATAGGATGGTTGTCAAATATTCTATCATTGACACAATGAAGAACTTCAGGTTGTGGGACAGAGCTAACTCAGTCTGAGCCCTGATACAACCACACTTGGTGCCAGCCCTTAAAAATAAAGCTAAACTTTCCGGACATGCTTGCACACTCTTCAGTACCACCAAATTTTTAAGATTTGAGCCAGTTCAGCGGTAGCAACAGCAGACCAGCGTCTCCTAGGGAATGAAAGTAGTTACCATGGAAACCTCAGAGCTGCACCCATCAACAGCTTTACAATTTTGACAGTTCAGAAAGTGACTATTTAGGAATTTCAATTAGAGCAGGAATATACACATCGAGATGAACAAAACATTTTAAAAGTCTATAGGAAATTAGTTAGCTCTATGTTTTTCTCCGAAGGCAGCTCTTTAAATATCTCTGTGTGAGAGAATGGGCAATGTGTAAAGAGAAAAGATGCTAAAGTTCTTTTATCCCTGGAGAGGAAGCAGGCACCGAGAATAACTAAGTTGTGAAAATGATCAGCGGATTTTTTAACAGGGTAGCCACAGCACGATCTGCTTGTTAACTCAGAGCTGGTGAGTATTACTAACATTTCGTTCTTTTTAGGGTCTTGTTGTATTTGTTCATTCTGCATAGTTGTGCTGTTCCGGGAAAACAATACTTGGAGCTCTGCTTAGGAGTTCCAGCTCTTCTGTCCTTTCCATGGTAAAGGAGAAGCCTGATGATGGGAGATAAACTCCAGACTGTGGGTTCCAAATCTGCATTACATCTTGGGCACTCTGTGCCCAGGTCACCCCAGAAACCAGGCAGCAGTTGCTTAAGAAAAGACAGTGACACCAGCAAATCCTTCAAACACCAACCCCTCTTAGGAGCGCACAGTAGGCCTGGGATGATAGCTCACTGGGTATGAATGCTTGATGTGCCAGCAGAAGGACTCGAGTTCAAATCTCCAGTAGTCACCCACAAAAAAAGCTGGGCATGGCTATGTGCAAGCCTCTACCACAGTGTTCTGTCAGGCTGAGACAGGAGGATCGCTGAAGCTTGTTGTCTACCAGCCTAGCTCCAAGTTCAGTGAGAGATCCTGCTCCAAAAATATAAAGAGGGGATTTGGACAACAGATGACTTCCTCCGGCCTCCATGTGCTTGCACACCTCTTGCACACACATGAACACATACATTGCTGTGATGGCTAGTTTTACATCAACTTGACATGGCCAAAGTCTTCTGAGAAGAGGGAGCCTCAACTAAGAAAATGTCTTTATAAGATCAGGCTGCAAGCAAGCCTGTAGGGCATTTTCTTACTAGTGATTGATGGGGGAAGAGCCCAGCCCATTGTGGGTGATTACAGCCCTGGGCTGGTGGTCCTAAATTCTATATTAAAAAAAAATTAAATAAAAAAGAGGCTGAGCAAGTCATGAGGAGCAATCCAGTAAGCAGCACTCCTTCCTTGCCTCTGCATCAACTCCTGCCTTCAGGTTTCTGTCCTGTTTGAGTTCCTGTTCTGATTTATTTTGATGATGAACAGTGATATGGAAGTGTCGCAACCTGACACAACACTGTGGAATATGCTTGTGCATGGCCATGCCTAGCTTTTTGTGGGGGTAGCTCCTGGAGATTTGAACGCAGGTCCTCATGCTTGGGCATCAAACATTTGTACCCAGTGAGCCATCATCCCAACCCTCCTTTAAGGCAATCTTTTTCTTTTCAAGTTGCTTTTGGTCATTATGTTTCATTGCAGCCACAGAAACCCCAAGTAAGACAATCACCATGCTAGGTTTTGTTTTGTTTTGTTTTTTGGTTGGTTGTTTTATTTTGTTTTGTTTTTGATGCATTCTAGAGTCATCTGAGAGAAGGAACCTCAATGGGGAAATGCTACCATGCACACACACACACACACACACACACACACACACACACACACTCCACAAACAAATAATAAACCATATGAAACAATCCCAGACGTAACAACAATAGAAATTAAGACCAGTGCTTGGGATAGTGATATCAGTAATTTCATTGGCTGATACTAATATTAACTAATAGTACAAAAGTATAAAATACCAACAACTTAGTGGAATGACCTTAACCACCTTTTGGGCAAGACTTCATCTATAAAATAAACATGAGAACAAGTGAACAGCATAGAGTTTGTTGGTTTCATAGGTAGAAAAAAGCTGAAGAAAGCAGAAACAAATAACCGGGAGCAGATTGTTTTTTGTTGTTTTTTTTCCAAGCTCCTTTCGTTACAAGGCTGGGATGGAGTTATAGAGTGGCAGACTAGTGGCAGACCGCCTGCTGGACCTCAGGCCATCTCAGGTACCATTTAAGGACAAGGTAGGCACATATAAGGGGAAGGTAGAATGAGCTTTCTTACCATGGCCTTTGAACCCGGCCTGTAGGGAAATCTGACTGCCAATCAATCCTCAATTCTCAGAATGTTAGATAAAGTTAGCTTAGCTGAGGTTTGAATTTTACCATGAGTGACTCCATTTTGATTTTTAGTCTGGTCAGGAGGAGCCCAGTCCTAAAGCACATCCCCAGATAATGCCTTCCTGTGTTTTTATATTTAGCCATGTCAATAGGATATTCACTACCAAGAATGTCAGAGTTAATCACTTTCTTGACCTTTCCTACTAGGAGCCTTGTATGTCCTGAAGACTGGCCCCATGGACAGCCTCATCTGGCCTTGCATGCCCCTTTCTCTGGCTGTTTTAGCAAGTAAGAAGAGAGCAGAGTGGGAGGAGGAGAGACTGGATTGCTCATTCTTCTAGGGGTCAGTGTCATCCCCTCAGCCCTAACACCAGGCTAGGCCTGGGTCATTTTGGCATCTCTCACTCATCTCTGGGAACTTTTATGACCAAATTCTTGGCCTATTGGATTTCAGGTGCCCTATTATGTTTTTGAGTCAAAGCTAGAACTCTAAATTGAAGGAAATGAGAAAAAGGAACTGGGAAGTCTTAGCATCTACTGAAAGGGCTCATCCCTCCTTTTGAGACAAGTTCCTACTGTGTAGCCCAGACTGTCCTTGAACTTGCAGAAATCCTTCTGCCTCGGCCTCATGAATTCTTTCATCTATTTTCATTAGATTTTACCCCCTGAAAGAGATGGAAGAAAAGAATCACTTTTAAGGTCTGATTCATCCAGAATTTATTATTCCATGTGACTGACCCTGCTTCCTTTTGTTCATAACAACAGAGAAATAATGTACAACCACTAAAAACCAATCACTGTCTTGGACACTGCAATAAAAAACTAAAGCAAACAGAGAACCAAGGTAAACAAACAAACAAACAAACAAAACTCTGGGCCTGAAAGGACCATGAAAGCAAGAGGCATTTTATTGGGAATTGGAACAAATAACTGAAATTAAACCTCCACAAATAAAAAAAGGCAAATCAAATCCCAATGCCCCTCCCCCTGCCACATACATACACACAAGTCCTGGCCTGAAAATACCTTGAAGAGATTGTAGAAAGTCATCTGATTTGTTATTCTAATTCCTCCCAGAGCTTAGCCAGTGATTGTCACATGGAAAGTACAGGGGTAGGTATCTAGTGAAGCAAGGGCTGAATAACTGAATGAATCTTGTGCTCACAGGTGGATACATAGCAGAATACAAAGCGCTGAAGACCGCATGAGCCAAGCCAGGGATTTGACCCAGACTGCTAGAACTTTTTTTCTATGAATGAATGCAGGGCTTCTTGGAGCTCAGGGCTGGGGGGCTACAATTATTTGGTAGCTACCCAGGAAGTAGGTGCTGGCGCCAGAACTCGCCCTCTAGAAAAGCTGTACACAATCTCAACTGCTGAGATGTGACTCCAACCCAGGGTGTGTGTCCTTTGATTGACACTATTCTACTGAGAGTTTCCAGATTCTCTAGAGAAACCTCATTCTTTGGAATTGTTTTAACTTTGTTCAGCCTACATTCCTTCTGCCTTTAGCAGTGTGCAAGCCCTCTGTAAGGTCAGGGGCTGTAGAGACTAGCATCAACCTACTCAAGGAAATGGGTACTTGAAGAAATATTTAGCAGGAAGTCTTCATTCCTCACCCAATTTAGCCTTGCTGCTTGGTCTGGGAGACTGCATTAGAAAAATGGAGAGAAACCCCGTAACACATACATGCACACAAACTATTCTCCGCTGGGGGAAGGAACAATCAAGTGAAACAGAGGCAAGTTGTTTCCTGGGCTCTGTCTAATTGATTTCCTCAAGGACCATAGTCCACCTTTAGCTGCGATGTGGCAATGGTTTTATTTCTCCAAGGGGGAGTTCTGACATCAGTAAAAAAAAAATTAGGAGGCTTTTGTGGTTTTCCCAAAGCAATTAATGGATGAAGGAGGCACACTCAGGGCACACCCAGTATCTTGTTCCACAGGGATTCCAGTGAGGCAGTTTCACAGCCTTCCACCCTTCCTTCTGTATCTACTGTCCCATTCTGAATGAAATCTACTACAGGATCGAACCTTTTAATTTAAAAGAAAAACGCTTTAATTTTTTAGGGCAGTTTGGAGTTCACAACACGACAGAGCAGAAGGTAGAGTTTCCTGAGCTCCCGGGGGTTTCACACAGTCACAGCCATCACCTTTGTCCCATCGGAATGGCACATTTGTTTCAGCTGCTGACCCCGAGCCCGTGGACGATTATCTTGCTTGTCCATAGTTTAGAGTTCCCTCTTGGTGTTACACTTTGTATAGATTGGGGCGGGGGAAGTATAATGGTGTGTACTTGCCACCAATGTGATACTGAGTGGCTTCACTGTCCTAAAAACCCCGTGTTCTGCTGCTCTCCTCTCCTTACTAATCTATGGCCACCAGAGATTGTTTTACTATCTTCATGGTTATACTGGTTTGTTTTTTGTTTGTTTGGTTGGTTGGTTGGTTCGTTTGTTTTTTTTTTTAATGATGTCATATAGTTGGAATCACACAGCATGTACCATTTTCAGATTGGCCTCTTTCACTTCAGAATACACAAATAAATGCTCTAGTCCTTTTATGACTTGGTCGCTTATTTCTCTCCCTTCCTTCATTCCTCTTTCCTTCCCTCCCTCTCTCCATGTGTGTGTGTATGTCTGTATGAATGTGAGTGTGCATATAGGATGTATGTGTGTATATGTCTGTATATGAGCGTGAATGTGCATTCAGTACTACGTGTGTTCTGTATGTGTGTACGTGCATGTATGTATGTGCATGTGTACGTGTGTGTGTGTGAGCACGAATATTAGTGTGCATGCGTGAGGAGGCTAGACACTGAGGTCTGCTGTCTTCTTTATCACCTTCTCGCTAAACCTGGAACGAACTCAGAGCGACTGGTTGACCACTACTCCCAAGGTCCTTCCTATCTCCACATCCCCACCTCTTGGGGCTCTAGGCATGCCCTGCTGTATCTGCACTTTTGATGTGGGTGCTGGGAATCTAAACTCAGATCCTCGTACTTGCTGTGCAAAGCTTTATTCCATCTTCCCAGTCCAAAAGCTCATTTCTTTGGGGTGCTGAATACTATTGTATCGTCTGGATACAACATGGAGTATTTATCCGTTCCTACAGCAGTGCAGTTTAAATATGGCCTCCCGAATTGATATGTTGAAAACGTAATCCCGAGATGGAAGAAGACAAGGAAGAACGTGGAAGCGTACTAGCACGATTGCTCTCCCTGCTGCCGTGACCTTTGCCATCAGATTCCATATTCTTCTTCAGTGTATGCAAAGACCCACACCCCAGACCTAGTTCCTGTCTTTAGGGCCAGACTGAGGACGTATCAGGGGTTGTTCTGAGGCGTGTACATTCTTATACTGAGAAGCCACTGTCTCGCTCTCCACACCATCGTCCATGGGGCCCGTTCTACCTTCCCATGACTGATCCAATCTTATCAAAGCCTATGCATCCCTCCGAAGACCTGATGAACACAGCATCGACGTAAGCTATGTATACTTGATTTGTTCCTTCTGCTTCCAGGTTCTGAATACTGCCTGTGTTGACTATGGGAACCAGAGGTAACTTTGACTGAAATTCCATTTGTGTATGAGCCTGTGACAGGATTTGGGTGGCACTGCAGCAAGGCCTTCTCATGGAAACAAGTGAGCCACTGTTCAGAAATCCTCCATGTGTGGAGTGTAGGGTGCTAGTGTGAGAGGAGAGCGAAGATAGTTGTCTGTAATAGGGACCATTGGACATTATGGGACTTCCCAGAATGAGTTCAATTCTCTTCCTAAAACTGACTATAATTCAGCACCACAGTTTTGCTAAGATTATATCAATATCTATATCATCTATATAACTGTGTGTGTATGTGTGTGTGTGTGTGTGTGTGTGTGTGTGTGTGTGTGTGTATGTTGCAGTAGAGATTGGTCCACCCCAAGGCCTGTCATGGACTCTGTCTCTGGAGGAACCTAGGCCTTAGAGGGACAAGGTACTGTCTGTGACCTGATCCTTGGTATGTTGTATCTGGCCTCCAGTGTTCTGGGCTTGCCTTCTCCAGGGTAGTTAAAGGGAGAGAGGAAACCACACAGTGCAAAGCAGCCGTGAGTGCTTGAGTACATGCCAATCACTGAGACTGGCATCTACACAGAGTGGAGGGGACCTGGGGTTTGCATTACACACAACACCCCGTGAGATCATTAAGGCTACTTCAAGCACATGGCTTTCAGGGTAGCCCCGGCCCCTCCCTTCTATGCAAGTAAAAGCAACCGGAGTCAACTGGGAGCAAATTAGGGAGGCGGAATAAAGCACACTTACTAAAAACCAGCAAGAAACTCTACTGTCTACTATTAGAAAAATTAGAGACCATTTAACAACACAAGACCATTTTGTGTTGGAAATAAAAAGAGGTCTTGAATGGAGAGTGCCAGGCCAACTTTGAGGGCTGACATCCAGGTGAGATCAAATATGGCTGGAAGGGCTGGGCCCAGACTAATCTGGGTTTACCTAAGTCCGTATTAGCCGATGAATAAAGACTGCCTGGTGAACCACATGTGTGAAAATTGGCCAAACACCAACTTTCCAAATTCATCCCATGTTTTCTTTTATAATTTTCCATGTCAGAGAAAAAAAACAGCCTAGGTACCATCCCCCACCACCACACATACAAATACCCTAGTTCTATGTCAAAATCAGCTCTAGAAAATGTAGAATTCTAACAGAGTATTCATAGTAAAGTTATGCCAACCTTTTTTTTCCCCTTGCATTTTTTTAAGTCTCTTTAGACCTCATGGTCATACCTCATATATTAAGATTCTAATTTGTTTAACATCTAGATGCTGAACATAAAGGCACCACTAAACGCTGATGAATGGGGCAGCTACTGCGTAGCCATAAATGGGAAGGGGGGGGTGTACAAAAAGAAAGGAAAGCACACACGTGATTTTCATTTCCTCATAGGCATCCCACCTGGAAACCTGCATCAGATCCTGAAATACGGATTGCTCCAAAGACTGTGAATGTTCCAAATGTCATCCTAAATTAGTAAGTGTCTTTAAATCTTCACCCTTTTGCCACATTTTAGAAATGTTTATTACGCGTCATAAATCTTATTCATATCCACATAAATTGAGTCCCCAGCCATGAGGGAGACGCTTTTCTCTACTCACAGATCTTAGGTTTTGACATCAAATATTGTGATTGGAACAAAGGAAGACTCTCTGCAGAGGAAAACTCATTTGAGGAGTAATACTCTTTCTACCTCCTGTTGGTGTGAAAAAAAAAATTTAATATCTCTGAAATTCTGTTTAGTGAATTTGGGGGTGGGATGAAATAAATTGTCAAGTTCCCCCCAGTGAACATTTTCATAAGTCATTTTTACTACTACATCTGAGTTCTGATGGAGGGCAACAAACGCCATCATGGGGAATAACACCAATGGTACAGAAATCAAAGTTTGTTAATATAGTATTTTTAAAAAAGCAATTTGTAAAAGTCAGAAATGACCAACAGTGGGATATCCGTGAACATCAGAACAACAACAAAAAAAGCAAGATGAGAGGGGAATTAAGGAGTTATCTTCAGAACATGTAGTTGGCTTTTCCAAGATGCCTGAGTATCAAACACTAACTCAAAAACTGACCCATGGTAGAAGACTTTTCTCTTTCCAAATACAGATATGGAAAAGTGTTATTAAATACTGTTCTGCATACTTTTGAAGAGTGGAGATTCTTTTTCTCAGAGTTTTAAAAGTTGGACATGAGCAGTTTTAGGAAATACCTGATTTCCATGGCTTTTCTTCTTTTGCCTTGAGTTCACAGAGAAACGTTTGCAGATGGTCCTTCAGAGTTGCTGTGAACCGTGAACCCTGTTTGTCATCCCAGTGAAATATGCAATGTTTTAAGAAGACATCACCTAGCTGTGTGACTGGCTGTCTAAGCTTTCCCCCAAGCTCATTGCTTAGGTCCCTGCCCAAAGAGGAACACACAGGCCTTGGGTTGGGTACAGTGACCCTCCAGATTTTGTTCTGCCATAGAAAGTTGTAGGCAAGAAACCTAGAACTAAACCAGGTCCATGGTCTCCGTAGGAGCTTGCAAAGCCCTCCATTCAGAATTCAGGTTATAGCTCAAGAGAAAATTGCCCTTACAAATCCACCCCACCAATGCTTAAGACCTGAGTAGAATAGATTAAATGATGGAAACCTTTCATGACCAGCAGGACATGAGAGAAAACATTTGATTTCATTTTTGTCTTGTGAGACAAGGCGTCATCATAGTGTAGCTAAGAACTTACCATATGGCCCAGGCTGACCTCGAACTGGCAAAAATCCTTCCTACCTCAGCTTCTCAAGTACTAGGATGAACAATATCTACACTAGAGCTAACCAGAAAACACTCTTTAAAAAATCAGCTTTGTTCCCCCAGCTCTGGAGATCCCACCCTATTGATTTTGAGACAGACTCAGGCCACTGCTTTCTTAGAAATGAAACTATCCGGGTGATTCCAAAGTCTGGTAGACCACCATGGAAGATGTACCTCCCAGGCTCCCTCCACCAACCACACACCTGCTATCTGAGGGTTTCTAGCACTTTAGCACATCTGCACTGCTTCTCTCCTTAGGCCATTGTCTCTTCTTACCTCACACACACACACACATGCATGCACGGCACACATCCAACATATGCCTAAATCAGGAAAACTTCAGTTGGGAAGGTAACTGATGCCAGCTTCTGCAGTGTCTAATGTAAAGCCCGAAACAGAGCTGAGGTTAACTAAACAAACAGTTTACCTGTCGTAGAACCGGAAGTGAATCCTTCCCATGTCTAAAATTCTGCAGCTCCTGCTTTCCCACTAATAGCATTAAGATAAAGAGTAACCTCAAATACAAAACCCTGTGGTCTTGTGCATTTTAGAGAATGAGTGTTCAAAGACACAATTCTACACCAGATTGCCCCGTTTCAAGGAAAATGCTTGTCCGCCATGAAGGGCTGGCCCTTTATTAGCTCTCCTTAAGGTCGCTGGTTGAAAGCAAGGAGTCTTTGAGGACATGTCCTCTCTATTTTTTCTATCAACATAATATACTGTCTATTGATGAAATAGTTAATGAAGAAACCCCATGCAAGATTCTAAGCGCTTACTAAGATTTTCCCTTTAGAAATGTATTTTGTAGCTGGTATTGTCGGCTGTGATTAAATCAACTCACAACCTACAAAAAGAAAACAAAAGTATTCAAAAAAAATTAAAAGCCCAGATGCTCACCACTGGAAAATAAGAAAATTTAAGCATTCTCTGAGCAGTTAGCAAATACATACATAAAATCTGAACAGTACATTCACTTACTGTCAGCCTAAACTGAAGTTGATCTAGCCCAGTGTCAACCGCTACCTGTCAGATACTAGTGGAAAGCCATTCCACCACGGGAAATGGATCAAGAGAAATAAATAACTTCCAGTGAGTGTGCATACAAGGATGGACGCCCGCAACCAGGCTTCTAGATAAATAATAGAACTCATGTCCTGAACAAATTGGGGCTTGTACATCTGTAGGTCCTTGATGATCCGCTTTTCATAAATCTGCCTAGCACTAATGACTAAAATGCATTTTTAATAAATTAATTTGGAATAGATGGTGCTCCAGAGGGAAGTTGGGACTCGACTCCACATTATTAATAGTTAAAATGGAAGCATCAATTTAGGAGCACTTCTGCAGCTGCTGTAATACGGAGCCCAGCCTAAGTGACTGCCGCTGACCGCTGACCGTAACATCGCCGTAGATTTGCAGGGTCCTTACAGCTGTTCGGAGGGCTTGCCCAAGCATTCTCGCTTTTGAAAAATGATTCACTTATTTGGGTTATCTATTTTACGCTGTCTGTTCTACAGTCACTGGCAAGCGTTGTCTTATCCATGTACCACGCTTGTGTGTTCTCCGTCTTGGTCCTTAAGCCAGGGCTGAGTACTACCCCTGGCAAAGCCATAGAGAATAGTGGTCTAACTGGGACAAAGGGGATCAGGGCTGTGTGCTTGCTTTATCCAACTGACCTAGAAAGAACAAAGTCTGTATCAATGCCCAGAGGTTAATCCTTGCAATCCCAAATGCTCAAATACGCGGCTTACATGACCTTCGGTACTTTTTCTGGGTCACTAATGCCCAAGTGCGGATGACCTGCCTGCGAGAGGTAGTCAAAGACACACTGCGGAGCAGCAAATGCTCCATTACAGTTTTTCCTCTCCATGAAACCTAGCTGGGCTCTGTCTCCTGAGAGCTAATTCCCATCGGCCAAAAGAACTCAAGGGTGCAGGAGAACAGGGGACAGCTTTGTTTAGTATCAAACATGACACAGCTACTAGAATGCTTGACTCCTGGTAGATGCCTGGTACATGTGTATGTGGTCATGTTTGTGAGGATGTACATGAGTGTTGAGGAGCATATAAGTATGTATGTGTGCATAGGTGAGAAAATCAGGTGTGCTTTTCTCTCTCCTCCTCTCTTCTCTTCTCTTCTCTTCTCTTCTCTTCTCTTCTCTTCTCTTCTCTTCTCT
>NW_026596162.1:9306604-9382521 GCF_907164565.1 Psammomys obesus
CTTCTCTTCTCTTCTCTTCTCTTCTCTTCTCTTCTCTTCTCTTCTCTCCTCTCCTCTCCTCTCCTCTCCTCCCCTCCCCTCCTCTCCTCTCTTCTCCTCTCTTCTCCCACTTCTCTCCTTTCCCATATACTCTCTCCCCTCCCCTCCCCTTCCTTTTCTTTTCTCTTTCTTTCCTTCTTTCTTTCTTTCTTTCTTTCTTTCTTTCTTTCTTTCTTTCTTTCTTTCCCTTTTGGAAGCACAGTTGTGAAAGAACAGTTGGCTTGGAACTTTGATTCCTTTAGGCTGGATGACTAGTGAGCCCTAGGTATCTACTTCCAAGCATGCTCAGTTGTTTGTTCATTTACATGGATTCTGGGGATCTCAGATTCTCATGCTTACCCAGCACATGCTTTGTGGACTGACCGTCTCTTCAGCCCCAGCATGCAATACTTCAGTGTTGAAAGAATGGCTATGTGGGGGCTGGAGAGATGGATTAGAAGTTAAGAGCACCGGCTGCTCATCCAAAGGTTCAGAGTTCAGTTCCCAGCAACCACATGGTGGCTCATAGTCATCTATAATGAGATTTGGTGTCCTCTTCTGGAGGGCAGGTGTTCATGCAGGCAGAACCCTATAATAAATAAATAAACAAATAAATAGATAGGTAAATAAATAAATCTTTATAAAAGGAAAAAAAAGAGGCTTGTATAGCTCAATTGATAAGGCTTCTAAGACTAAATCTGAGAGTTCGGGGTTCAGTTCGCTGCTACCTTAAGAAGCAAAACAGCTTCATTATTTCCACATCCTGTATTATCCTGTGTGGTACAGATGGAGCTTACTCCTTCTGGAACCAAGTCAACCACGTATTGAAAATATTTGAAAAAAACGAAAAGGGTCCTAAGTGTGTTTTCCATATCATTATTTTGTGGACAGTATGGGATAAACGCTATTTACACAGCATCTCCGTTGTAGTAGGTGTCATATGTAACAGAGGGACCAACTAAAGTACACAGGAGGCTGTACGTGGGTTCTCTGCTAACGGTGCGCCATTTTATATGAGTCTCACGTGAGGGTGTGCTATGGGAGTGGGAATCTGGATTCCATAGTGGGAGATAACCGCAGTAGGCCCAGCGGCGGTATAATGTTCTTTTGAAATGTATAGACCTTACCTTTGTTCATTCAAATGCTGATTTCTCTCCCCCACTCCCTGGTTTCAGTCCAAGATATTGTATTGTGGTGCTTATTCTAAGCATCACCTGTCTCATCCTTGTGTAAACTTCTAAATAAAGCAACTAGACACTATGTTGAGCAAGGAAAGGAAGTAGGTGGGAAAGGGGAGGAGCCAGAGGACAGGAACTAGGGGAGGAGCCAGAGGACAGGAAAGGGGGGGTGACAGGAAAGAGTGGGAGGAAAAAAGGCAGGAGAGAGCTGGGAGAAAGAGCTATAGATCTTGGAGGAAGTGGAGCATGAACCAGACCTAAGATTTCACAAAAAGCAAGTATAACGGGTAAAATCTAAATGTTAGAAAACTATGAGGGCTTAGAGGTTTAGGAGGGAGTAACTATTGCCCAGCATTGTGTTCTAGGTTAACTAAATAAATTCCAGTGTCTGTGTGGTGATTTGGGTATACAGCTGTTTAGGATTAACAGCAGCATTACTAAAAGATAAACCAACAGTAAATATTAAACACCACCTACAACAGCCCAGTTCATTCTTTGCAATGACCTATCTTTTCAGAAATATCAGACTGATGTGATAATTACCGTTTGCCTTGAGTAAATAAAAGACAATTATTTTCTCTACACTCAGCAAACCCTGAGTGCAATCCAAGGAACGGTCTCTGTGTAAGCACACAGGCCTCATAATAATGCCATCAGCCTTGTATTGATAATTAATGACTGTTTCATAGAATACAGAGACTGAAGCCTGGCACTTAAAACAAATTATCCCTTTCTTTCCCCTTAAAACTGTTCCTGATTAGATAACTGCCAGACCTTGGCAATGTTGTGAAATAAACCTGCAGACACTCTGAGATCAGAGTGACACTGCGTGCCTGGCTCTCACACTAGCAGACTGGGGGGGGGGGGGCTGGCTCTAGCACCCATTAGCATGAGCTAATGAATAAGCATTCCTGTCCCTGTCACATTCCTTGCCTGTTATTAGTCAAAACCTGAACTTCAGCTTAATTGTAGAAACCAGCCCGCCCATGGCAGATAGAGGGCACAGTCCCCATTGTTGTGGATGCATGCAAAGTGCTAATTGCAGGGACCATGACAGCTAACATGCCCCGGCACTACACTGAGCAGTAGGTGGGGTGCTGGGAGAACAGATTCAGAGATGAGAAATAGCATCTTCAAAAGCCCTCAGGGTTTGATTTTTCCTCACACTTATTTAGCTTGGCACATTCACCTCGATCTCTTAAGGACAAGAGGGTTATATGAATCCAGCTTCTCACATTTTCTTTCCATTTCACTCCAACTCTCCTGAATTTGGAATTGATCACCATAGAGTCTACATATGCTGGTCCCCCATGTCCCTGACTCTCTTGCACCTCTCCTGATGCTTCTGCTTGTCTACCTTGAGATTTGCTTTCTTTGCTAGGGAATCAACTGGAAGCTCAGAAATATTTTTCAAATAAATGATATCTATGGTTATACCAGGAATTCGTGCCAAGTTTTTAAATGTTGTTAAAACTCCTCTGTGTTTGCAGGGCCCTTTGTTGGGATGATTATGGGGTACTTTTCTTGTTGCTATGACAGAAAATCTGACAGAAACAACTTGAAGGAGGAAGAGCCTGTTTCAGCTCAGACTTTGAGAGGCTGCAAACTATCATGGCAGAGACCTTGGTGGCTCTGAGTGGTGATATCAGGTCTCTGAGGGTACTTGTTCACATCTTGATGGACCCGGAAGCAGGTAGAAATTGAGTTGGAAACAGAGGCTGAGCTATGAGAGCTAAGACTTTCTTTCCCACCAACGACCTGCTTTCCTTAGTGAGGTCCCAGCTTCTAAAGGTTCTGCAGCCTCCAAGAACAGCAGCACCAACTGGAGAACAGGAATTCTAACACATGAGCCTGCTGGGACTATTTTGCGTTCAAATCATGACAGAATGTTCAAGATTTTTCATTCTTTATATTTAATCCATGTAATTTCCATACTAATGAATTCTCCTTTCTTTCTGTCCACTTTTCTATCTTAGAATGGGTCTAATCATCTCAATACTTACTTCCTGCATCCAATTGAAGTGTTTTGGTCATGACAGCAATCACCCTAATAGCATTAAGCAAAATAGATTCTTGACACATCTTATTTAAAAATCAGTAAAAGAGCTGGTGTCAAGTGCAATGTTATTTGAAAGCTTGTATGTCATGAAGGCTGCTCTCCTGCTCTCCGTTTCCCTGGATGTCTTCAGAAAGATGTTTCATTCTTAGGATTTCCAATGGGGTCAGGGTGACACTCCTTTAAGCCATCTTCTTATGTGCCAGTCAACAAATAGAGAGGAGAAAACAATTTGCTTCTTAAGCTTGAACGTCAGTAACGTCCAGTGACTAGATTGGCTCACGTGCTGCCTCACGGACCATTCACTATGATGGAGAAGAATGCTCTCATATTTCATTATCCTGGCCCACAATCTTCATGCCTGGAGCCTGGGGGAGGAGTCTGATGTGTGAGAACAATACACACTGAGAGTTATGTGGGGCATCCCTTAAACAAAATCAGGCCTAGTGCCTCGAGGTGCAAAAGTGGGCACAAGATGGCATCCACAGTGGTCCACTGACTTACCATCTGAGGAATGACTTGGATCAATGACTTAAATCACAAAGACACTCTGAATCCCTTAAATTAAAGGATAGAGGGGGACATGAGAGACAGTTCACCTCCTCTAAGACTGTATTTACCCACTTAGTCCTGTGGAGGCTTTCAGCAGGAATGAGTGACATGCAACAGAACTCCTCTGGACATCATACATCTACACAGAGTGCCCTCTTATCTGAGAAGATTATGTTCTAGGACCCTTCCATGAGCTCTGAAACCACGGAGGGTAGAAAACCCTACATCTGCTATGATTCTATCCAAACACCTTAAATTAAAACACCAGATGAGTTCACAAGAAGCAGCAGATAAGTGCTCCTGGCGATAAGTGCTACCTAGCATTTGAGTGTGAGAGTTGTGATTCAATTAACATGTCCCAAAGTGAATTTGGAAGTTGAGAATATAGTTGTGCCGAACTGGGGGAAGAGGGCCTCCTTTGGAGCTTGGGCTTAACGCCGTAGGTCGTTGTGGGACAAAACAAGGCTGTTTCAATAAAGCGACGAACTTCGTCTGATCTTCCGTTGTTCTTGCTTCTTGTGGACTTCTTGTGGACTAATTATTTTGTTAGGCAGTATTATAATGAGTGATGGGCACGTTTCCATGATTGCTAACGGCTGAGTGTACACCATGCTGCAAAATATCAGTGGGGCTGTTTGGCGGCAACACATTATGATGGTGATTATCAGTATAAATTAAGTTTATGTTGATATAATTAGCAGTAGAGCTAAAGTAATATTTATACTGATACAAATTATACCTAAGCCACACTAGTGCAAACAAACTGTCAGTGCTGACATGGTGGGATAGCTTGATCTTGCAGGGAGGGATATTTATATACATACAATTGGTATTTACTTTCCTCTCTTTCTTCACAGGCAAAAAACAAGAAGCTTTGCACATCTGGAGCCTATAACATAGCTAAACAATTCCCACCAAGGATAGATACGTGCTCTCTAGGTAGTTCTGGCCTGAAACAGCTAAGCTGGGATGGGAGAAGGAAGAGGGAGACAGGAAGAGGTAAGAGGAAATGTGATATATAAGTAACTGATTGTGAGTTTTAGGACAACAGTGAACTAATAGTAATCATTAGTCACAGAGACACAGACAAAAGGATAAGTTTCTAGCTAGAGTTCCGTGTCATGAACTTTGTCTCTGCTCTGGGATATTGGATGCCGTGTGACACATTACATTTTCAAGTTTGTTGGCGTCAGATGGTGCTCTGCTCCTTGAGCAGTCTGCCAGACCCTTTAAGCTCCTTAATCTCAGTATCCAAAGTGCCAACTTGATCCCTTCTTCTTTCTTACACTCATTGTATATACCACTTTTAATCGATGAGACCATCCCTGGTATAACTGGGATTTTTCTCTTATTTAAGACTAAGGGAGTAATATGGAAAAGGGTGTGTAATTTATGAGGGTAAAATACCTAGCGGCAGAGGTGATATTTGGATCCCAAACCAGCTGGTTTTGAAGTCATTCTATTTTTGGAATATTTGTTCAGCTGGCAAATATTCACTCAACAAATATTCATAAGGATTACCACTTGCAGGGCACTGTTCTGGAAGCGTTATGTACACTCGTGGACTAAGGCAGCAAAAACTCCTGTCTCCTGGAAATCTGCACAGCAGCCTCCTGGCCTCACTTTGCGAAGCTTCAGATCAAGAGTCAACTATGTTCCCATTAAATGGAAGTTTCCAGAAATAAGTGGCTAACGAGTTTTTAATTGCTCACCATTTTGAGATGCGTGATGAAAGCTCGTGCTGTGGTGGTCCTCTTGCTGCACCTCACCTGAGACATGACTAACCTCCTTATCGACTGTATTCATACAGTATGGGCTGCGTACCCAGTCACGACATGGTAGCCATATTGGCTGTCAGATCAAGTAGCCTTCATTTTATTTAACAGTGCACCCAAAGCACAAAAGAGGAGTGATGCTACAGTTCAGATACATCAAAGAAATCATTCCTATGCCATGTCACATAAGTGCAAGGAAGGGTGAGCACAGGACAGTAGGATATTTTGAGAGGGGCCATGTTCATATAGCCTTCATTCTAGTGTATTGCTAAAATCGTTTTAATTACATGTTAATCTCCTACAGTGACTAATTTGTAAATCAAACTTTCTCATAGGTGTTTTTGAAGGTGTGCCTTTGAAGGGAATTCTGGGACTCGGGTCTTTTTCTCTTTTGCCTTTGCCAATGAGATAGGCAGTTTATTCTGCCATGTGCTTCCTATTGTTACAATTTGGCACCCGCCAGAGGCCTAAAGGCAAAGGGTTGGTTTCATCTTGGATTGAAAACTTTGAAACTATGAGTCCAAATAAGCCTCTGTTTTTCTTAAGTTAATTGTTTCAAGTACTTTGTTATAGTGATGGCATTCTGACTAGCATGGGGCCCAATACTTCCCATGATTGGAGAAACTTGAAAGTTTCTGTCTTTGGCCTGGGATGCTGAGTGATTCCTGGGAAATGGGAGGAGATGTTTAGTCTCCAATTTCAAGGAGGTGAGAAGGAATGAGACTTCCAAGGCTTGCTGGGATATTGCCTATGCAGCATCGGTCAATATCATCTTCTGAATATTAGACCTCTGCTCTTAAAAAAACAAAAACAAACAAACAACAACAACAACAACAAAACATAAGCAAGGAGCAATGACGAAAAACATGCGTAAGAACGGCTGCCTAGATATTTCAGTTAAGGTCAAGCCTGATGACCTGAGTTCAATCCCCAGACTCACACGGTATCAGGAGAAAACTGATTCTGTGGGTTGCTCTCTGACCTCTGACCTCTATATGCTGATGTAGTCAGAGCAGCTGTGGGCTGAGGGTGAGCTCTGGACTGCATTTCCTCTCCCTGTAATAAAATACCATCACAGGATAATTTATAAGGAAAAGAAGAGTGTTTCTTGGTTCTGTAGGCTGGGGAATCCTTTACCGAGTGCCTTTGCACACACGGACTCCGAACACAGCGGAGAGAATGCTGGCTGGGCGCTCCGCATCACCTCACAGAGCCACCGACTCCACCTCACCTTTGACCTCATCTTACTCTGATTACAGCCCAAAGGTCTCACCTCTTGCCATCATTAACAAGTGAACTTGGGGATTCACTTTCCATCACGTGGATGTGTCAAGGAGTTGTTCAAACCATGGCAAGAGTTCCTTATGCCACCTATGGGGCCTCGCGAGGGAGGCTGCAGACAGGCTAGCTTGTGCTTCTGGAACATGCGCCTTCTTCCTGAAGCCCTTTCTCTCCTGTTTTCCCAGCCACCCTACTAAGAATAATAAGCAACCATGAGAAGCAAAATCAGGCGCACACGCGCTAATTTGCACTCCCTTACTTCCAGCACCCAAGGAAATGGACAAATTTGTTTTAAAGGTGAAAAAAAAAGGGTCAAGCTTTATTTTTCCCTTCCAATATGCCAAGGCTGCCCTTTGGAGGGAATCATATCTATACCAGTTGGAGGAAGCCAGTGTTTAGTGGCTTTGGAGTTTGGAGCTTATGCGCCCAGGCTGTGTCACCTGGATGTATCCTTAGACAAGCCAACGGCCTCGGCATCCTTTTCCCAATCCACCGACTGGCAGGTTTTGTTTCTGTTTTTGTTTTTTTAGGATTCATTGTGTTCAAACCTATGAAGCATCTAGAACAGGCCCTGTCACCTGACGTCAGAAAGAGCATCGTGTGGGCTGTGACTACCTCACAAAGCCTTCGCCAGTGAAGTCAGTCTCTGGCTTCATCTCCAAAGCTCAGCTGCCTTTTTCGCAGAGTCTATCCTGCCAGCTTGGGCTCAGAAGTGTGCGGACGGCAGTGTCTGGAACTTCCTCGCTAGTCCATCTCCTGTTCCACATCAGTTAAGCCACATTTTGGCTTCAGATTTAACAGGAAGGACTAATCTTTGCCTCAGTCCCAAATCACTAGGCAGCATAGACATGAGAAATTTGTGCTCTGGAGTTAAAGGCAACTTACAGCTAGGGTCTAAGGCCCTTCACCCTCAGTAACACCCTGTAATAAAACAGGGTTCTTACTGCCTGGAGTTTTTTGTTTTGGGTTTTTTTGGGGGGATATGTTCTGGCTGGTAGTATCCTTGATTTTGGGGGACTTCCTTGCACCTGAGCTGGGGGACATCAACCTACCGCTGGAATCCATGCATGGACACCCCCTATGCTGGATACCACCTATCCGTAGCTTATCATTTAAATAGCCAACGGATGCCTTATGCCTGAGCCTTAAGACTGCATGGCTTTGGTATTTGGGAAGAGAAACGCCGGTCCTTTCCAGCTGAGGCTTTCATTCCTTGATGGTCCTTTGCTATTGTGTCTAGGACAAAAAGCGATATTGCTTGGCAAGACTTCCTTTGGTGGTATGTTTTCATTACTTCACAAACACATTGTAGGCTCACACAACACATATGAACACATAGGTGTGCACACACACACACACACACACACACACACACACACACACACACAAAGCCAGGCACATCCAGTAGAAGAGAGACCCTGCCACACATTGCTGATCCTCTGTGGCCTTGCATTCCATCAAAGCCTTCATTCTCTTCGAGGGTAAGTACCACACCCTTCTGAAGGAAGTGCCTGCAATGGAGCCATTGATGGGGCCTTCCTTTAACTGTGACATTTGAGGAGAGGCTTTGAGTTAGGGAGCGACATGGTGCCTGGAGGCTTGCAAAGGGATGATGGGAAGAAGGGGTTACCCAAGTCTCTCAGTGGGCCTGGGTCTAGGAGTCTTAGTTTAGAGACGTGTGTCCTGGTCAGAAACGACACAGCTGAGAGCTAGCCTCCCAGGAGCTGCTGTCATGGTGCTTGTGATGTGTATTATCAAACCTTCCTCTCTCCCAGGGGTGTCACCGGCTTCCTGTGCACTTTATTAATACTGCTGCTGCCAGTCACAGAGTGCCGGGAGCCAGAGGAACACCAAAGCCATCTGATTTATTTTTTTTTCCATGGATTTTAAATTTTCAGTTTGTTGATTGGGGGGGGGGGTAGCATTCAGAAAAATGAGTTTAATTGTATCATTTTCATATACATGTGCTTTTAATGTATATCATATATATATATATATATATATATATATATATATGTATGTATATCTATGTGACTTCTAAAAGCTGGACCACTACCTTTAGTGATGGTGAGGTCCAAGGGGAATGTCACAGTAGCTGGGTTTCTCAGTTCCTGTCTCGCTTGTATGGGTAGGCTGGCCAACAGGTGGTCCAGTCCGGAGAGGCTCATTCATCAGCCGTTCATCTAACAGCTACCACTGTCTTTCTCTCTAGCCAGCTCCACAATAAATGACAGCCTGCCTTCCAGCATTGTCAGGATCCCTGCCCACCGCCACTGCCCGTTCTCATTGCAGAATGTCCCGTGAGTGGCGCTCCCTGAGGCCTGGCGGTTTAGAGTGTGAGGAGTGTCTTCCCTCTCTTCCCCTGGGAGCAGCGGCCATGGGGTAAGTACTGCTTCTCTGTGAGAGAAGCCCCTCTACCTGATGCACAGCCACGCTGACACTCCTGGGTGATACTGGCAGGCAGCAGTCGCTTGTGATCACTTGTGATTTCTGTCTACCGCTTCCTCTTTCTTATTTTGAAACAAAGTGACAATAGTAGAATCTGAAGTTGAGGCTGTAACTCAGTCAAGTGCAATGCCTGTCCAGCATGCCTGAGGCTCAGGGGTTCTGTCCCCAGGACTGAATAAAGCAGGCATAGGTATGTGTTCTTGTACATAAAGGTTGGAGGATCAGACGCTCAAGGTCATTATTGGCTATTCAGTGAGTTGGAAGGCATCCCGAGTTCTTACATGAGACCCTGTCTCAAACGACAAAATATAGATCAACAAATAGAATCATTATGTTGGACCTTCCCATAGATGTTGAGACACATTAAAATTTCTATTAGTCAGGACAGGTGCTATTCTCAAAATACCAGTAAGGGTCTCCATCCCAGGAGTGGGCCTGTGCTCTCAGACACAGGACTCTGAGACTGGAATGGCTTCTACTCCTCTATTAAGATAGACTCCAGCATGCTGCTCTACAAGGGGAGTCTCTGCCAGTTTTACAGGTCATCAGTTTCCTGTCAGCAGAGGGAGGGTCACGTGACACCTCAGCTCGCTGCAGAACCTTGGAATCTTGAAATATTGGAATCTGACATCTTAGAATATTACATCCTGCCAGGTTTTTCCCAGCTCGTCAATGGAAAATTTTACCACAAACCGGTGGCGAAGAAGATACTGTCTTAAAGGACACGTGCCATCTAGTGAAGTGTTATTGCTGATGGCTGTCATACATGGATGGATATAAGTCATGCATGGATGGATGGAACTGAACCAGGGGCAGGGGTGAAAAGGGTGTGTGTCATAGCCTCACACCCCAGAACTGCTGCTCCCTAGGAGTACGGCTTTGAGTATCTTATCTCCATGGACATCACTTTCCTCACCCGGGAAATGGGGGCTGGATCTCAGTCACAGGGTCCTCATCACAATCAGAGGTAAGACATTTTGCATACCTGTGCACACACACACTGTGCACTCGTGTTTATGATGGCATTGTCTGCCAGAGCGAAAAAGCCGGACACAAGCCAGGTGCCTGTTGATGGACAAGGGATTGGCAAAATGCGATACTTACCTATGGTGAAACTTCAGCATTGACAAGGAGGCAGTTCTGATGCATGCCGTGATGTGGGTCAGTGGTGGCATGGTGCTCAAGGAAGCAAGCAGTCACAAAAGGACAGACAGCATGCGACCCCATTGACACACATACCTACAAAGTCACCAAACTTGGAGGCAGAGAGTAGAATGGCTAGTAGGACCATGCGGGTGGGAAGGGAGAATGACTGTTGAATGTGAACAGAGCTTTAGTTTAGGATGTGGGAAGCTTTGGAGATGGATGGTGGTGACGGCCTCATGACAGAGAATGTATTTACACCACTGAACGGCACACCTCTATGTGGCTAGAGCAGAAATTTATGTTATGGCTAGATATACACATACCTGTGAAGGCTGTAGTACCCTCTACGGTGCCTTGCTCTTGGGCAGATGCTCATTAGATGATCACTAAGAGAATAATGACAAGGAATTAGAACTCTCGTAGTGGAGTCTGCGGTGAACATAAGTGGGATAAATTACATCACTTTCCCGTACTACATTTGTTCTATTGCTACAAAGACTCCTGGTATGTTTTTCTCCCCAAGGTGAAGCCCGAATGAAATTATTACATATTTAGGGGAGGGGCAGGAGACATTTGCACCAACAGCGATGGAACTAAGATGAATTCAGATCTTTCCCAGTTTGCCCTTTGGATGCACGCTTGCCTTCCTCTGGGTTTCGTGGACAGCCTTTGTCAAGCTGGGACAACAGGAGGTAACACGGATCTTTCATGGACAGGTTTCCTGGCCTTGACTTGGAGCCTGCCATACCTCTGCCATTGAGCCTTGTTCCCCACAGGGAACAAGTGAGAAAACAGATTTTCTTCTGTCAGGAAAACATGCAGTCGAAGTCCAATCCTCCCTGGAAATGGTCACTAAGAAAGCAGAATGCGTCTAATGCTAACAGAGCCCCAATTCATTGCTCTCGGAGCCTGTAGCGTTTTATGCTCCTCTGCGAGCATAATCAAGGGAGTGATTCCGAACCTTGTTAATCAGAAAGGGCCCTTTAAAAATGTCATGCTGTCAATATAAAACTTTGCTAAATTGCATTATAAATGCCAGATTCAGTCAACTAACACATTTAACACCGTTTCTTAAGTACAGTTTAGATTTTATCCGTGCCAGGGAGAACAAGAAAAATACCCCTGGAGAGCTGAAGCCCGTGGATTCATTCTGCTAAGCCCACTTCCCCCAGAGAGGGATTATAAATATTTTATTCCAGAGCCAAGCCATACTTCTAGCGCTATTGTCAATACAGTGCCTCCCTCCTCCCCCGGCCCCAAAGTTGCTGGCTTTAAAGCTGGATGATTCATACAGCTGAGAGGTTAGTGGGGAGTAAGTGTCTCAGTCTTGTTTTTCAATTAGGGGCAATTCCTCTGGCTTCCGTTTTATGCCAGACAGGTAAGGTTTCTTGCCAGGTGAAAGCTAAGCATCGTAGGCACCTGCAAAGGAGAAAGGAGGCACCTACTGTTTAACTGCCGGGGAACCCAAGACCATCAAAGCAAATTTTGTGTTAGGGAGCGTATTAGTTGTCTTTCCCATCACTGTGACAAAATGCCTGACACAAGCAACTTATAAAAAGGAAAGGGAATTTGTTTTGGCTCCTGGTTTCAGAGGTCCAGCCAATGGAAACTTAGCCCCATGTGTTTGAGCAGAGCATCGTGGTGGTGAGAATGGGTGAGAAAGGTCCTTCTTTCCATCATGGTAAATGGGAAGAAGAGAGAGGGAAGGGATGCTAGCCCTACTCAGGGCTCCCACGTTTCTTGCCCCTCTTCTTTCTAAACTCCAAGCTCAGGGAATGATGCTATGAATCAGGGCATGTCTTCCCTACGCGGCTAATTCTCAGGGGAAACAGCCCCTCAGGCGCACCCAGAGCCATTCCTCAGCAACCTCCTCGGGGGCTTCCCAGTTCACTCAAGTTCCAGCCAAAACCAACAGGAAGAATCACTAGGTAATTTGCCAAAGACCAATCCCTATTTCCTTCTCTTCCACTAAAGGACTTTACTTACAGACTGTTTTGATTAATTCAATGTAGTCCTTTCTCCCATCTCCCTATTCTGTTTTGGAGTAGCCTGATTAAAAGCTTTAGAGCCTGTAGTTGGACTAGAAGTCCTTTACAGATCTGAAAATAGTCACCAAATATTAGAATCTCTGACTGCAAAGAAAGTCTTTTTTTTTTTTTTTAATGATAACGAAGCAGTAGTTTGTGTGTGCAAGCCTATGCCAATGCAAAAATATCTCGATCTACATAAAGGATAATGTTTTGAAAGATTCCCCTCCCCGCACCCTTGTTTGTTCTTCCATTTATATGGTCCCAAGTTCTTTATCTCAGAAGCAAAGATCAAGGTGACACATAAGGTCTTTTCATGGCTGTTGATTTTCTCGTCTTGCCCTCTGTTCATTTCTGTGGCTGTGATAAAAGCCCTCTGACCAAAAGCTATTTGGGTTTATCTACAATGTCCATTGCTGAAGGCGCTGAGGCAGGAACTTGAAGGCAGATCTCCCTTGCTATTCCACACAACACCACACCCCTCCCACTTAAGAACCATAGAGAATGTTGCTTGCTGGCTGGCTTGTGAGCACTTGGTATATAGCCTGCTGGTTTTCTGCTATGGTTCAGTACCATCTTCCTAGAAATGGTACCTCCCCTAGTGGGATAGGCTTTCTCACATCAATTAACAACCAAAATAACCCCCTAACAACATGCCCACTTGCTGATCTGATGTAGGCAGCTCCTCCATTGAAGCTCTTCTCTCAGATGACTCTAGGTTGTGTCATGCTAAAAACAGTCGGGATACCCTCTAAAAAGACCCATGTCCATTACACAATAGCCAGCATTCACTCGGAACTTCCCATGGGCTGAGCTGCTCCTAAGTGCATATTCTCATCTCTTCCCTTTTTTCCCTTTATAGTAAGATGAGAACAATACCATTACCCCTATTTTACAGATGAGAATGTTGAGGCACAGAGGCAGAGAGTATCTGGTTCGGGATGCCACCTCTCCTGACATCAGAATTGGCTTAGTAATGCATGGTGTGTCTCATCCCTAACTAACAAACAGCATCCTCTGTTCACTAGCATACAGGAAGTTCACAGGGGAGGGGCTGAAGCACTTCTGCCTCTGCATAGGGCCAGGACACAACCTCTGGTTGAAGCATCAGGAAAGTAAGCAGAGCTGGGTAGGAGACAGACGAGCTGTGGACAGTGTCAAGGAAGGCCTCTGTGGACCACAGGGAGGCCTTGGAAGCTGCAGTGGTCGCTCAGTGTTGTCCTGAATTAGGAGTAAGTGTGTGGGTCTTTGGATCATGTATACACTGTTCCTCCACAAATCACACATGTATGAGGGCTGCCCGGAGAAAAGCCTGGCTGTAGGTGAGACGTTCTGCCTAGCACAGGCCATTTTGGGAGGTTAGTGTCTCAAACTGTCCAGGATATCCTCGGAGCCCAAGTCCTGTCTGGTGTCATCACTCTGACATGTGGTTGATGGGGGGAACTCCTGGACTGACCGAGAACAGTTCTGCGCCTTGGCAGATGGCAGCTCTGACAGAAGTTAGGTTCAAGGGACGTGAAGAAAGCCACCCTGCCACTGCAGTCATGGGTGAGCTGAGTTTGTGGCTGCTACACGTACCCACAGATGGGGACTTTCATAACCCTCAGGTCCTTCAAATGACAGCTGTCCCTAGTGCCCTGAATAGCTCTGCTTAAGCGCTGTTTTGTCAAAAACGTCCTCCTCAAACATGAAAGTGGTATTGGACTGTAATATTCCATGTAAGGATATAACTGGCTGGCCAAAAAATAGAAGGTTACTGAGATAAAGTATGGACCTGTAAGGCAGAGAACACACATTATGGACACTGCTGTAGTTACATGTCTGCAGTTAAGAGATTGTCCACCATTTACCACCAATTCATAACATAGTATGCGCACACACAGGCACGCACACACACAGACACACACACACAGACACACACCTCTGAATACTTTTCTTTCTTCTTTCTTTATGCTACAGTGAACTGAAAAAATAATGCTAAAGAAATATGTGCCAGGTGGGCCATGCGTGTGTGTGTGTGTGTGTGTGTGGCCTTTTCCACCCAGCTCCCTGAGCTACAGTTTCCTTTTAGAGCTTTTCTTGTCTGTTTCAAAGCCCATTCACAAGTTCAACACTGGTGAGGAGAACAATGACAAGCATGCCCAGCTTGAAGGAGAACAGAAAGCCATGCTGACTTTGGGTTACTCTGGCGGAGTAAATGGACTATAAAGTCAATTTTAGATTAAATAGGAGCTTTGTGCAACACAGTATTGATTTTGTTTCCAAGGACAGATGGACTAAGGAATGGTGTGTAACCTATTGGTGTGTGTGTGTGTGTGTGTGTGTGTGTGTGTGTCTGTGTGTGTGTGTGTCTGTGTGTGTGTGTGTCTGTGTGTGTGTGTGTGTGTGAGAGAGAGAGAGAGAGAGAGAGAGAGAGAAAGAGAGAGAGAAAAGATCCTGGGAAAAATATATAGGTGACAGTAGGAATGGAGAGGTGGTTCAGTCAAGAGCATTTGTTGTTCTTGCAGAGGACCTGGGTTTCATCCTCAACACCCATGGGGCAGCTCTCTCTCTTTCTGTCTCTCTCCATCTCTCTCTCCCTCACACACACACTAAATGCTTAATAATATGAAGATGAAACATGTTGATGACTGAAAATTTGGGGGTTTCAATTTTTCTTAGTCTTGAACTAATGCCCGCTCTCCCCCACAGTTCTGTATGCCACAGGGCCCTCGTCACATACTTCGGGAAAGTCTTAGTTCTTTCTCTGCACCTGTGACTGCCGGAAGCATCACACAGAGGCCGCTCACTGTGCCACAGTACCCATGCTTCCACCCTGGTCCTGGCAGCAATGGCACAGCCACCCTGATTCTCAGGAGAAAATGTTAGCATCCTTCCGTCACATCACCAGTAATACCCCCTTGAGCTCTCCAGAAAACAGTGACGAAATCACATGTAGAGACCCTGGGAGGGGGTCAGATGGGAACCAACACGTGTCTTCCTCAGAACTGCTGTCTGAGAGCCGCCTTCAGTAACACGGTAAGTGTAGAATGCCACTGTCTCCGCAATGGAAGCAGCCTGGCCCTGAACACAGCTGGGAGGTAAGAGAGGTCTGTCATTTCTTTCTTCATCTGTCTCCTCCTCATAAGTGTATTTAGCAAGTCCTGCATATCCCACCCTTGAGACAGAATATTTTCTAGAATGCTCCATTCATTGGAAAGTTGATATTACCTCATTCACAATAAAATGCATTCACTTGACTTTACTAGCAATCCAGGTCAAAAGTATAGATGCTCGTTGGCTGCTTCTTTAGTATGTCTGAGGTCCTAGCACTGCAAAGATAAAGACATCTTGAGAGAGGTTTTTAAAAACTGTTTGTCACTGATGAAGAGAATAGCCTTTCTCTTTGGTGCTGCTTGTAAGGGAGATTTCTCTACACAAAAGCCTGAAAAGGCTATACACCAATAGATTCGAAATTCCCTTTCTAGCACAGTATCCAACTGAAATAACTAGAGCTGTGTGAAGTTGTGTGCACTGGGTGCTCGTACCAGTCTAATGGATGACTGTTCTGCGCTAATTTTCCATATTTAACAAGATACTGGAGACACTTAACTTTAAAAGGAGAAAAGCTTATTTTGGCTTACAGAGGTTCCAGACCTCAATAAATCACCCCTGGTGCTTTTGGGCCTGTGGTGTAGCAGTGCATGTGTGTGTGTGTGTGTGTGTGTGTGTGTGTGTGTGTGCATGTGCGCTCACATGTGTGCAGCTGTTCACCGCACAGTAGCAGAGAGACACAAGGACAGGAGTGTTCTCTCGTGTTTATAGTCCCTTCCAGGGATGCCCACCAGTAACCTCACTTCCTCTTGCCATTAGCCTCACCTCCTAAAGGTTCCATCACCTTCCAATGATGCCATAGGCTTGGGAACAAGCATTTAATACCTGGGCCTTTTGGTGATATCCAAGCCACAACAAGCCCAAAACTAAAATCAACATGAATGTCCATAATGGTGAAGCTTAGCAGCATTCTATAGAGGGGAGAAACAGAACTCAAGACATGCCAGCTTACCAAAAACAGAGGAGAGCTGGTGATAGCAAGATTGGCCCATCTCATGGGACAGGGAGAAGGGACATTAGGTGGCCACATCCTTGAACTATTTGAACCGTAAACACCTCACTGGCAAATAGTTTAATGTTGTTCTCTGACCTATTCAAGTGTTCCCTTACATCAACCTGGAGCACCAGTCTTCTAAGAAAGTTCCAGAAATACAGTCAACGGAGAGCTAGGCCCTGGCTTTGCCCTAATCCACTCTCCTTCTCATCTCTCTCTGTGCCTACATTCAAAGGACTTTGCTTACACATTGTATGTAAGTGGCTTCACCAGCCCATGCATGCAGTCCACACTGAATCCCACCTGTACCCTTTCTGGGCCTAAGGGTGCATAGTGCCCAGACCAGCAATGTGGAATGTCCTTGACAGGGCAGGTCCAGAGAAGGAGCTTTCAACAGTTCCCAAAACCTCACTGAGCATTTGGGAGTTTAAGGGACCTGGTTTCAACTGTGACTAAGACAGAAAGACAAGGTCTTCTCACAGACACGTGTGAGTGTGTATCCCCATGGAAAGGCTTGGATGATGTGGCGGTTCAAATTAAGAGTATACTGGTAGGCTCATGTATTTGCATGCTTAGTCCCTAGTTGATGAGCTGTTTGGTCATGGTGTCTCTTCACAGCAACAGAACAGTACCTAAGAGGTGAACCAGGGATCCTAAAGCAGGGGCCTCAAGCAAGAGCTCCCTTTTGTCTGAATCCAAGGACAGTGATGCAGGTGGACATAGAAGGGACTTTTCTCCATTTCCTGTGGCTGTCATGACCAAGGACCATAAGCTAAGAGAATAAAATGGACTCCCTTGCAGCTCTGAAGCACAAATTCCGAAATGAAGTTGTCAACAGGGCTGTCTCCCTCTGGAGGCTTAAGGAGGTGGTCCTTGCTACTTTCATCTTCTAAAGGCCAGACTGTCTGCTAGCATCACATGACTTTTCCTGAGTCTGGTGTTCTATTCATATACGAACACTAGGCATTGTATTTAAGGCTTGTCTTCAATTCAGAATAACTTTATCTTAAGACCCTCAACAAATCACATCGGTAAATATTATATTTAAAGTAAATATTACTTTAAATATTGCATTCTGAGCTTCCAATTGGACCTGAATTTGGGTGGACACTGCTAACCCAACACAGGAGTGAATCTACTTGCTTTTCTTTTCACATTGTGGGAGACTGAATGCAGGGCTTTGTGTATGCCAAGCATGCAAGCCACATCCTCTTTGACTGAGCTACATTCTCGGCTCACACCGAAACCAGAAAAACATCAAATCCTAGGGAACTAAAGAGCTTCTTTCCTTCTATCCCATGCCTCCCCATCTGTATCTTAATCAACCATTTATTCCTGTTTCTTCTCCACTAGAAAATAGGGCTCTGTCACAGCTCTCCCACCCCTAAATTATTTATAATCTCAGAAGAAACAGTGAGTCTGCCAGGCTCAATGTCTATGTCCTGGGAGTATGATTCTTCATTCTTCCTGAGTTTGGGGCACTGGTGAGCTACAGGTGAGGTGTAGAGCCATAGCAATACCACAGCTTTGGAATAAAAGAAGTGAAGTCATTTACTGGTTTGTTGATTAAGGGTCCAAGAAGCATTCCGTCATCCCACCAGCTTCATTTCCTAGTTAGTTAAAAGGAAACGGAACCCTGGGGTCATTCAAAAGGCAGGAAGTGTTTCCCTCCATATGGCCTCTCAGTTCCGAGCATTTACTGTTCTGTTCAAGAATTAATCATAGATGTCAGTCATCTTAACACTCAGGAGGCCAAGAGATCATGAACTCAAAACCAGCTCAGGCTGCATATAGACTCTGTCTCAGAATACAATGATAAAATTATCCAACATTAAATTCAGATAATCACCTGCTAAATAAGACTATGCCAGTCCACACTGATATATATTTAAAAAATTATGGAAGGAAAGAAAGTTAGAAACCAAATGATAAATGTAGAAGGAAGACTATGGCTAAACATCTCATTAACATCAGGACTATAACTGACAGAGGTGGGAATTGTTGATGGATTCTAAAGCAAGAGGGTGAAGATCTAATGACCATCAGGATGTTTACCATCAGGATCGTGCCTTGAGGCAGTTACTAGGGACAAAGTGGGAAATTTGTAGTAGGAAAACCTGCTCAAATGGTCCAAGTTAACCTCAATGCTCTTCTCAGAGGTCTGTGCCCTGAGTCTGTCCGATATAATGCACTATGAGACTACACTGCTCTTGGGAAATTTTGCCCAAAGAGCATCACCCAGTGGGAAAACAGTGTACAGTCCAAGCTGAGGGAACACCTACAAAAATGTTAAGTTTACAATGAACAGTAAGACTCCAGGACAATTCCATTTGAAAGGAACGGAAAAAGAAAATTTGGACGCAAGATACTGAACTGATTCTCAACTACCAAAAAAAAAAAAGTTTTTCTATGAAAGATTGTCAGGACAATCAAAGAATATTGGGCAAAATCTATAAACTAAATAGTATTACCCAAAAGATTTAGCAATAAAAGGATGTAACTGCCTGCAACTAGATCTATAATAGTTTGACCAGATGCAGCGGTTCATATCTGTAATCCTAGAAGGTAGGAGAATAATGCAGATGGATTGCTGTGAGTTCAAAACCATACTCACTCCATAGGGAACTCTAGGCCCACCCAGACAATAGAGCGAGACCTTTCTTGAAAAACATATATTAGATCAAATTTAAAATTGTATGTATAATCAGAGAAAATTGGAAGAAACTTTGGTAAGAGTATTATCAAAATTTGGGGATTCTGGGTGAGGCCATTATGGGAATTTTCATTCCAGTTAAAGTTTTCCTGGGCCTGGAATTATTTAACAATAAAGAATAAATGCCATTCCTACTCCTTGGGGACAAGCAGTAGTGGTTGTTTTCCTCACAGTTGGTTAACCGGCAGATTTGTTCCAGCAAAGCGTCTGCTTTGGCTTCATCACAGAGGTTACTCACTCCATTTCCCATTCCTCTGATTCTCCTACAGCACTTGGCATTTGTCAGTGCTGGCCTCATCCCAGCCTGAGGATGGGCCATGGGGCTTTCCAGCTGTGACTGTGTGAACAGTCAACCAGAAGAGAATCGAGGTTTACTCACTCTTGGTCTGTCAGTGGCTTAGGAGAGCCAGGCCATCCCTTTGTGACTTCTAAGCACTTTGCTGACAAGGGACAGCCTTGTGCTGGCAGATGGGAGAACAGATCTGACCCTCTGTAAGGAGCTGGCTATGACAGTGAGGAGAGGTGGAGAGATGGAGGAGAGGAAAACGTGTCCACCCTTCAGGAGCAGCCTCAGAGACATTTCAAAGACTCTCCCCGCAGCACTTGTTTGTTTCTCTGTTGCTGTGGTAAAACACTATGATCAAAAGCAACTTAAAGCTCAAAAGCTGATTTTAGCTTACACCTCTAGGTCACAGTCCATCACTGAGGGAAGTCAAGACAGAAACTTGAAGCAGAAGTCACAGAGGAACCTGCTTTCTAGCTTGCTCACTGCCACGCTGGACTAGCTCTCTTGTATAGCCCAGGCCCACGTGCCCAGGCACGATGCTGCCCAAGTGGGCCTGGACCTTCCACATCAATCGTCAGTTGAGAGAGACTCTCACAAACATGGCCACTGGCCAACATGACTGAAGTAATTCTTCAGCTGACGTTCCCTCTTCCAAGGTGACTCTTGGTTGTGTTAAATTGACCACAAAAACTAACTAGGACATCCGATTTTCATCCACCTTTCATTAGATATAGTTACCCTGGGATACCCTGGCATGTCTAGAGAGTCCATCATTTACTAGAAGGTCTTTTTAAAAGTCTCTATATGCATATACTTTCAGACATGTGTGAGCATACACACGCCGATCCGTACCCATATGTGCACGTACACACACTAAGCATGTCTTCCTACCAAGACTGAGGGTCCATTTCAGTTTCATGCTATCTGGTACCCAACATCTGACCATCAACAGTGAAGCACAACACATGGGTGCTGCCTCCAGTCAGGTGTGGTTAGTGGGACCCAGGTGACAGCAGGGTAATGTTGGCTTTCAAAGAACGAGGAGGGCTTAGTATATGGTATCTGTGTCTGGTTTGGCCAGACAGACAATAAAACCTGGGGATTTGTGCCCTGATTGTCAGCGTCCTCAACACTCAGTCATCTCTCCTTGGGGAGTTAGAAAAAATATAGTGATATCCCTGCTGAGAAATAAAGGAAACACTTCAGACATGATGGCAGACTGTGTGGTCATCACAAAAGCCGCTGTTCAGCTTGATTTGGGCAATGAAACATCCATCAGGAGCCAGCCCTTTATTGCTCAGCAGTTAGCTCTCGGGGTGAGGAGGTAGCCAGTGAGTCACTGTCTGGGACAAAACACAATGGCACACCACACCGACTGGTGAGAAAGGGTGGTGGGCACGGCTATGTCTGGGAGTCAGTCACAAGGGAAAGGGTATTGGCCGTGGTACTGTCCATGCGATACTTTTATGTCTGAGCATGACAGGAAGCCATCTTGGAGTAGATATTAACATGGCCCAGTAACCATGGCGGCTCGAGCAGGATAACGCAGAGGCAGCCAGTCTGTGGCAATGTGATGAAGCTACTGACATTCCGTAGGAGATAGAAGAGGAGAGTCAGGAGACCTTCACCTGGAATTCCAACGATTGCCTCTCCTGCCTCTCTCCACGCTGCAAGTGGATTACGGCGATTATAGGGTATACAGGAAGGGGAAGATCATCTGAAAGGGGGACTCTATGAAGTCCCTCTCCAGGATGGCATGGGTCTTTGAAATGATGCAGCTGATTGAGTCTCACGCATCCTCCTGTCAATAGTCCATCACCCATGCTCTGCAAGAAGCACAAAAAACTCAGTGCTTCTCCAAGGAGGACTTTGGTGGGACTATCCTTTGATTTGTCCTTGGGTCCCATCTGAGGTAAACAGATGTGCACATATCCCTAGGAAGGATTAACACAACCCTGTGGGGACAGGGTCAGGCATGTGGATCTCAGGGATTATGTCAGGGAAGAAGAAGCTGGATGACAGATATGTCACCGATAGAGCTGACAAGGGCAGTTGGTTTAAAGGACCTTGAAGGAAAAGGCTTTTTCCTCCAACATGGAGCTCATTCCAGCTGTGAGTGAGTGATGCCTCGGCAGGGAACTCTGTCTGGTAGATGGCAGAGTGTGGTGACAAACACCTCCTCTGAGGACGCTAACTGCAGGGGGCTTTGGATGAAGAGATGCTGGGGTCAGCAGCTGAGAAAGAATTTGCAATCTGAAAGTAGCAGGGAAGGCCTGACCACAGATGAGGGTTCCATGACTCACATGGCTGTGCTCAGGCCTGTCCAGGTCCCCTTATAAGTGAAGACAGATTTCTGTCCTTGTCATGCACTATGTAAGACAATTTGTTTCACAGTTAGACTTAGCTAAACTGCCTAACCTGAATTTTAGCTACCAGACTCTGCCAACTGTAACTCAGTGTTGGTGGACCACAATCTCAGAAACATGATGACTTTCCCTTTGAAGCCTATCTGGGAGTGTCACATGAGGGTAAAAACAGCTAGGCTGTTCTTGGGTCTTTCAAAGGTAAAAGGTCTTCCTGTGAGGTAGTTTAATTCCCCTTGAAGAGCATTCAAGGAAAATCTAGAACCATGTAGGGTGCAAAGTTAGCTGTTCCCTTATAGGATGGAGGACAGTGTAGAGTAAATTGTGGTGCTAGCTCATCTCAACCTCATTATGCATACTGTCTTCAACAAGTATTTCCAAGTGTCTTAACTAAACAAGGCTCTTAGAAGAGGGTAGGGGGATAGATAATAATGTCCTCACAGATTTAGCCTGTCCCAGAACAAAATGATCATGAATGTGGATGAAATCCAAGGTGGCAGCATGGTGTGAGAACAATTTGTCTCCTTCATATTCCCAAGGAGAAAATTGAGTTTCACCAAGATTCGGGATAATCCCTCATGCCCTTTAGAGTCACCGTGATTTTCTTCCCTATTATGACATCCTATTTCTTAAGACAAAAAGCTTCAATTTGATTATTTTATTAGATAACATTTTTCTTTGTCACCAAATGTTAAGTTCAGATGAGAATTTCTGATGTAAAAAGAGCTAATGTTACCAGGCTTTAAGTCTAGACAATTGCCCCTACCAGTTCTGTTTGCAGCTGGGACCATTTTTTTTTTTTTACTGATAATTACTGATAATGGACGGGAGTCTTTATTTCTATTATATACAACTGCACCAAAGTTTTGAGATGTGTCTGAATGTGACTTTTTTGCACTACCATGTGCTGCCTGTATCAAAAGCAATCACAATAGAAGCTAGGCGTCATGGCGTAAGCCTGAGATCCCAGCATTCAGAAGGATCCTGAGTCTGACTCCAGCCTGGGCTACATAGCAAGTTCCAGGCTTGTCAACATATATAGTGAAACACCTGACTCAAAAATTAAGATAAATTAAAAAAAAAAAAACAAAACAAAACCAAAAGTTCACAATTTCTGAGTAACTGTTTTCTCTTTGCTCATTGTCTATGGCAGTAGTTTGATAAATGATTCATTCTGGCACTTTTTTCTTTCTAGACAGTCTTGCTATACAGTTAAGGTTGGCATTGAACTCACGGACCTTCTGACTTAGCTTCCTGATTGTGGGAATTTTAGGTGTGCTCCTCCACACCCACAATTCAGTATTGTTCAGAAGAAAGAAGATGCAGTGATTTTCTTCTTTCTTTAGGTAGAGAATCTTAAATTATACAAACTGCCCCGATTACTCACTTGACCTACACAACCTATAAAATCGAATGTCAAGGTGAACATTTTTAATCTTATATAAGAAAATTTCAATTACCTGAGTTAATTAAGAAGAGCCAATTCTCAAATAATTCCACAAATTAATAGCACCGAAGTTGTTATAATAAGATAGAACAAACGCTGTTTCCCAAAAGGCAGGGTTTAGTCAAGGATGAGCTGAACAGCATATAAACATATTTGGAACCATCTTGAAACATACTTCAGCATGTCTGCTGACCACATTAGGTTAGGTGCAACACACAGAGTTCATAATAAATTCTGTGCATATAGAACAATAACCCCAAACTTCCTGTTTCTGATCACAAAAAACGAAGACTTGAATGGAAAAAGAGGCCACAGCCAAGCAAATGGGAGACTGCAAGATAAGGAACTTTGGTGGGAGGTGAACATGGCAACTTGGGGCAAAAAGTGACTGGGTGTGTTTGGTGTACTTTTGAGAGTTCTGTACTTCCCTGTTGCCTCATATCACCATCTAATGAATGCTTTGTGTGTGTGCACGGAGTTCTTTATCAATATTACTCAGCTGTGGTCTAACCTAGGGACAGGCTCTTCTTAACCAACAATGCTTTAGTTTGGGATATTTGGTTGAGCTCTTTGGAAATCCAGAAAAGGAAAGAGCAAAGGTCAGTGCCCTTGGAGGGTCCCCATGACCAGGGTGCAGGGCCAGACCACCATGCTCGTGTCTCAGAGCACCCTCGTCACCCAGAGTTTCCCATCTGAAAGCAGACCTTGACTTAGTGGGATAGAATGCATGTGAGGCACACAGCTTCGGCTGGATAGCGGTGGCTTACTCAGGAGCACTTAGTATACCCGAGGTATCTGAATAGTCTCTCTTGCATGAACACAGAGTTCTGCTGGCTATATCTCAAGGGGAGTCACCGTGGGACAGTTAGCACAGGACCTTCTTATTAGACGTTCCTTGTGACGAGGATAGACTAATTAGCTCTTCCCTTAGGGTTCATTTTGCGATCGGACAGAGCGCATGAGCGGTTGAGACCGCTCTTGGAAAGGGGACACCGCTGGGAGGGTGAGCTCAAACAGAGAGAGGAGCAGTGGGGAGGGAGGGAGGTTGAAGACAGCCATTCTTACAGTATGAACTAAGAATGGGCATGAGAGCTGAAATGGAATCTGACGCCACTTTGCTCCTGATTTTCTACAGTGCTAGTAGCCCAGAGAGTGCATATAGCGCAGGCACTGAGGAGACAAAGACCTGGTTTATTTGTTCTCTTCTGTCTAGGGCTCACTAAAGAAGCATGTGATAATCACGTCAGTGACTTTCACTTTCAGTAAACAGATGCACGTTGGCATCCATGTGTGCTCATATGTTTCCTCACCGAAGAAAGCGATTTCCTGTGTCTCAGGGTCATGATTCCCTTGGTCGTATGTATGAGCAAAAAGCCTTCTCACCCGGCATGCATGCAGCCGAGCATTCTGAACCAAGAAATCAGCCTTCTCTGAATTCGGATACCCTTCGACAGAAACTGGGACAGATATTTAACCTTGCTTTGTGTTTTGTGAAACTATGCAGGATCCTTGAGCTGGCTAATTTAAAATTTAGAGTATGAGTTAAATTGCCCAGCTCTCTGTAACACAGGAGATTAAAATACAAACAATAACAACAAGAAAGAAAAAAAACAAGAACAACCTCCCCCCCCATAACATGAGAGGTTAAAGTACAAATAAAACAAAAAGCAAAACAAACAAACGACTTTCTTCGACTGTACTACGAAAGCAAAAGCAAAATATTCAGGAATGCTCTGAAAGTCCTTTGACAAACTCTAACTTCATGACAGATTTGTGGTGTTTCAGCACTGTGGGCTCACAGAAATTTGCCGGAGATTTCTTAAAACAAAAACGAAAACAAACCCTGACATACACCATTTACTATTTAAAAAAAAAAAAAAAGGAGAGTTTCCTAATTCGTGGAGCTTCCATTCACAGGAAAGAAAGCTGGGGAAGAGAAAGTCAGCCACAAAAAGGCTATATGTTAGTCCAGTGAACCAAGTGAGGGGATCACTGACTGCAGTTTAACCAGCCAAGTTAAACATGACTTGATTAGAGCCGATCTTCGGGGATCAAGTTAGCAGTAATTGTGCCTTATTTAGCTTGGCCAATTAAAGGCCAACCTCTTCTCTAAATTGGCTATTTTCACAGCAGCCACACCTTTGCATTCGCAATTTTCTTTTTCCAGCTTGCCATTTTTAATTTAGGTATTTGATTGTTTCCTGAATGTATGTGCCTAAATACTTGCACATAATGCAAAATTGATGTGTGTTTGCATTGGGTTAAGTAATTAACTTCTTATTACTATGGGGCTAGATGTGCTTTAACATGTCCAATAACTCTTCAGGTTCTGGAGAGAATATCTAAGCTAAGCCAATGGATGAGTCCTAGAAAGCAATTATCACTACGATAAAAAAAAAAAAAAATAACTGGAACAAGGAAGGCTCTGATGTTCAATGAAACCCAGGGAAACAGATCAAGTGTTCTATCTACTGACCATCAGGGCCTCCTTAATGTCACCACGAGTCACTTTTCACCAACTGCTCACTCACTCTCTACTCTTGCCTAGACCCCGGGGTGATTCTGACCAGTGTGCTAGAAATTATGCTTGAGTTAGTAAGCAGCTGCTCCCAAGAAGAAAGCAAGAACCCCTAACTGCAGGCAGTGAACACGAACTAGGAAAAGCCTGAGCCAGCTACTCAGTGTTCTGTATTGGTCTAAAGTGTTTATATAAAGGTTAGAACTTAGGACACACAGCACAGAGGAAAAGAAGAGACACCGCTATGGCTCTCTTAATGGAATCTGATAAACTCATTTTTTTTAAGGTTTTCTGGGAGACTAAAACAGCAGTTTAGGGGGCTTCAGTTAAGCACTGACTCCTCACTCAAGCCCACATGGTGAGGAGAAACAGGATGAAAGCCTGGCCCCTCTGCCTCCCTTCTGTTTCTGTTCTTTGGCAGAGGCCATGGGCATACTCTCATCTTTAATAATGTCCTTTCCCCTTGACTTATCTCAAATGCCAGAAAGCACAAAACTTCACAGGACAGCCCCCTAGTTGATGAAAATCTTCCTTGAAGGCAAGACAGTGTTGACAATTTTACAGCTCATGATAGGTTCACTTTGCAGAGTAAACAAGGCCGGAGAGCGGGATGGATCAAAGGTGGGCTGGACTGCATTTTCATCAGGACCGCTTGTCCTTTCTTTAAACCTCAGCTCCACCTCTGTAACTCAGACTGACTTGAGGAGATGTCACTGGACCCCTTCATTTGTTTCAACAGACCCATACTGAATAAATCTTTCTCCGTTTTCACCATTATACATGCCTTCGATTGGTGAGTTAGGATGGGTGTCTGAGCCTAGCTTGTCGGGGTGGCGAGGGCCTGAGTTTTTAACCCTAAAAACTACTGACAAGCCCAGCAGAGCAAGCACTGGAAATAGGATAGGGCACCTCACAGCTAAAAGGGAATGACTGAGTCTGCCTTGCAAAAATGCAGATTAGGTGCTCTGAACTCAAGGAGATGCAACTCTGTCTCTACCTGAGGGACAATGGCTCCGTGATCAAAAGTCAGAATAGCACATGTTCAAATCCTTCTATAAAATGTGTAGTAGTCGCATGTAACCTGTACACATGCTCCAAGATAGCTTAAAACATTAAAACTGTAACTCACAATAATACCTACCACAGTACAAATAGTTGTGACACTGTGTCGCCCAAGGAATAATAGCAAGAAAAAAATGTACGCTTGGTCAATAAGGATAGAATAGTTTTCCAAATGTTTTTAACCTGTGGTGACTCCCATTCATGGGTGCAGGACTCTTACATATAGAAGGCTGACTATGTACATTCCTAAACCTCTCAGAAAGGACAGACATCTTTTAACATGTGACATGGATGTATGTGTCTGTAGGCTGCAGTTGATTATATTTTTCAAGGTCTAAGAACATGTTTTTGCCTAACTGAATGAGCGGTTGTTTAAGCATTTTAGGGCTGTGCCATGAGCATGCTGCCTCATTTCAAAATCAGCTCTTCTTCCCACAGAATCTATATTCTTTGTGGAGATGGAATCCTTAGCACGACGCCTGCCTTCTCTTATAGAGGGATAAGAGTTTGAAGGGTGGTAGCCAGAATGGAGGGTAAAGAAAGGGGCCACGCCTCCTCGGTGAGAACATACAGTAACATTACTGGGGTAAACTGGAAGAGTGGCATTCTCTCTGCTTCCAGGAGGAGCCTATTGCCCTCCCATTCCACTCACCTTATCTTTGGGGGTGGGAGAAAGTGCCATTCTTCATATAAGGAGCTATCCTTATTGGTCATGATGTGGCATGTCATTAGCTAATACAGTGCTGGTTGTTGTGGATGGGGCCATTTCGTGTTCACAAATAGGCTTGTCCTTAACTTGGCTTCTAGCAGAAGTGAGCCCTGTTTCACTTACATCCACCAGATGTTTTTTCTCCCTCATGGAATGGGATCCTAGCTGAGGGTTTAACTACGAAGTCAGCTTTGTTCTATATTTGAGCCCAAGTTTTGGCTCATTTCCTGTTCTCTTCATGTCTGGGTTGGCCTTTCTTCTTAGGCATAGGGAAAGAAAGAAATGCCATCAGGCCTGTCTGCTTTGATTGCAAACAGAGTTCATGCAGACAGAAATCCAGCCCACCTCACAAAAATACATTGTGTTTGAGGACATGAGGCCCAAGTAAAGTTGAACTTTGCAAGTAATTCCTCTGTGGATATATTTACTTTGGGGATCTAGTGGGAAGGTAGGACTATTTCAGAACAGAATTGGCACATTCTAAAAATTTCTGGCTTAAATGTCATCATGATACCCAAATTAAACCACAATGGTTCTTTGATGCTATTCCAGTCTACCATCTCCAGTAAAAATACATTATAACATCTGTTCACTTTTTTGCACTGTAACCTTCCATACACTGGAGTTATTGTTGTTATTGTTATTTTTTTCCTTCCCACCTCAAAGACTTTTTGTCTATCCATAAAGCTAGATTATTGGCCCAAAAAGAATCTGGGCATAATGACATTAGACATGTTACTTGGCATTTTTTTTTTACAGACATATGTTGATTCCTGATGATTGTAAGGGACTATGGAGAGTGAGATGACCAAATGCAAAAGACTTGGTCTCTTCTCTCCATCCATGGAGGATTGGATGCAAAACTGTGAACAAACATACTTCATGCTTTGTCACATGAAAGTCAAGACAAGAGATGGCAGAGAGAGTGAGTTGCCTGAGAGGAGATCCTCTAAGAGAGAAATAACCTTGTGGGTAACAATGAAGGAAAATAGAACACTGGAGCGACACATGGGGGAGATCCATGAAGTCTGTGCTTATCACACCTTTGATGCTAGTAAGATATTCATATATGGTCCTTTATGCTGATGCTTCTGTGCCTTGAAGACTTGCTGGCCCTGGAGACATTGCCCCTTTCAGGTGAACCAGTCCCTAGAGTTCAGAAGACTCGCCTGTAAGTGCTCTTTTCCTGTTATACCAACCAGAGATCATGCTGTAGTCACAGCTCTCCCAGACTGGGCCGTCTTCCATCTGCTCACGCCTTCCCACTTAACCAGTTCATAGACAACTCAGAATGGAACCTATGTCCCCAAGCCTGCTGGAAGAACTCAATCCGACCAATCCTATGGCCATTTTCCCTGATGTTGGTTTCTCTGCATTAATCTGACAAAAATACCTGAGAAAATTAAGTAGAGTTACGGTCAGTCGCATGCTGCGTGGGGGGCATGGCCAGGCCCATGGTGGCAGGAGTGCATGGTGGAACACTATTGCTCAGCTTGTGGTAGCAAGGAAAGAGAGAGACAGGGAGGCCAAGGACAAAGGAGCAAGATACACCAGTGTACTAATTTTTCCAAACTATACGTCACCTCCCACAAGTTCCACGGCCTTTCACAATAGTACTACCAACCGTTGGATTCAAATCTAGTGCTGAGCAATGCACAAATGAATTAATGAATGAACAAATGAATTAATGAATGAATTACAAACAGAGGGAAAGGGCTACCGTGTGTGTGTAGTGTGTGTGTGTGTGTGTGTGTGTGTGTGTGTGTGTGTAAAATTCATCCCAAAGCATGCATAACCAATACATAGTAGGACTGAGACTCCAAATCTCTCATTTGTAAGTAGACAATATTAGATCTGCCTCAGGAAGTAACTCAGCACATGTAGATGGATGAGTCCCAGAGAGGAAAAGACAGGAATGCGGAAATTAGGTTTTATTCTGCTTAAGGTAAATCGAGGTTAAGTAATCAAAGATGTAAATGATGTAACAGAAAAAAGGTTAATTCTCCTGTGCCACAATAATGCCAGCTACTAAGACTACAAAAGAAAGAAATGATGTTATTCAGTGGCTGGAAAATAGAGAAGGAGACTTCATTCTTGTAAATCACTCTGTTCCAGGGACTTGAACAGTCACAGATGCTGGATATGAGTGCTAAAAGAGAAGGGTCGGCTAACAACAGAGGCGGGTATTCATGTGTTTTTTGGGACTAGGAGATCTCCCAAGAACTCAGGTGATACCTCTTTATATTTCATTTATCATCTGGAGTTTTCATTGGAGGCAGCTGGTAGGTGTCTTTGGCTCAAAGATTAATGCAAAAGAGACACAAAATGAAGATAGAGATGTCTCATCCTGTTCCAGTCACCCTATCAGACATCAGCAGGTCCCAGGGAAGAGTGTTTGTTTTCAGCAAAAGTGGCCATCAAGTCCCTAAAATCTTACCTAGGCAGCTGTTAGGACTGTCACACACAGCAGCAGTGTCGTCTCCAGCCAAGCTAGTGGGAGGCTAATAATGTACTGGACAGGTCTGTGACTGCCCAAATTAGTGATTTTAAGCCAACAAGGGCAAGTAAAATAATAAAGGGGTTCGTTTAACTTTTCCCTCAGTATGCTCATGGCAAATCAGAAACAAACGTAAACAAAACCAACCGCTTGGAAGAATTGACAAAGCTGTGATTACGCAGTTCGTGAAGGAGATTTTAAACCTTTCTAATCAAATGGAGTAAGATAGCCTTATACCCACTTTTTTAGTTTGCTTACTATTGTTTTAATAAGACACTGACCAAGAGCAACTTGGGGAGGAAAGGGTTTACGTCAGCTTGCAACTCTTAGGTCATACTCTACCTCTTAGGGAAGGCAGGCGAGGAACTCAAGGCAGGACCTGAAGCAGAGGCCATGGAGGAATGCTGCTTACTGGCTTGCTGCCCATGGCTTGCTTCAGACTGCTTTCTTGTACAGCCCAGGATTACCTGTCCAAGAATGGCACCACCACAGTGGGTTGGGCCCTCCTGCGTCAATCATTAATCAAGGAAATATCTAACAGGAGGCATTTTTTTTTTCAATTAAGATTCCCTTTTTCTAGATATGCCTAGGCTTCCGTCAGATTGACAGAAACAACCAGGACACCCACCATTAATTACTAGGCGTTTAGGAAGTCTGCTAATACAAGCGTATGTAATGAAATGAGAGAATGGAATGGGTATCAACATGGAGAGACAGCTGCTAGGTCTTTTCAAACCATAGAACGCGTGTCACTTATGAGTCAATCCTGTTCTAGAAAGAAGGCACATTTTGTGTATCTGGGGGAACTGGCAAGGCTCACTGAGCCTCCTGGAAAATTTTTTGGAAAGCCTTCTACTTGCTTTCAACTTTAATTCCTTGGTGAGCATGAAGGAGGCTGCCCCGCTCTGCATATCTACCTTTTCAGGAGTGCAGCTCTGTTTTCCCAGCTAACGGTATGGGCTGCTGGACTAGTCATTTCAGGGACAATCAGACCAAAGTTTGTGTAATTAAAAAGCAACTGCCTCTTGAACAACTAAAAGTGCTTTTGTAATTGGTTTTGGTCTCACATAAGCCCACCAGGGAAACTTATAAAGATCTAGCTAAACTCACCAATAAGTCATCCTGCCTCCATTCTTTTAGGTGACCTAAACTTGGCTCATCATAACCCTAATTTCTCTGCCCAGAAACATTCTATCATTTTTTTTTTGAATGGACAAGATTTGAAGAAGCATGACTTCAATTGAGCCTGGAAAAGAATGGGTCTGCCTCCATATAGGATTATAAATACTTCCTATAGAAAAATATATGTGAGTTTTCTTCATAGAAATCTCTTCATTTGCTTGCTAAAGAGGCAGTACTTTGGGAATGGTTTCCCGTCTGCTCCTCCAACTTGCTACACAGAATAAATATCTCTTCACTCTTTTATTTTCTGGTTGTCCTTTTGGACTTTCTACTTACAAAAGGGCAAAAATAAAACATTATAAGTTACAGAAGGTCAGTTGACTACCTAAGGCTCACACAGCTGGCTCCCAGGAAATTTCTTAGTCCACCATGAGCAGCAAATGTGCAATGATGACTGGTCAACGTGTGATTATCCAACTCCCCTGCCTCAGTTGGGGCAGCCTGAAGGACCACTGGGCACCCGGGGGAACCCGGGGGAACAGGAGAGCCCTCCATGGGATCTGAATTGGAGGTCACCTCTCTTGCAGCCCCACCCTACCCTCTGTGGAAAGTCTCTGCACATAAATCTCAGTTGAATAATGTCCACACTAGGACAAAAGCTCATGTAAGTACTTTGCACTCACGTCAATGCACACAGATTTTTGCCTTGGGCTTAAGTTTTTTGTTGGGGTTCCACTGTGAGATGTTTAGAGATAAGTATATGCCAGTGGCTGATTTATATTCCCTAAAGCTTACACATGAATTCCTAACCTCCAGAACATGAGTTGGTTTGGAAATAATTGTTGCAATATAATTTGTTTGTCATGATGTTAGATTGCAGTAAGCTATGCCCTTGATACAGTATGATGGGGTCCTTATAAAACTGAGGAAATTGGCACCAGTAACGTAAGTCAGTGGGTAGAGTCATTTGCTTTCTAAGCTTGAAGACTTGAGTTTTCAGGCGGCACCACGCATGCATGTGGTATACACACGGAGGCAAAACACTAAACATAAAATAAAATAAATCTTAAAAAAAAGCTAAAAAGAAATTTAGAAAAAGGAATGGGATATATTTCACCTACAGAACATCCCAGCGGCTTGCTTTTTGTCGGTTTCCTTTATGAGAGAGGGAATCCACGTAAAAGTGGAAGTGAAAATCTCTACATACATGTTCACATGCCAATAGACATAACACACACACACACACACACACACACACACACACGGAGCAGATGCTGCAATTGAGGCTAGTTGGCTACTAACCAAGGAATCACTACTGGAGGTTAGGAAAGAGGCTGAAAATGATCTTTCTTCTTCATGGACAGAAAGTAGCACAGCCCCAATGACTCTTTGATCACGGACTTCTGCCCTCTAACTTGTAGGACCAATCGTTGAGACTCAATTGGATCATCAGGGCTCTGCCTTGACCTCTGACTAGGTCATATCCAATAGACACATCCTAAACTGACATTATAAGTTTTCAGAAACAAAATACCTGGTGGGGCTGGAGAGCTGGCTCAGTGTTTAAGAGCACTGGCTTTTCTTGCATAGGACCTGGTTTGCTTCTCAGCACCCATGTGGTGATGTACCACCAACCATAACTCCAGTTCTAGAGGACCCAATCCCCTTTTCATGGCTTCCACGGACACCAGGTGAGCACGTGGTTCATAAACACAAACACTCGTACAGTAAAGTAAACAAAACCTAAAAAGCTAAAAAGTGAACGGCATATACTTTGCCCACAGAACATTCCAGCTCAACAGCACCGCACACTGCTTGGTGTCAGCTGTTTTCTTTATCAGAGAGAGAGAGAGAGAGAGAGAGGAGAGAGAGAGAGAAGAAATCATGTGTTGATACTCCAGAAAAAAGATCCAAATTCAATTTCTATTGGATTCATAAGGCTTTTGAGCCAATGCAAAGTCCAATCCAAAGTCTTAATTAAGGCATTGTAAGTCGGGGCCATCTGTACATGGAGCACTTAGATCCCAATGCTGCCTGGTATTATGAATAGCCGACCTCAGAGAAAGTCTATTCTCAAGTCAGTTTAGTTCCGTCTGCAGCAAATGTCAACTTCCATATGGCCTGGCTAGGTCGAATGGGGGCAGAGAGCCCCATGGACAAAGAGCACCTAGACCCCTATTCCAGCAGTAGTGTTGACATGGACTCCACAGGCTTCAGCGTGAGAGAGAATACCAAAGACACTGGGGCCTTTACTTTGAAGTCTTTAGCGGAGTATTTCTAGAAGAATGGATTTGCCATCTGTACTCTCATTTATCTTGTCCTTAAGATGGAAGGAAGTTGGTAAACAAGAACAAGAGCCAGAAGACTCTGGGAGGATGAAGCGAATTAGAATGCTGATGTCAGGGGATAATTATAGATGCGGAACACAGCTGGAGTCTATGAGAACTCTGCCGAGCCTGGGTGTGGGAACAGAGAAGAGGAGGAAGGCAGAGGCGAGGAGGAAGGTGTTAGAGGTGTGGGGGGGGAATGGCAGAAGGAGGGGGACAAGAGCAGGTGCTTTTGAGAAGCAGCGGGTGACCGGGTGACCGCACACACCTCATTTAAGCACCCTTAAAAGGAGAGTGCTGAAGTTTGCTCTCCTGGCTTCCAAGCCCCTGGAGAGGCTGAGCCACATCCCACACACTCGGGACCCTGTCCTTAGGTTTACAGGAACCAGTCCACTAAAGGGGCAAAGAAGAGAACAGCTTTGTGTCTTTCCTCCTCTCTTCAATGCCTTGAAGGCTCAGAGCCACCTGTGGCAGGAAGACATGGGTCCAGATGGTTCATCCCACACAGGTGTCTGGGGTCACATGCACAAAGTCCCTACCGGGTCACTGCCTGGCTGCCTGTTTCCTTCAGGTATCTCAGACTTGGTGTCTCAGCTAATTTAGACAGAGAGTTTGTGTGGATTTACAAAAGGCCCCATTCCGGGATATTTGGAAAAGGTGTCCCCTGGTAGCGTGTTTGCCTAGCAGGCACAAATCCCTGGGTTTGATCCCCACACCTGCATAAAGCCAGGCACTCAGGAGGTGGAGATAGCATGATCAGAAGTTTATCAGTAGCTACATAGCAAAATCAAGCCCAAGCTGGAATGCATGAGATCTCTATCTCAAAAGAAAGAAAGAAAGATAAAAGAGAAATCAGTCATCAGCCAACCAACCAATTGATCCTCTCCTTCAGGTCTGACGTCTTAGTCCCTAATGGGCCTCAGGGCTGGAGGAGTCCTGGATTGAGCTCTTGTAGTTACACACAAACCATGGGGCTGGAGGGACTGGTCCGAAAGAGAGAGAGAAGCTAAGCAGCCAGCCAGGCAAGGGGCCCTTCATGTGGACAGGCAGATTGAATTTTCTTTGCAACGCAGAGTAAGCCACACCAGGCGGTGGGTCTCGGCTTTTAATATCAGGCATTGAATTATTCAAAAACACTTTGATTGAGAAGCTGGCGGCCTCCATTCCTATTAATCAAATGACCAAAGCAGAAATTTGCTTTCGGAGAAGGTAGTTAGAAATGAATTTTATTTCTTTAAAAGGAACGGAGAAGACAAAAAAAGATGAAGTGCTAACCGCAAATCTGCACAATGGAATTCCCAGGAAAGATAGATGCTAATAATAAATAGTTAAACCTTTGTATTGATAATATGCCTATCCTCTGGAGGTTCAAAGCTTCTTTTTGTGTTTTTAATGTACTCAGGGCCTTTCAACCTGCCTGGGAGACACAGTGGGCAGGTATTATGATTCTCAGCCCATTATCACAAGAACCGGCCAGCTCATAAAGATGAAATAAATGCTTACAGAAACTCACATAGAGTGTTAGCCCCCGAGCCAGGTTAGAACTCCAGCCTCCTGCTGTCCCTTGGAGAAAGGGAGAAAGGTAGAGCTACTCAAAAGTGAAACAAAATAACAAGAGAATCCCAGGATCAAGAACCCAGTCACTCGCAAGTCTGTTTTGGAGGGAGCTTGTTTTGTGTCAGAAAGACATGATACTCTTGTGATTGTCAGTGAATACCCTGCCACCCCCACCACCGAGATGCATCTGAGACAGTTACCACTGCCTGTCCTCACCACAACAGGCCAACTTCCTGCAGGAAGGGGGCTTCATGGCTTTGGGTGTTCGCCCATTTATAGCAACAACTGTCTCACGGGGAGTCTGTTGTATGTGGGGAGCTGTGCTAAGCATTTTGTGGGACTTGTCTTTCAACGCTTTTATTGCAACCACCGGAAGAAAGTCTCATTTTACCTTCTGGAGCGAGAGCTCTGTAGACCCAGCAGAGGGAAAAGCTGCTGCCAGAACCCAGGTCTATCACTGGGCTCAAAATAGAGTATCTTACCCAGTCTCCTGGGCTTTCTCTGACCAGCCTTTGTCCCTAATTGAAAAAACTGTCCCTTTTCTATACCCTTAGGAACAAATACAAACAAATGCTACTGCCTACAAGTCAATTTAGTTCTCAATATTTTAAATGAAATAGACCAGCCGAGTTAATATCAAAGTATAACACAGACAATAAAGCTAGTTATTGTTTAGGGGAGAGATTGCCTTAAATGTGTGTGTGTGTGTGTGTGTGTGTGTGTGCGCGCGCCTGTGCAAATACTTCAGTGTGACAATGTAAAATCTAGTTCGGATCATAACAGAAGGATCTGAGATATGTTTCCGTGGGCTTCCAGGCTGCCTTTTTCGTTCAGCGCCTTCCTATTTGCCCTTCTTCCCACTCCTACTTATTTTAAAAAGATATTCTGCATCTTGAAATAACACCTCAGTGGTGTTAGTTGGGTTTGTGCTAAAGATTGACAGCAGAACCTGGAAATCTTTCGGTCGACGCCACATGGCTCCTGGACCTTAGTTTATTTTTTTGGACCACACATGAGCCTGGCGTTGTTGCTGTTTGCAGCGCCTGTGTGTTCCAAAGTTGATGGGGTGAGCCTTAACCCCCCCCCCAGATCCTGTGAGGACAGGAGGGAAGGAGAGCGAGGCTAAGTTATCAGTTACACAAATAGGTCACTTGGAGCAGACTTGCAGCTTGAAAGAATGGACGTTTTCACAGTGAGGCATCAGAGGTATTGGCTCTGATGAGAAAATCTGTGCTTGAGCCAAGCTGGTGGAGAGCTTGCGGCACACCATCAATGTCCACCGAAGGTTTCTGTGTAAAGTCTGAAGTTCCCTTCCACGGTGGTCAAGGTCAGTGGTATGTGGGGCCCACACAGACCATTAAAATAAGGGAAGGAAACAGTTCCCATGTCAAGAGAAAGGCTGGGTCCTGACTGGTAAGGACACTGCTGTCAGAGCCACCACCTGCCTTTTCAGAGTGCTACTTCTCCAAAGACAGAAGGCAACGGCCAGGTCTCAGCAACCAGCAATGTGATGCACCCCCCCACACACACACACACCCCAGACATACACACTTCCCATGTCAGTTAGCTTGGCCTGTTGTAACAAAATACCATGGACTGGGTGGCTTCCAAAGCAAATATTTCTTTTTCACAGTCTGGAAGCTGGGTATTGGAGATCAGGGAGCCAGCCTGCTGGGGTTCTGGCTAGGTCCTCTTGCCAGCCGCCTTCCTGCTGTGCTCTCCCTTGTTAGAAGGCATGACAGGTTTGGTTGGTTGACTGGTTGGATTTTTGCAGGGCTGGGAATGGAACCCAGGCCCTCACACATGCCCTCCCCAAATACAGCTAAGGTGAAGCATAAGGGCTTCAACCTAGGAGTGGAAGGAAGCATGTTAAAGCTGCAGGATATAATCTGAAGTCTCAGTGACTTCTTGGCCCTTTATTTGCACCAGCAGAGGACTCCATGGGCCTGGCCTCGTCAGGCCGGTATTTGTTGGGTGGACAGAAAATAGTTCACAGAAGTTAGAATCCTCTCAGCTCACCAGGGGAGGAGGAGCGTGGTGTGTGAACTTCCTGGGCCTGTAGTGCTTTCTCCTCCAGGACTTTTATTTTCCCCCGGACTAAGAAGGAAAAAATCAAGCAACAGCCTCACAAAGACCCGTAAAATCTTGGAAGGGAGGGATTCAGGAGTGTTGGGGGTGGGGGAAAAGGTCTTCAGTTTCTAAACCCTACATTTCATGAGTACTTGAATTTTTAACCAATGGCGTATACGGCTTTGTAATTAAAAAAAAAAAGTCAAAAGTCACACTTATAAAAACAGCATAGAAAACACTTTCTAAAAACACATGTAGTAACAGCATAAGCAATTTCCTGAGTAAACACGCAGAGGTGACGAAAGCTATTGGCTCACACCCTCTAACGTGCTATCAGACGGTGGTATTTAGAAAGACACACTGCTAAGGGGTTCCTGTTTTGTTCTAGCCCATGGTTCCATGGAAGAGTAAAAAGACAGCGTTTCTGCAGAGTCCCAAATAATACATTAGCTATATTTTAAGCTTGGGATAAAACCCACACGGATTTCTTACTCAAGTTGGATGTGATCTAGAAACTTCTAGAACCTTCCAGATTCGGAGCAGTCCCAGTATGTTGCTTGATTATGCCAGCATTTCCACATCTGACTCCCCTCAGAGCCTCGCCAGGCAGCTGAAATCTGCGGCCACGCTCAACGGCATCCCAGAGAACAAATAAAGAGTCCTTTCAGTTGAGAAAGCCATTCACGGATGCCAGGGTGGAAGCCACAGCCCTGGAACGATGAAAAGGCTTTATTAGAGTCCTGGTGTGGGGAACGGGAGGCTGCTATAGGTCTCAGCTTTATTAAACCGTAGCTCTTCCCCGCAGCCTCCTCATTATTGCCACAGCTATTGTTAGCCTGAATGAAGAGCACACCGGGTTGAGGGGAGAGCTTTAAAAAGGAGAGATGAATCCAAGTCGGGAGGGATACCTCCCCCAGCAATACACAGAGAAGCTTATAACCTGTCCTCTAAAGCAAGGGGCATTATAAAGAATCACAGGCACCAAGTGCTGGGAACCTGAGGGATTGGGCCACTCCCAGCTAGACACATATCTGCAAATGGAGCTCCCTTACCGGCTATGAGAAATGATAGGGTGCTGACTCGGAGATGCCCCATTCCGAGAGATGTTTATCTCTCCACAGCTGTGGTTCTTTCTAGCTAAGATGCCATGGGCAAACCAAGGAAGTGGCCCAGCTCCAAAGATGGTCTGCGAACCCTCCTCCAGTGAGTAGAGGCAGGGACTTGTTCAAGTTCAACCTCCTAGGATGGGTAAGGGACCTACAGGTCCTAGAAAAGATGCGGGGTGAGTGTTTGCCAACCTGCATCCCTGCCTTCCACCACCTCTCAGGTCCTCCTGATCCCAGGCTCCGGAGGCTGCCCAGGGCTTTGTCTGCAGGCAGCAAGGCCCCCGACAGCCCAGGGCTTGAGTGGCCTGACTGATGATTCTTGAACTATGGTATGGACTGTCTCATAGACATTATGATTGTGTATGAGATGTGCAATAGTAAATTGTGACCTTCATGTAGCAGGAGTGCCCTGTGGCTGCTGTAATAAAGGAATCCAACACATGGGGCTTGAGGAGCAAGATACATTCTTTTACAGTTCTGGAGCCTAGAAATCCAGGCTGAAGATACGGAAGGTGTCAGGGGGGCAGGAGCCAGGGACAAGGGAGGCATGTTGACAGTCTCTGACAGGGATGGTAGAGGGAAGGATCGTTCCTTGCCTCCTTCAGCCTCTGATGGCTACAGGTTTTCTGTATGTCTCCAATCTTTGTCTCCATCTTCCCATGTCCACCTCATCTTTGCCTCTTCCGAGTCCTGCAATACTTTGTCTTTATCTCTTAACCCAGAACCCATGAGCATGTCCTCATTCTTAAGGTTCTATCATTTCTTTGTACCTGCAACAATTCTTTCTGGAAATGAGACCATGTTCTCAGGTTTTGGGCCTGGTGTCCTCTCTCTGGTCCTGCAGAAAGTAGAAGAGGCCGGTGTTCTGGGGAAATAGCTCAGTTGGTAGATGGCTTGCCTAGCACACACAAAGACCTGGGTTGGGTCCCGAGTACCACATGAGACTTGGGGAGATAACACATCCCTGACCCCAGAACTAGAGAGGTGGAGTTAAGAGGTCCAGAAGTTCAAGGTCATCCTCTTGCTGGTAGGAATCTGAGGCCATCCTGAAAGATACCCATGTTTCTGGGAGTAGAGTGGAAAATACGCAGGCTCTTGTGATAATTATGTGAGCATCCTTGTATTCCCAGCACAGTGCCCGCCCCATGCTTGGGCTCTGTCCAGCAGCTAGATAGATGTGTAACAAAGATCAGCCACTCGAATGCTGTGTTCTTTCTGGAAGGGTACAAGGGAAATACAACCAAGTCCAAATGAGAGAAAAATTGGTGTTACGGACTGACTTGCGTTCCCTCCAAATTTTCAGTTTGAAATCCTAACCTCAGATGCGACAGACAGCACGGAAAGTATCTCAGAATGTGACCTGCCGCACAGCACATGCAAAACCTTCGAATGTGACAGGCGGTTACCCTGGAATGTGACACACAGTTTGCAGAGTGCTTCAGAACAGGAATGTGTTTGTCAGCCTCATAGCTGGGGCAGTGTGACTAAATGCTTGAGACAGTGAACTTGAGGAAAGATGTATTTGGGGTCCTGGTTTCAGGAGTCTCGGCCCATGGCTGACTGGCTCCATTGCCCTTCGGCCTGTAAAGAAAGAAGCAAGCATCAGAGCACGGAGCATGCGGTGCAGCAAAGTAGCTCACTTCATGGCAGCCAGGAAGCAAGAGAGATGTGGGGCAGGGGCAGACGGCCATGGTTCCAGTATTTTCATGCAATCGGTCCATCGGGGCTCCATGTTGTCTCCTCTTTGTGCTTCTGTTTTTATTTATTGAACCCGTAGTGTGCCCCAAGTACAAGGACAAGGGTTCAGTAAACATTGTTTCGCTGTCGTCAGAAAACTCTGTAGGATTGTCATTTTATTTCATGTTACAGTTGAGAGAAACAGTGTCGAGAGAAGGTAAATCATTTGTTCTGGGTCATTGGTCAGCTGGGTGGTAAAGGCCGGAATGGAGAGCCACTCTTCCTGCTGCTCACGCGAGGTCTTTATTTATCTAGTTAGTCTAGACTCTATCTCCCCACCCTGACCCCTTCCCCCTGCCGCCTGCCCCTGCACCTTTCTCTCCTATCAGCCAACCGCCATGCCCACTGCATTGTTTCTACTAACAAGACTTGACAGTGTACACTTAAAATACGTTTGCTCACCTAATACTCATTGAATTCCTGCGATATGTTGGGCACCATGCTGGCACGGAGGCACAAAGCCGTACAGAAAGCCAGAGGGCCAGGGAGCTGGGTAATGTTCTATTACCCAGATCACCTCTCTGGGAGGAGTGATCCCTTATAAGGTATAATCTAAACAGGGTGAGGCCAAGGAAATCTAAGCCTTTACTCCTCTCCTGTACCTTCAGAGTCACAGGGGAATCCAGGAAAACATCCGACTTGGCTGTGGATGAAACAGATTTCCCCAGTGGCCAGGAGGTCAGGAAGCCTGGCTTGCATCGCCTGATGCAAGCTGCCTGATGCTCTGGGCTTTGATTTAGCCATGTGTCTAAGCGGGGGACCACATCCCGTCTGGTGCCTTCTCACGTCTAGCATTTCATCAATTCAGCTCCATTCAATCCCCTTAAACAAAATGCACCCCGAGGATGATTTTAAAAGTTTGAGGTGTTGACTTGTTTTCCTCCTGCTGCAACCTGGCTCTTCTGCAATGGGCTGGCTAATCAATTCTCTCTGCTCACGTGCCGCTGGCTGATGGGTCATTTGTTAGAAGCTCTGCCTTGTTAGCGAGGCTCAGTTCTGCAAGAGACATGGCTGCCTCCCAAATCTGAGGTATGCTGAATTACCAGCTCCGTGTTTCACTGGGAAGGCAGCATACACATCAAGAAACTGCAAATTGAATCCTTTCTCCCCCCCCCATCCCCCCGCAGTGTGGTGATCTGCTTGTGCTTCTATAAAGAGTAAAATCGGGAGCGGATGTAACACATTCCCGTTTGGGGAATCCGTATTTTTAGAATGATTGCTTCAATGTGAGACGTAGGTGGGGCTTTTAAAACACACTCCAGTTGGTGCTGTGTGCTTAAGAGACAGGCCAGGTACAAAAGTTTTGTTTTTGCTTTTGTTTTCCAAGGAGCGTCTGAGTTCTTCTTTGTAATTTGCCGACTGCAAAGGGCTATCCCCATTTTGTGCCAAGTATAGGAATCCGTGCTGCGTCTAATCCTTGAACAGGGTCCTTGCTGTGCCTTCTGCTGTGCCCATTTTGTGAATGGAAAGCTGGAGTCTGCGGGGATTGGGTCATTTAGGCAAAGTCATTTGAATAGAAACTTGGTGGTCATTTGAGTTCGAGTTAACTTCAAATGTTTTTGCTGTCTCTACCCCATATGATGCCTGGAAGAGGAAACTGGACTGAATGATCAGTCATAAAACGTGCCAGGAATAAGCAAAGAATAACTTCTTCTTTTTTTTTTTTTTGTTACAAAACATAGCAGAGGGCTCTGAGCAGATGTCTGCCTGGGGCCTTATAAGCATTAGGAAAAGTTACTTTCTCGCGGCGGAAGCACCCCAACATTCCCTGGCACAGGGGGAAGGGAAGCAGACCTTCCGTGGCACCCCTCAGCTAGCTGCTGGTCTGTGGACACTGCTGTAAGGCGCAAACGTCACATGGCGGCTTGTGGACGGCTGCGGGCAAACACTGGAAGATGACTGCATTATTTATGACCATTATTTACTTTTCTGATGCTCAAATATTTACATTTCTTTCTTTTCTTTTGCAAACAGTTTAGTGGGCAGGGGGAAACCCTGCCTCCTGCTGAAGAGGTTGAGCCTCATTTCCGGATGCCAAGTTCATTTAAAGCGACTGACCACACTTCCCAGAGCTGGGCTGGCTAAAGACCAGCAAAAGAGTACTGCCTCCTACTCGTGACTACGTCACTTCATGGAATGAGTCAATCCTAAAGGGATTCTCTTCCTAAGAACTGGCTGCCAGTCTGAGCCGTATCCTTGACTGGTATCTGCCCCACTGTTTATTCTTCCCTTAGCTTTTTCCTCCCTATGTCTCTGATTCTGCTGTCATTTGATCTGGGATGTTCCACTGTAGGTTAACGTAGTGATTAATCATCAAATTGAGTGGATTTAGAATCGCTTAGGAGCCATACCTGTGGGTGTGAGTGTGTATCCCAAGAGGATTAACAGAGGAAGAACAACTGATTCTAACAGTGGGTGATACCATGCCACGGTGGAGTCCCAAGATAAATTAAAAAAAAAAATTAAGTATGAAGACCACCATTCATCTCCATCTGCTTCCTGACTGTGGATATGAGGTCAACAGCCACTGCACACTCCCACTCCATGCCTTTGCTTTCGTTGGAGACTGTAGCCCTTCAAATCACAAGCCAGGATAAATCCTTTCTCTCCTAAAGTGCTTCTTTTCAGGTATTTTTTGATCACAGCAATGAAAAAAAAAATGATTTAAGTGGGCTGGATTTGTCACTCAGTTTGTGGAATGTTTGTCTAGCATCAGGGAGACCTGGTGTTTGAACCCTGCAAAAAGGTACACGTTGGCACACAATGTAATTCCAGCACTCTGTAGGTATCGGCAAGAGAATCAGAAGTTCAAGGTCATCCTTGCCTACACAGTAAGTTCAAGGCTACTGTGGGGTACAGAAGAATATGTCTTTAAAGAAAGAGGAAGAGGAGAAGCAACTAACCTACGGGGACTAATTTAATGTATCTCTTTTTCAGACAAGATGGAGGATAATGTTAAAGAAAACCATTTCAGAACTGAGACATACTTTGAACTTCAAACAAAATTCAAATGACATGTGTAGCTTTTGGCCCTGGTCAAACACCACCTCATTCAGTAGTAAGAGTATCCTTGCTGGCATGTGTTCTCATGGAATCCAGGTCTACACCGAAGTGTTCTGATTCTCAGTGTAGTACGAGGAGGAGGAGCCCTGTGAGACCCTGGAGAGAGAGATGTGGGAGCCAGCTCTCCCTGTACCCTAGCCATCCAACTCCATCCTACTACCTGTAAGCTTTTAGTGACTTAGGGTCAGGGCCCACCCCAGACTTGACCAGGGATAGCTATTTCATACTTCTTTTCTTTTGTTTGTTTCATTTGTTTGTTTTGGAACGGCTCCATTTAGTCATGGATGGCAAAATGAGTGACATCGGGAATGTGAGCTGGGAGATACTCACACTGTAACAGGAAAAGGATGGTAAGAGAGGGGAGCCATGGCACCTCCTGGAAATTAGTTTTTCTGTCCAGCTTCTCTGCCTGGCTCCTATGAATAGGAAAGAGAAAAATCACTAGCAACTTTTGGCATCAAAGTGGAATAGGTGGGTAGAAAAGCTTCCCAAGAACATTAGGTAGTGCTGCGGCTGAAATGAGAGCAGAATTCTGATCACTGTTTAAAAAAAAAAAATTGTACAAGTAGCTCAGAGACTGCCAGGTGATGCGTTCCTTCCCTTGTTCCTGATAGAGAAGAGGTCTTGCCTGTGTGTTAGCTTCCTGTTCCTCTGACAAAATACTGGAGACCATCCACCGACAAGGGGAAACATTTGTTGTAACTCACAGATTTAGAACCTTCCTTTGATTTTGCCGATCAGTCCTGACCCATGTCTCTCGTTATAGTTTGGTTCAAGAGTATACCCCAGAGGTCCACATGTTAAGGGTCGGGTCTTTGGTTCTTGGTCTGTGTCGCTATTGGGAGGTGATAGAAACTGTAGGAGGTAAGCCCCAGTCAGATCATCTCTCCTCTTGATGGGGATATCGAGGCCCCAAGCATCTTCTCTTAAATCCCTGGCCATCACTAGGACAGATTTGTTCCACCACACACTTTCTACCGTGGTGTTTTCTCTCCCTCCCTCTCCCTTTCCCTCTCCATCTCCCCTGTTCTCCCCACCCCCCCCAAAGAAAAAGCTTCAACAAGGCAGATAGCACATACAGTATGAATACAGTAAACAAAAGGATGGCTTGGGTCCCAGGCACAACAGGAGAGCTTTATGTGAGTTTTACTGCAGAGGGAGACTCTTTTCCTTTTAAAAAAGCTCCACCGTACGAACTATTGGTTCTAAGTCTTCCTATTTCTCTCTCTTGCCTCTTTCTTCTCTGTCTTTTTTTTGCTGGCATCCCCATTGTATGTATCCCTTTTATTCCACTTTGGGATCCGAGCAAACTATTTCCACAGAAGCTGGATGTCTTCCTGCTGAACATACACCCCAGGTGCTGTAGGGCACTCCCAACATGTCTATTAATTAGCCCACAACACCATCTGTCATAAATGATGCTTAATTAGAAAGGGAACATTTAAAAAGGAGACATCAGATGTGAAGAGAGGTGGGAGGACAAACTGAGAGAAGTGCTCTGTGGGTAAATCCAGGAACTGCAAGCCCTCCCCTCGGGAAGCGGCTCATCAGACCCTCCAGCAAGCACTACTCCAGGTCAACATGGACCTAGAGAGAAATCTACTGTCACTGTAGACAGTGCAGTGATGGAGAAACACCAAGGGTTAGGTTTCTCCAGATCCCGAGTAGAACAAATTCAATGGGAGAAAAGTAAAGAGAAGCATGGGGTGTTTAGTCACCTTTCTGATAGCTCAGCGGGACAAATTTTAATCATTAGGGAAGAAATAAAAACATAACCATGTTTTGTGATCTCTAGCCATCCTACTCATGGCCCTTTTCACTGCCTTAAGAAAAGCAAGCTAAGTGTGTGCACCAGAGAGAGAGAGAGAAAAAAAATAAAACCTAAATTCATTAACTTTGTTTTTTATTTTCAAACTTGAAAAGAAAAATAAGCTTAGCTTTGGCCTTACAAGATTCTGCTTCCCACTAACCAAGAGAAAGTCTGGTGTGGTAACAGAATCCTCGTTTACCATCTATGTTATCAAACCTGACAGTGTGTGTGTGTGTGTGTGTGTGTGTGTGTGTGTGTGTGTGTGTTAGGCCAGAACATGTAGCACCAGACCAACTTTTCCTGAGGATTTGAAAAAAAGAAAAGAAAACAAAAAACAAACAAAAACCCCACCCAAGCCTCTCATCTCTCTCTCTCTCTCTCATATTTCTGTTAAAAAGGACAAACGTTGCCAGGTGTGGTGATGCATGCCTTAAATCCTAGCACTTGGAAGGCAGAGGCAAGGAGATCTGTGAGTTCAAGGCCAGACCTGGCCTACAGAGCAAGTTAAGGACAGCCAAAGCTACACAGAGAAACCCTGTCTCGAAAAATAAACAAAAGAAAACCAAAAAGAATGTTGATCGTCAAAGACAATTTGGGACCCTCTTCAGCCAAAAGTTGTTGCCAGTGGTATCTGCTCTCAGGATTTCCTAACTGGAATCCAGGAGATGGTGAATGGGAAGAAGTGCTAGACAGCTCGGGCCTGCTTCCCCTGAAGCCGTGGTGAAAAGAGTGAAGTGGCTCCAAAAGGTGTCCTCTGACCTTCCCAGGTATGGTGTGACAGGCAGGCCTCTCTTCCCCCCAACATCCACCACTGCCATTCTGTAATGATAAAGATTTTTCAAATTATCAACTATTCTTGGCCATTCATTTGCCTTTCCCTAGGTTGCTGCTCCTAGAGAATCAAAGCCCTTTTTCTTTGGCTCATCACTTCTCTTCTCTGCTGAAGATGCCAGGTAAGCCCGGATTCAAAAGACTAAAGGTCATTCATTTTCTTTCCAACTCCCACAAATCTATAAAATACACACAACAATAATAAAGAAAATGTTGCATTTCTCTCTCATTAACCGGCCTCTTGTACAAGGGTCCATCCCAGCAGAGAAGTAAAGAGGAAACTACATTTTCACTTCCCTAGGCTGTCTTTCAGCATGATGACATATCTCTGAAGCAAAGGACTCAACTCAGTCACCAAGAAAAATGAGTTCTCAGGAGAATGGAGAACTGTGTGCGTTATGCCGTGTGCACAATGCTTGGGTGTAAGAAAGAAACAGCGTATTCCTTAGCACTTTCATGATTAGGCCACATGCACAAACATGCGAAGACAGGAGCATAGGGTAAGAGTTGAGGACCAGTAAATAAAAAGTTAAATAAGTGCAGAGTGATTGGTAGTATCCAGTGGCTCTGAAAATCTGAGAATTCTGTCTTTACATAAGCCCTGTATGATGTTATACCCTGTTCTTAGCTGCTCAGTCAAATTTGCTTACATAGGGATCTGTATTTTGGAATTCGTATTAATTATAACATAGTGGCCTTGTTGGGTAAAAGTTTGAGTGAAGGGATGTGATTTAGAAACCGTCACTTTCGTGAGCGTCGCACATACGACACAATGTTTGTAGAAATTGTAATCTCAGCTTCATTTAGCCAATTTTCCTTATTAGGGCTTCATTCATCTCTGAGTTTATAGCGTCTGAGGATGTAACATAATTATCAAGATTTCTCATAACAAAAATCCATAGTTAGCATGCTTTATAAGAATTAATTCAAGGGCTTGGGGAAATGTCTCAGTCAACTCAGTGCTTGCCAGGCACCGAGTCTGGATCTCTAGCACTCTGTAAAAGTGGGCATGGCGGCATGTATCTCTGCCTGCAGCCCTGGGGGGACGGGAGGTCAGTGGGTCCCTGGAATTCACTAGGTCAGCCAGTCTAGTGCAAACAATGAGCTCCAGGCTCCGTGAGAGGGCCTGATTTAAAAAGTAGAGTGTGCAGCAAGGAGGGCCCCCAGGGGAGCTCTCCGGCCTGTACTCACCAGCTCACACACAGGCGTGCCTGCCTGCACACCACACAGAGTAATTAAAGGACAAAGCAGGCAGCTCAGCGGTAGAACATGTATTTAGAATATGGAAGGTACTGACTCTGGTCCCCTGCAACACACACAAACGCACGGGCACACACACACACATCCACACACCTAACTCAAATGAAGGTGCAGTCTCTTCTCTTTCCAGATGTTTGCCTGTATTCACGTCAGACCCAGCCCCTCCTCAACTTTCTGAAGCTGTGTGACAGGTTCACTGGAGCTGCCTTGGAAAGATGTGATGTTCCAACTGCCAGCATTGAAGCTGTATGATTCTAGATGCTGGCTGACATAGTTATTGCAGGCAACTTCTGTCTTGACCCACGATGACTAAGAGATGCTTTGCTTTCCCTACCCGCCCTAGCTGCCTCTGGAGCCTCTAGTGCCTTACAGGCTGCTGGCTCTGTTTCTTGGAGTTGGTTATTATTGCTTTTCCTACAACAACCAAAGAAAGCTAAGCACATCACCATGCTCTCCCTAAAACCTGTAGTGTGGGAAGGTTTTACGGTACTCTGGTTAAGGAACTACTGAGGATTCAAGACCATTGTAAACAATGGGGAAACTGGAACAAAAAGGTAGGAGAGAAAACTAAAGCAAGCACAGGCCAGCAGATGGCTCAGAGGGTAAAGGTGCTTGCTGCCAACCATGGTGACAGCAGGTCCATTCATGGGATCTACACGAGGATCTATATGATGGTAGGAGAGAAGTTACTCCTGTAAGATGTCCTATAATTTCTGCACACACACACACACACACACACACACGAGAGAGAGAGAGAGAGAGAGAGAGAGAGAGAGGATAAGAGAAGAGAAAACTTGAACAAATAAGCACATGAGTAAATACAATTCAAAAAGAAGACAATAGATTTGGTACTTTACTTTGGTCCTTTAAATGCAGACTGCCCATAGATAATGACAGAGCTCACTAACGCGGATAACGGACTATGCTGTGGCTTGCTATATCAGCCCCCCAGGGTTCGAGTCGCTGCACCACAGCTCTTGTCCCCCTTGACCCCGGGGACTCATTTAGAGGCAGGACAACCGCCATCTTCTAGTTTCCATGAACGGAAACACCCTGACCTTCAGGAAGCTGTGAAACAAACGGTCGTTTGAGAGAAGAGAAAGCCCCAAAGCTCTGAGAGAGTCAAAGCTGTGCTTCTCCTGGGGCGCGCTCAAAGGCTCCTGAGCACAGCCGGTGGGATATTGCGGGCGCTTTTCTCTCTTCCCCTCACCTTTGAGGTTCTGTTCTGGCCCCTTGAGAATCAGTGAGCACAGCAACAAAATTGCTGGTGGGAGTCTCCTTTTTGCTGACTTAAGCATTCTTTCCTATGAAAATGGTAACAGGGCTGGAGGAGCCAGTGAGATCTGGACTGTGGAGAAGTAGTGAAGGAAGAATTTCATTTTGAGACTTTGTTTCTTTTTCCAACCATTCTGACCTTCCTAAAACAAAGTCTAGAGTAGAAGCTCCATTAGACACTCCCACTCTAGAGCCCCAGCTATTGTCACAAGGCTTTCATTACAACACTGCATCTTACCATAGGCAGGGGAAGAAGAGAAATCTTTAGCCCCTTCAGCAGACTATCCTCTCCCACCTCTGGGATGGTCCTAACATCTTGTGACTAACAGGGGAAGCCTTGGGGAATGTATAAACTAAACAGACCACTCGTTTTTTTCACCAGCCAGAAGAGGAAGAATGCTATCTAATGATATCAGAGGCCTATAACAAAGACTTGCTGGCTTTGCTGTAACCTGCCTTGCCGTAATCTGTGTCTTGACTTATCATTTTCTTTGTTCTGTAAAACTTGGTGAAATTGTTACCAACTTTGAATTTGGGGTAAAGAGGATCTGTGTTCTAGAGACACTCTCATCCACATTTGGCTCCAGAATAAACCATCTCTTCTCCCCTTTGTGGTGAGAGCTCTATTTTTGTATCAACATTAACAGACATATTTGTCATACACACAGAGGATACCCAAGGAGAGCAAGTGGATCTCAAGAACAGATCTCAGAAAAGGGGCCTTGGCTTTAGGTTCTAAAACAAGCATTAGCTGAGACAAAGGAAGGAAGGCATGGGGTAATTCCAGTCATGAGAAGATGATCCAGAAAACAGAGTAAGGCCCAGCAAGGGCCTTTTCTACCTGGTCCCTAGCTCTGTAAATCACTCATGTGATTCTAAGGCCTAGACAGGACACATTTATAGAGCAGGGGGCCTTGAAAAGTTTGCCAACAGCACAAGATTTCTGAATTTCGAACAACCAATCATTAATTCAAAATAAGTTCAAAATGTTCCTGGCAATGCATGACTTTCCTTCTTTCCTTCCTTCTTCCTTCCTTCCTCTCTCTTTCTTTTTTCTTTCATGTGTGTTTTCATGTACATGTTTGTGTACAGGGAATTGTGCAGGTACTCATTCGTGGGACTTGGAAGACTACCTCTGGGCTCTCCCCTTTCCATCTTGCTTGAGACAGGGCCTCTTGATGAGTCACCATGCTCCAGCATAAATAAATAATCTTTAACTTTTTCTTTAGAAGAGTAAATGTAACATTAGTTCCATTTCAAAACAGAAAGATGGTGTTGGTCTGTGTCTTGGTGTTCTATTGCTGTGAAGAGGCACCATGACCACATCAACTCTTACAAAAGAAAACATTTAATTGGGACTTGCTTACAGTTTCATAACTTCAGTCTGTTATAATCAGGGATGGAAGCATGGCGGCATGTAGGCAGATGTGAGGCTGTGGAAGTACCTGAGGGTTCTACATCTGGATCTGCAGGCAGCAGAAAGTCAGCGACACTAAGTCCAGCTTGAGCGTTTGAAACCTTAGAGCCCACCCTCAGTGGCGCGTTTCTTCCAACAAGGCCACACCTACTTCAACCTGGTCACGCCTCCTAATCCTTCTCAAGTAGTGTCACTCCCTGATCACGAAACATTCGAATATATAAGCCTATAGGGGGCATTATTATTCAAACCACTACAGTTTGCATCACATATGATCAGAAGAAGCATAGCTTTAATGGTTTATTAATCTCAAAACATTTTGTGGGATCTCATCCTATTCAAGAATGAATCTAAAGACAGTCAGAATCGTAAATTAGAACTGACTGACACATAAAAGAAATCAAGCTAAGAAAACAGAGCTTAAGTTGAGTGTGGTGGTTTATTCCCTGTAATCTCACTGCTCAGGAGACAGAGGCAGGAGGATGACCACAAGTTCAAGACTAGACAGGGCTATATAGTGAGACCTTGTTTCAAACAAACAAGCAAACAACCCATTAACAGCATTCAAATGCTGTCAATTGGTCCATTCACAAACTTGGGTGTTTTTGTGCCAGTTCCAGAGAGTGTTGTGTGTCCTTGCTACCCAAAGATAGTCCCTAGACTTGCAAGAATACCATCACCAGTCAGCCAGCAGTGGTGGCACACGCCTTCAATCCCAGCACTCAGGAGGCAGAGGCATTCAGATCTCTGAGTCCGAGGCCAGCCTGGTCTATAGTGTGAGTTCCAGGACAACCAGGGCTACACATTCAAGCCCTACCCCCAATCTGCTACATCAGAGTGAGCATTTGTGTGCATGTACACGCTTGTGCAAGTGTATGAGTGCATATGGAAACCAGATGTCAACCTCGGGTTTCTTTCCTCAAACACTGCACACACACACACACGCACACACACATATTTATTTATTTATTTATTTATTTATTTATCTATTTATTTATTTATTTATTTTTTGAGACAGACTCTCACTGAACTTGCTTACTTGGGTAAGGAGCTACAAGGACTTGCCCATGTCACACTCCCCAGGGCTGATATTTTAAGTGCCTGTCACAGTGCCCATCTTTTTCCACATGGCTCCTGGGATCAAACTCATATTCTCATTTTTGTGCAGCAGCACTTTAATGGCTGATCCATCCATCTCCCCAGCCCCAGCATAAATATATCAACCTCTGGGAAGCACAGATAAGCAATGCAGACTTCAGCTGTTGGAAAAATATCAAGGTTAGTTCCCCAACCAGATACAGATAAAACTCGACCACCATGTTCAAGTATGGTGATTTTCTTGTTAAACACTCAAGGACATTTCTGCCTCACTTCAAGGGTGGTTCTCAGGGGTTTGGGCTGCTGTGTATCATTGAGGAGTCAAGGAAGCAGGAAACCTCTATTCTGCTTCATCCTTTGGTTTGCAATAAGAGTTAAGAAGCACCAGGAATGACCTTGAGCTATTGACCTCGAAACAGACTGGGATCGGATCTTTGGCTGTCAAGAGGCTGGGTCAACTTGCCTTTTGTTCAGGACAAGAAGTTCTTGTACCAGAAATAGATCAGCATAATCAACAGAATGAATTAGATCCGGAGGCAGCCATTATCATGGAGTGTTGGTGAGTAAAATTAGCATGTATTTTTAATAAGTCTGTAATTACTTATTCTAAGGATAGACCATATGGTGTATTCACTTTCCGTGAACCCAAACACTTAAGCCCTCAAACGCCATTTAGTTTTAAACAGATACACTCCCACTTTCTCAAAGAAAACAAAAGGATTTTGCATTTTGAGCTCCACCAAAAACGTTCCCTCAAGAAGTAAAAATTCAAACTACTCAAGTCAGGAATTTTACACACCGTCCCTCGGGTGCCACAGTAACACCTTCCCTTGCCTCCTCCTTTCCTTTTAATAGGTGCTTCAAGGTGGGCTAAAAGCAGCATATTCGGGCTGAGTTTCCAACCGTTGTCGCGGATGTTCATGCTTTGTGAATTTCTGCACCGTGTCTGACATAGCTGCGCAAATGGCTGTTTTGTTTTCGTATTAGAATTTTGTTAACGTGGGGAAACTGCCCCTGCTGCTCTCGTGGAGAAAAGTCCTCCGTGCTTCCACCTCTGGACTGTATTTTCACAAGACCTTTGGACGGTCTCATTGAGGTGGGATAGAAACACAGGCAAAGGGGAAATGCTGGGGACATGGGAAGACAAAGGAGCTGATAACCAAGAAGTCTGGTTAAGGCCTTTCATCTGCTGAGCATCAGGAATACAACAGGATGGACACACTTTGCTTCTGGCCTTGCCTTCTTTCCGGATGCAAACCTGAAAATGCCTAGGTCTCTTACCAGAAACCTCATCACAGTAAAAGATCTCATCACAGTAAAAGATCCTAAGCCCTCTGCAATCCTAGAGGCTCCTGATTTATCTTACGGACTAGTAACCCCATGCAAGGCCTCTAGGGAGCTCCCCTATGGTCTCAGTTATCAATGGGGAGAATTGAAATAGAGAGGGGAGGTCCCTTAGAAAGATGCTGAACAGAAAAATTCTAAAAGCTCCCCAATGCTATATACCAGTGGGACAGCCAGACATGACTCTGGGTTGAGAAGTCCACCCCTACACCCGGGTATGGCTTAGTCTTCCCCTAAGCATCTCTCTATTAAGTCTGCTAAGAATATCTTCTGCTCCATGCTGGCTCATCCTGAAATTCTTAACTGCAATGATGCTCTGGATCGGGTTTTGCTTGAGCGGAGTCCCTAAAGACTCAGAGACCCCTCGGCTGCTGGCAGTGGTTCTGAGCTCTCTCTCGCTTCACTGTCACTGACACACATGCTTTTTATGACTTCATTTGGGTCTTTAGAAGCTGTCAATTAAGTAGTGTCCTTAAGCTGTAATATATATTTTTTTCTACTCTAAATGGTCACAGAAGGCTGGAGACACAGCTTAGATATTCAGCGTTCTCGCTGTACTTCCAGAGGACCCTAGGTAAGCATGTACATCAGGAGGCTCAGAACCACTCACAACTCCCGTTCCAGGGCCGCCAACGGCCTCTTCTGACCTCCATGGACACCCGCACATGCATGATATATGGTCACACAGACACACACATACACATAGGTAAACTTAAAACATAAAACTGAATATCTATAGGAAGCATCACTTGGCTGTAGCTTCCTTAGAGAAATCACACAGTAAAAACAGTAAAATGTCTATCTTTGCCAGCTATGGTGGCACACACCTTTAACCCCAGCACCTGGGAGGCCAAGATAGACAGATCACTGTGAGTCCGAGATCAGTCTGCTCTATACAGTGAGTTCCAGACCCTTCAGAACTGCAGAGTGAAACTTCGTCTGAAACAAACAAACAACAACAACCCCATCTAAACACATTAAAACTCTGAAATCTCTATGTATGCAGTCTCTATTTACACGTGCATGTGGTGGCTGGAGGATGACATTGGGTGTCTTCCTCAATCCCTCAACACCTTATTTTTTTGAGACAGGGTCTCTCAAAAAAAAAAAAAATCCAAAACTTGCCAGTTGGCTAACCTGACTGTCTAGTAAGCCTCAGGGATACTCTTGTCTTCGTTTCCCTAGAGAATCCACAGACATATGCTGCCAGCCCCCGCTTTTTGGATGAGTGCTGAGAGTCGGATGTGAAGCCGTTGTGTCTTTACGACAAGCCCTTTGTCAACAGAACCGTCTCCCCAGCACTGAAGTCACTATCTTTCAACACATTTGGAAAACGGGATCCTAAACAACATCAGGGAGACAAATCAGCTCATTTTAGATGATGATGCATTTTAAAATTTATTAGGTGATTTTTTTTAATTTTTATTTTTTTTTAATCAGACATGGTCTCATAGATTACTGTCTGGTTTCCAATTTGATATATAGCCAAGGAAGACTTTACGATTCTGATCCTTCTGCCTCCATCTCCCAAATGCTGGAATTACAGGCATGTTCCACCATACACAGATCTGTTGGGGCTATGTGAGTGGTTTAAGACTCACTCTGTCAATTATGGCGCCATCACCGCCCTTAGTTAGATAAAAATGTGTGTGTGTGTGTGTGTATGTGTGTGTGTGTGTGTGTGTGTGTGTGTGTGTGTGTGTGTGTTATGGAGGCCAGAAGTAGGCATCCGATCACCTGGAGGTGGAGTTAGAGATAGTTGTGAGCCCCCTAATGTGAAGAGTGAAGAGAACTCAGGCCCTCTGGAAAAGCAGTAAGTGCTCTTAACCTCTGAGCCACCTCTCAGCCCTTGCAAATTTTGAGAAGTCAGTCTGATCACTATGGCAAGTTGCACCTATCAAATGGAAAGAGATGTTGCCTGGGAAGAAGCGGCCAGTGGATCATCCACACTTATTACTTCCTGTCTCAGATCTCCACACGGGCATTTAGGGCACTACCTGCTACTTGGAAGTGCTGCTTCCAGGGAAGAGCAGATGAGCAAGGACTTTGCCCTTCTGGGCTTTTGAACCCAGTGTTTCTTACAGCAGCAGCAGCAGCAGCACGAGGAGGAACCCAGAGTGGAACTGAGGCCTTCTTGCCTCATGCCCCAACTCTTCAGAGAATGGAACACTGTCTGGGTGAGAAGTCACAGTAAAAATGCCCATGAGGACCTCCGGCCTGGGAGCCCCTGCAACCTGACTCCTTGCTTCCAGGACTCATTGCACTGTGGGGCTGGGGAGGAAGTGCTTTCCCTGCCCCCTCAGAGGTTTTGCTGGGGTGAACTCACAGCTAATGAATTCATGACAGAAGAGAACACAGATTTAGTTAACATGCATGGAGGCATGGCAGAAGGGTGAATATTTAATAATGTAGCGAATTCCGGAGACCAGAAGACCCTCATTCATGGGGTGGGGGTGGCGCTTGGTAAGTGAGTTTTGAGTGGTGCTTAATGAATGTTAGGGAAATGAATGGATGAGTGGGCAGGCAATAGTTTGCAAATTATTCCATTTAGAAGATGAAGGTCACCAATGAAATAGAAATTGTCTCTTATCCCTCAGGGGGAGAAGAGACCAGAGGTTTAATGCATTACCTACCAAGAATAGCTCCTTCCTTCCCTTGACAAAATATAAGGAAGGTGCCTTCTCACTAAGCCCTCACCTTTTCATAAGAAAACAGAAATCCTACCAGGTACAAGGTGTATCCGGATGCTTCCAATAGTCAAGCGGTCACTGGATCATACATGGAAAAATCTCCTCAAACTATCCTGGTGACTATTAAAAATGAAAAGACCTCTGGACACCCTCCCAGCCTAATATAGGCCTGACCTTTCCATCTGTTGACTGGCAGCCTGACCGCCCCACAGTCAGTGCTGACCCCCTTTTCCCAACCCCCTTTCCTTTTTAATTAAAACTCTCACTTGGAATTTAGGCTCCACGTCTCAGTTTTCACTTCTCCAGGATCCACCATGAACATCTGTCCACACTGATACCGGGAGGCAAACCACAGTTGATGACAAAGTGTCCAGCCGAAGATCCAGTCCTCATTTTTCACCGGTTGGGTTTTTAGTTATGGTATCCCAGTAAGTGAACTAAAAGCAACTGTCTGTCTTTTTTTTTTTTTTAATTCTACATTTTATGTAAGTTCATTTTTAAGCTTTATTTTTAATTTTAACTTGTGTGTGTGTTTCATGTGTGCAGTGCCTACAGCAGCCAGAAGAGAGCGTTGGATCTCCTAGAACTGAAGCTGCAGGTGATTGTGGCTTCCTGATGTGGGCTCCGCAAACGGTACTCCAGTCCTCGGCAAGACCTGCTTGTGTTCTTAACTGCTGAGCTCTTTCTCCAGCCCCCGACTTTCTCTTTCAAACAGACAGGTACTACCAGAGTAAAAGCCCAGTCCAGGGTCTTCTGGTTTCCTAAGGCCTTCAATTCATAGTAAGCACCTCAGGATGCTGCTGGATTTGGTCACCCTCAATCCCAGCTACCTTCAAACTGTTTCCTGTAGGGTAGTTGGGAAGTTGGAACTACAGCCTTCTCATGGCCAACCCTTGGGATCAACTCTTATAAACACTCAATGGAGGAGACAACTGAGATGTTGTTCACACACAATGAGACAACCTTCATGGATGCTTCTAGAATTGCGAAGTCATAGAACATGTGCCCTGGATTCACCCTAGAAAGCTTCAGTGACCTGTGCTTACCATGGAAAGGGCCATAGCACAGCTGTGCTCAACGCTTCATGTCTGAATGGCATGAAGCCTGGAGACCTCAGAGCAGCCATGTTGATGATACTGACCTTGGGCTGCTTTAGAATGAGGGCATATGAAGTGGAAGAAGCAACTGTCTTCCTCCTTGGCAGCGTCTGTCTCAGGTAGATAATGACTATCCGGCTGACTGGAAACATCTGTGAGGGCAGGAAGTCAAGGACCCCTTATGTAGACAACAGATACCTCACGTGGATACCACTGAATTAAAAGCTTTATCATGGGGCAAATGCTATTATTTACTAAATTAAGGCAAGCTTAGGCTGGAAAGACTGCATGACTTTTCTGAATAGGAGCAGAAAAGAGTTTAGGCAGCTTTTAAAAAGAGAGTGTCAAGCACATTATATTCATGAGTCCTCCATGGCCACAGGCAGGTAACATTCCCTGTTTCCCTTTCAGCAGAAACCTTTGAGCAGAGCCACATACTGACTGGCATGCCCACTTAACCAATGGCTGCTGGCACATTTGAAAGAGAAACTACCCAACAACCCCCAGGATTTGCCCTCAGGGAACTGATGATCTCTTGGGCTATGACTAGAAGGAAATAGAAATGAAAATGACTTAGATGAAGTCATTTCCATCCCAGGGAAGTGGGAGTGAGGATTAAAAAAATGGCAGCGTCACATCTCGAAGGGCCTTGGCATTGCTTTCCATTTGGACTTCAATCCAAGGACAGTGTTGATTTTTAATAAGGAGAGGATCAGTTTCACATTGCTGAATAGTTTTCTCTAAAGCTTGGTAATAAGAACAAAATATTAGGTCTTTAATCACATTGTTTAAAACACAGCCTTTGAATTTTTTCTAATAGATTTTTCCACATATGCACTTAATATGAGAGCCAGTGTAGGTGTACGTAATTTATCATATGTTGTCACGCGGGGCTGATTGCTCTAAATAGATCTCTCTGGGGACTGGGGAGAGGGAGAGATACAGCACGTACAACACGTACACAGCACGTACAACCCCCCGCTGAGAAGGCAGAGGCAGGTGGATCCCTGGCATTTGCTAGCCAGCCAGGTCAGTCGGTGAGCTTCAAGTCCAGATAGAGACCTTGTCTCAAAAAACTAAGGTGGGGACTCCTGAGGAGCAGCTCTCACAGCTGTCCTCTGTCCCCCATACTCAAGTGCTCTCGTGAAAACACACACACGTACAGACAGACACACATAGACACATGCACACAGAGACACACACAGAGACATACAGAGACACAGACAGACAGACACCCACAGAGACATACAGATACACAGACAAAAGACATACACAGAGGCACACACACACACACATATATATACAAAGACAGACAGAGTCACACAGTGAGAGATATAGACAGACAGACACACACACAGGTAGAGACACAGAAATACACAGAAAGAAACAGAGACACAGACACACAGAGACAGGACACACAGACACAAACACATACACATTATCTCTGGCTTCCACCTAATGCAGCATAGAATATGGATTGGAACATAGAGGAGCTAGAGGTGCCCAGTTGGAGGCTACTGTGCGGATTGAAGTAGGCACAAACAAGGACAGTGTATTGAGGATGGAAGAAAGTGGCCAGGTATGAAGCAGACATGAATATCCCCTGTGGGTTAGGCAGGAAGAGTCCTCCCAAGAGGCTTACCTGAAATCTTGGTCTCCAACACAACATTCAGAAGTAGATTTGGGGAAATCGTTGGGACATGGGGGCTCTGGCTATGACCTTACTTCTTCATCTGTCAAAGGAACATAATATTCTTTTGCGTTGGTGTGGGCATGCGTGTGTGTGCACGTGCCTATGGAGGCTAGGCGTTAGTGTCAGATGTCTTCTTCAATTTCTCTCTACCTTGTCTGTTTTCAGATAGTCTTCGCTGAGCCTAGAACTCACTGATTTGACCAAAATTACGTCCACCTTTCCATGTGGCTCCAGACTCAGTCCCTCAGGCCTGTGTGGCAAGTACTTTATTGTTGAGCCATCTCCTTGGCCTCATTCATCCTATTAATTGGCTGAACCCCTCAGAGGGGAGACACCTATACACCCACTTGGCTAGAGTCAGGAACTTTCCTTTCCCTCAAGTCCCTTTCCTGACAGCTCCCTCTCATGACCTTTAACAGTTCCTTGCCCTGGCCTGTCTTATCTGGGCATTGTGACTCTGGTTCAGATGGCTGGTTTCCAAGAACCTTCCTATGGATGTCATTATTCACGGTCGTGATTCAATTTGCCTGCTTGGCAAAGGAGAGATAGAATAGGTTGTGGGAGGGGGTATAATATTTACCACTAAAATTACGTGCACATTAACCGCGCCAGGGAGAGTGGAAGAAGCTGTGAAGATTTTTCTCGATATGCAGAGCCACCAGGCAATCGCTGACAATAAAATTGTGACTTCAGCAATCCATGCTGTGTTTTAATTTTCTGACCCTCGTATGCTCATTATTTAGGCATCCATTTGGATTGATAGCAGCAGGCCCCTCACCAAACACAGCTAAGAGGGGTTGCAGAGGAGACTCCTCCAGCTTGTCCCGGTAGATCTGGGGTTTCTCCAAATGCTAATAATCTTAAAGAGTCAGGAAAGGGAGATGGCACAGCAAACTACATAAAGAACAAAAGGAGCTGGGCGGGATTTGGAAGAACATGGAGGAAGAGCTCATGAGAGGAAAGAAGGATTGGGCGAATATCTGCGTGGACCTAAGGGGCTGTCACGACTGTGAATGCTTCATCGAGAATGTAAAAGGGGAAATAAAGAACGAGAAGAGGATGGGGAATGCTGGAACAGTGACCCCGAGTTCCTTACCTCCTTCTCCACTTCGGTAAGGGAGGGAGGAGCTGCCAGCCCCAGCTGCTATGGTATTGATTCGGTTTGACAGTCGACTTACAGGACTTGGAGTCACGGAGAAGACTTACCTCTGGCCATGTCTGGAGGATGTTTCCAGAGAGGTTTAACTGGGGAGACTGATGAAGAATGTGGGTGTCACCATTCCATGTGAATCCACCTGTCCTAGACTGAATAAAAAAATAGGAAGTGGATGGAGCAATCTCTTTCTGCTTCCTGACTCCAAACTCATGACAGCTACCTCCTGCCCCAGCCACCATGTCTCCCCTACCACGGTGGATATACCTTTGGCTGGTGAGCCAAAATACTCTCTTGGTTAAGATGATATATATATATATATAATTTTTTTTTTTTTTGGTCAGGTATTTTGTCGTAGCAATGAGAAAAGGCTGATGGAAACAGGCCTCATCCTGTCAGGTGAAAGCTTGCCACCCTGAGATTTCTCAGAAGAGGATGTCTGCCCCAACCCTGCAGCATCAAATCCTGCCCGTTTCTACCCTTCCCTGAAGACTTTAGACTTGCTGCAATCCAGAATCCTGCAAAGGAGTCTTTACAACAAGTCTCTTCGATAGTCAAGCACCCACTAGTTCACATGTGTATTAGGGTGCAGGCTTTTCTAATCATTCCTGCCCCCTATCCCCTTTGACGTTCACGATGCCACCTCACCAAACCCTCGCCCTGTTAACACTGTCTTTCTTTCTGCTTCCGAGGAGAGAGCGTCACATCATTGGGTAGCTTTACTCCCACTGTCAGACTATGTCCTCAAAACCCCAAGCGTGTATGGGTAATAGCTGCCATATCTACCGCACTGAGGGGTGGGGAAATAAGAAATACAGGTTGGAAACAAATGAAAAGAAGGTAGAGGGCTAACAGAAACTCGGGCTCATTGCTAGGAAGACGCATAAAGGAAATTGACTTTCTATAAATGGGTGGCAATGTCAGATGTGAACGTTTCATTAAATAGACCAGCTCCCTGGGGCTTTCTTCTGCGAAGAGTGGCTTGAGAAGACAGGAAGGTAAGAAAGCAAGGGAACAGACAGACAAGCACAGGTTCGTCTCCAACCCAAAGGTTCTTTCCCCTCCGATGGGTACCACTTCCTAAATGACCTTACCTAAACCATGCACAAAACAATGGTCCTTGCCTGTGATCCCATTTTCTGCCCAATTTTTATAGATGCTGGGCCCTGTTTTTCAATAAAGTGAAAGAATGCCGGGGAAGCTTATGCTCTCTCACTGCAGACATCTCCTGTAGGCGCTAGTTTTTTCAAATGCTACTTTATTTGAGGGAATCCTTAAAGCTTATACCTTCCTTCCAACCCTCTAATCCCAGGCAGGGGAAAGAGAAGGTTGTAAGGGAAAGGGGATGTGGCCCTATTTACTTCTTCCTGCTGGGTAGGGTCGTAGGATTCTAAAGGGGGCAACACCAATATCCAGTGTCAGGAAATCCAGACAGCCCGGTAACCGGCAAACAGCAAATGTAGCAGCAGGATGAACCAACAAGCCTTCCTCCAAGCGACTATGCTCTTTTCCTCTGGGCTATCATATTTGAGTCCTCAGAATTCAACTAATTCCAGCTGGCAAAGACCATACTTGGCCCGGGACAATTAACCAGTGTGGACAAACTAAATCCCCTCACCTGGGATTATAACAAAACCATCTTTACATATCATAAACCAAAATGTTCACAACACCCTTCCCTCTGGGTTTCTTGGCTTTTGTTTTCTACAAGAGTGACTGGGACCATCGGAGGTGACAGATAGCAGATATGACTGGATGGTGATGGAGGACAAGCTTATGCATGGTCCAGTGCAGGAGGGGACAGTGGCCCTCCTGGCAGCTTCCAGGTTTGGATTGTCACTTCAGAACTTGCACTTGCTTCTCTGAAACCTGAAAAACTCCTGTTCATCCTGCCTTGTGTTTATTTACTCAATAATCATTGGCTCGGTGTCTAGCAGGTGCCACGTACTCCTTTGTTGATTTGGGGAGGGGCGTAGCTGCTCAGTTTCTTTCTCTAGAGTCACATTGCTGAGTTTTTGGGTATTTTTCGGGGACAGGGGAGAACTTTATTAGAAGAGTTCCCTTTTCTGAATGTGCCATGGTGTCAAGTATCTAATAGAGACTAATTAGATGGACGAGCCATTACAATAAATAAAGTATAGTTAGAGGTCATCCATCAGTCATATTGGTTCCAGTCAGTTTGGGATGATTCCTTGCTGGTTAGGTAGTCACATGATGTCCTGTTGTCCCACAGCTCTATAATGTCTCAGCCTCTAGCCACTGTGTTGTATGCCTCTGTTTCCCTCCAATCACCAACTAGCTAGTTACTCCTTTACTCTCTCAGATTTTCACTTCTTAATCTTAAGAGGCTGGATGGGCAGAGATCCACTTTCCATAACTGCTTATCAATGGAGATGTGCTGGGCATGGCTGCTAGCCTCTTGAAGAAATAGGAATCTCTGGCTGTTTGATCTACGGGAGGCAGAGGTACTGGAGGTGATGGGAAAGTAGGGATGGACTTACATCCTCACAAGATCATTATTTTATCACAGAATCGTTGAAATCTGGAGAACAGAAGTTTGTAAGATTGAAAATGCAGGGATCATGAGCCAAGTAAGCCAGGGCGTATCTGTAATCCCAACACTCAGGAAACAGAGGTGGGAAGATGCAGAGTTCAAAGTTATCCATGGCAACACAGTGAGTTTGAGGGCAGCTGGAGCTACATGAGACCTGCTCTCAAACAAACCAGCAGACGTAGGGTCCACATAGGAGGAGCCGAATACCAGAAGAGAACTTACCAGATGTCCAACAAACAAGGTAGGAACTAGCTTAGACTTACTTGGTAACTAGTTTTTATTGCCATTCAAATGGTGTTTGAATATGGGCAGCATTATTTTAGAAAGCCTGTGAACACCCAGATCTAGAGTAAAAGGGATCATTATAAATCATAGGGCAGAGCACAGTAAGGAGCCCTGCTTGAGTCTCACAGAGCTATTTATACTTTTACCTGATAACTGGGACATTAAACCCACAGGCACAATGATGTAGCCTCTATTGTAGATGCCAAGCCCCAGGGTATGGTTGCCACCTTGTCAACCTAAAGATCTTTGTAGTTACTGGCTCCAGCTAATGCAATGGTGAGTGAGTGAGAGGAACACATATGTGATGGACAAATGTCTTGCTGTACAGTAACATCTCCAAAGCAACAGCCCACAGAAGAATGTGTGACGAGCCCCTCCTTGGGTAAACTGCTAGCTTTGGAGTCTTCCCTATGGTGGGGGTCAATCTCTTCTCAGGTATGAGCTTTCTTGGGAAGGGTTTCATGTCATGGAAGTCCTTGTTGAGAATTAGGTTATTAGCTGCTTGGAACCCTTTTGTTCTGTCCTGGGGCTGTGGTGTAGATACCAGGAACAGAAACATGAGAATGGATGTGGTGGGAAACCCAGAACACTCTTTAATCCCAGTACTTCAGAAGCAGAGGGAGGAGGGTTGCAAGTTCAAGATTAACCTGACCTATGCAGTGAGACCTTGGATTACTTCTAGTGCCCCAAGCCAGCCTTATATACATAGTGAGAACCTGTCTCCAAACAAACAAGAAGAAAAAAAGGAGGAGAAAAGAAGCAAAGAGAAATTAAGTGAAGAAAATTTAACTGAAGAGATGAGAAGTAAAGAGGACAGAGGAGAAGAGAGAGAAGAGGAGAGGAGGGGGGAGAGAAGAGGAGAGCAGAGGGGAGGGGAGGGGAGAGGAGAGAGAGGGAAGAGAAAGAGAAGGGGAGGGGAGGGAAGGGAAGGAAAAGGAAAAGAAGGGAAGGGAAGGAAAGAATAGGGGAGAAGAAAGAAAGGGAAGGAAAGGGAAGGGAAAGGAGAGGATAAAAGAGGAGGGGAGAAGAGGAGAAGACGTGATCAAGGAAGAAGGGGAAGGGAAGGAAAGGGAACAGAAAGGAACGGAAAGGAACAGAAGGGAAGGAAAGCACACTGTAATTCCGTGGCTCCCCACACTACTGAAGGAAGACCCACGCTGAGATCTTCATTGCTGGAGAGTGGTTAGCATCAGCCAGCTGGGCTCAGCTTTTCCTTGGCCGTATTAAGTCAGAGTGAGAGCTGGCACAACAGGGCTGCCAGGCTCCTGTAGAAGAGATGCCACTCTTGAGGTGAGAGTATTGCTGAGCAACACCAACCAATGTTACTTCTGTCTCTGATATGCTGGCCCTCTGCGTTATAGTTGCCCATGAAAATGACTTTGTGCTAATCTAGGATATTGGTTAGGTTTTCAAAAAACTAAGTCAACAGGGTGGTGTGGGTAGGGGATGGACAGAAAAACAGAGACAAAGAAACAGGAGAGAGAAGGAGAGGAGAGAGAGGGTAAATTTTGATACTTTCTTTTCAGCATTGTTTTTATTATTGTTAAAGAAAAAAAAACAAAAACAAAGAACACATGATTACTCAGAACACATTGATAAACAAAATAAAGCTTACTTGTAATCATTCAATCCCAGAGCAATTGCTGCTAATTTTTTTGTAATATATTAATCTTTATTTTTACACAAAATGGGGTCATATACAGGGGAGAAAAATTTCATCCTCTAGCTGTGTTGGGCTCTTCACCCGGAGCCCTGAAGATTTAGACTGGGTGAAAGAAAACTCCAAAAAGCTAAAGGCAGTAGTTTCTTTTTATTATTTGTTTGTTTCTTCATTCTCTCTCTCTCTCTCTTTCTCTCTCTCTCTCTCTCTCTGTCTTTCTTGCATAGTCCTATAGTCCTGGGTTTCTCTGCATAGCACTGGAACTTGTTCTGTCGAGCAGGCTGGCCTGGAACTCAGAGATCGGTCTCCCTGGTTCTGGGATTAAAGGTATGCACCACCACTGCCAGACTAAGCGGCAATGTATTAAGATTTGAGTTGTGCTTACCCATGGGAGCACACAGAGATGAGAGACACAGGGAATGAGTTCTGGGACACTGGATTTGTGTGCTGTCTAGTTTAAACAGAAGGAAAGGGGTCTAGGGTTTCCAGGTGGAAGCTGAACAGAAGGTTGGGGGAAGGTGAGTGGGAAAATATGGTTAACTGTGGCTCAAAAGAGCTCAAAAGAAATATGCTAAGGCAGCATAATTCATAATGATGTACTGTAAGGACTCTCAAGCTGCAGAGGATATTTAGTGACTTGATTTTTACTGTTGACCATGTGCTATGTGAATTATTTCAAGGCAACATATTTTTCTATTACAACAGCACTGACATACCATTCCTTAAGAATTATAACCAGACATTTAGAGTGTGTAACCTGCCCCCACCATAAACAACTCTACCCGATCACACATCTTTTTCTACTTGTTCAGTTGTTGTTCTCCGACAGATTACTAGAAAGTGGGCCAAGAAGTGTGTGTGTGTGTGTGCGCGTGCGTGCGTGCAGTGCTGGGGACCAAATCTAGGGCCTAGTACTAATACATAAAAGGCAAGCACTCCACCACTGAGATAAATCTCTAGCCCGATTTTGAAAAAATTTTGATGCCTATGGGCAAACTGTTCTCCAGAAAGGTGACGTTATTTTTAAAATATGGTTATTAGATATTGCATCATACATTAATACCTGTGAATCCTGTTGGGAGAATTAAACTTGACAAAATGGTTCTGAATCTGAGGAGGAAACTTTAGCTTTGACGAAGATTCTCTTCATAGAACATTTTAAATTGCCTCCTTTGGCTGACATGCTATTTCCTGCAAACTGTTTACTGCAGGGCCAGTGACATATGTAAAAGTAGAAGAGCAGAGCCAACTCTCCAGTTATCCTCTGATAGCTACACGTGTGCTGTGGAATACAGATACTCCCCCACCTCTGTGTCTCTCTTGGTCTCTGTCTCTGACTCTCTCTCTTACACACACACACAAATAGATTAATCAACTGTTGTTCTTAAAGAATGAAAGTCCTAACTGCGGAGCCAGATGCTGGGGTGAAAACCTACTAGCTCAGAGAGGCAGAGAAAGCACCAGCTGACCTTCCTTCTCAGCTCATATCCAGACGGAAAAAGCCCAAAGGCTTGCTAGCTCAGCTGGCAGCTCAGGAGGAAAAGGGCAAAAAATCCAAGGCCAAAGTCTTGCTAGCTCAAAGCCCCAAAAGCCAAAGAGCTAGAGAGCTAAAGCTCAAGTTCTTTCTTCTCCACACTGTCTTAAATACCCCTCAATTCAAAGTCTCTCCTACTCTTTGTCCCTGTCAGCTGGTTTCTTGCTCTGCCTCTTGACCTAGGATTAACTTTATTAAATACTGTGTACAAAAAGCTCTTGGATTAAAACGGTGTGCTAAGGCTTTGTGAGTCACACCATAATCACCTGTTTACAATAAACAGAAAAAGTTCTTGGATCAAAGTTGTGTGTTAGGCCTAAACCAAACCAAACAAGAAACAGTTCACAATCTCAAGGTTCACAATGGGATGAGATATTCTGCAACCATTACCTTTAAACTGTATATTCTGAGAGAAAGATGACCAGGCAGAAAGCATACACATATACAAACAGCATATAAAGCTAATGACCCTTTGTGGCTGAGGTTTGGGAAGCTGAGTGAAATAGGAGCTAAAGCTGGAGCGAGTGGAGTTCTAAAATGTGTAGCAGGGTATGCTCCTCACAGCCATCCTTCTGTCGGGTCAGATCAGAAAACCTTGAGACAAGCTTTAAGGCAACATTCAGGACTGCAGGCAGGGGCTCCAAGAGCAGATGTGAGCTGTAGATGTGAGCTTGGTCCCCACAGCTGGTGTAGTAGAGAAACCCACACTTCCTCAGGCTTCCAGTCCTGAGATGGGATGGATTCCTATAACAAAAGATACACCAATAAGAGAAAAAAAATAGATAGTTAATAACATGCAGGCCTCATGCATACATCAAAAGGCACCCAGGAAAAATAAGAAAGTCTCAAGAAACTCACTTAACTATCATGTAAGGACGCATGTGAAGCCGGGTGCCCCGGAGCTATCTGGGGAAGGGCAATAGGAGTAAGGTTTGCCAGGCAGATGTATGTCACACCTTCTCTATGGGTGTTACTCTCAGTAACAGCTACCCCTCTTTTCCTGATGCCAAGGGGGATGGAGACCACAGAGGCAGATTTCCTTTATGGTGTCTTTTCCTTGCAGATGGGTAATATCTTTATCTTTAGAGCCTCTCCACCTGCAGCTCTTCAAAAATAATCCACATGCCAAGAGGACTGGTTGTAGGGTATCCCACAGATGGCAAAATGATAAGATGTCTGAGCACCTTCTATTAAACAGCACTGGCTCCTCTTGCCCCAGAAGAAGCTGCACCCACATTAAACATTCGCCAAGGCTGATGGACTGATGAGAACCACAGCGATGGTGAGAAGTTAGAAGGGTGCAGGGCCAGAGCCAGACTCCTGTAGCCCTCTCAATAGCTATTTATTGTCCATCTCTGTGCACTCAACCTTGTGGCTATTGGGAAAATCCTTTTTGGATGTATGAACAACCCTCGAGTTTCCACCAGCCCTAAAGCTAAGACTGTCAGGTAGCTTCAGGCCGGGAGCATCCATTTTTTTCTCTTGTTGACGTTTCCACCAATGTATTTCAACAGTGTATTGACTCGTGACTTTGTTTTAATGAAGCTGTTACTGTATTGGTATTTAAGTATCTGTGTTTCCTGGCTATGGTCACTCATAGTTGGCTCCAAAAAAGACTGTGTTTTTCTTTTTTTTTTTTTGTTAAAAAAAACAAAAAAAACCAAAAAACATTGACAATAGCATAGTATTTACATATAACCAATGTATGTGCTGCATATCTTAATCAGTAGGTGATTATAAATACCTAACGCGATGTAGATAATATGTAAATAGCTACCATATTATTTTTAGGTAATAACCTACACAGGAAAGAAAATGTCTGCACATTCAACAGCCTTCTTCCTCCCCCTCCCCCAATATTTGCAAGGTTGGCTGAGACACTGGTTGTGAAACTCATGCACACAGAGAAGCAACTGTGTGCAGGGGAGACACAGCCTGGTCGCCTGTATTCGATGCTCTCACCTGCACCAGATGACCCCACTAGTGGGCTTAACTGCACATACCATTGTGCTAACTGCTCAAGTGAGCGTGAAAGTCACTGACCGATTGTTTTTAATGACTCCGGGCCTTCGATGGTCACGGTCAGCGGCTCAATCAATGTTTGTTGCATTGAGCTGCTTCGCTGTTACACAGAGTTGCTCAATAAATGTTTGTTACTTCGAATGGCTCAGGGATGAGACCGTTGCCTCTTCCTTTGGTGTTCACACGAGGGTAAGCATAAATGCATCGACAAGCTGACATCTGTGTTCCTGACAAGACGGAAGCCAGCGGAAGCAGGATGGGAAGTGGGTTAGGTGCCAATGTTTCTGATGTTTGTCAGGGGCCAAGGAGGCTGAGGGGGAAAGATTCATGGATACATCAAGGCACGTGACCGACGTGTCATATGAATCCAGAGGCAGCTTTCCCTGTCCCTTTACTAACAGCAGCCAACATTTTTCTGCGAGCCAGGAATTCATGCAGGCAAGAATTCCCAGGCAGGGTCGATCTGGAAGTGAAGTCACTTCTGCCTCCTCGATGGCTCACATCTAAGCAGCCGTGGCACCCCTCTTTAAATACTGACACCAACACGCCAATTAAGAGCCTGGCTTTCCGTGGGACAACAGAATAGACTGTGGATTTCATGTTCCGCCCCTAGCTGAACAAAAGCAATGGCATTAGAGCCTTCTTGAATAGTCGCTGTTACCACATACATCCCGCTATAGAACGCCAACTCCATAGAAAACAAAATGGGGTGAGATGATGGGGAGTGAGAAATTGAGGAGTTCAACTGCCTCGGGTGAGGGAGGACCCCAGAAAACAGCAGACTGATCTGTAGGTTCCATTTGTATCACTTGTTAACCAAAATCGCCAGTGACTCTGGCAATAATTACTGCCTCCCAGAACCCATACAGCACTACAATAACTCTTAAGCCTTCCTCTTCTGCATTATTAATCACGCTCACGGAGCCTTACTTAGCAGGTCGCAGTGTTAGCTTTACTCTAGACTCCGCAGTGAACAAATTAAGAAGGTTTGCTCTGTTCAGTGAAAACACACTATTCGTTTTCCTGCAGTGCTTCTCCGCTTCCCATTGGCATTCTAAGCAGGTTGCATGTATTTTTAAAAAGTCTCCAAATAGGTCAAGAATGTTAAACCCTTACCCATGACAATGATTACTCTGCGGACTGTGTACACATAGAGAAAAGATATACACACACAGTGACTGTGTGTGTGTGTGTGTGTTGTGTCCTAGACTGATCCCTCTGGTGTCTCAGCATTGTGGATTCTAGCTTCCCATTGTGTTTTAGCCTTTTGCTGGTGGTCTCTTTCTCCTGCAAAAAAGAGATTACAAACACAATCCTGGACTTGCAAATAGAGTGCTGGATGTCTTTTGTTCAGCTTCCTGTCCAGTTGTTACAACCTTTGTCATGGTAATGAACCGTCAGCATTTCAGGGCCTGCACAGTCTCTCTGATGCAAGGTATTATGTGCCTAAGTTCTGTTGCATTTATGGTTCCCGTCCCTGCCTGCTCTGCCATGCCTGAACAAAGATGGCGAGAATAGCGAGCTCTCTTCCCTGCTTTAAGATTCCCAAGCGTTCTCAATGGAAGTTGATGGTTCTTCTGGTTTTGAAGGACCCAGACTAGATACAGCAATGAATTCTGTCTTGGAATCTGAAAAAGAAAGTGTGCAGCGCTCATTTTGTCTATCTGCTCTCGAGAAAGGGCAGCAGCGGCGGCGGTGGTGGTGGTGGTGGTGGTGGTGTGTGTGTGTGTGTGTGTGTTTCTACTCCCCATTTTATTTTTCCCAGTTGAGGCAGAGTGGTTTTCATTTCCCATTCAACAACTTACATTGAGTGGCATCTTGCGTCTGGCATTAGCTATGCAGAGAGGGACACCAGGAACACAAAGATCCCTCTGATAGGGGTCTGCAAGGGTAGTGAGCCTTTCTCCACATGTGGTGAGCTTGACTTGTTGGGTGTAGAGTGCTGGATGACCAAAGCCACCAAGACTGGTGGCTTCCAAAAAGAGCAAGGAAACAAGGAGTAGGAGTGATCAGAGCGAGCACAGATTTATAAAGAGTGAGAAAAAACTTCCCAACGTGGGCTGGGCCATAAGGGTGATGTGCTGCTTTTATGGCTCTTTCATTTGGAGTAGAATGGGAGCCTCCATGCTCCGTGCATGCTCCCTGAGCACAAATGGAAGATGCTCACCTCAGCACTCCAGGAGAAGAGTGCTCACATGTGCCTCATAACTTGGTCTTGATCCACTAGGGATCCCAGCTTTACTTCCCATGGTGAGCTAACTCCTGGCTCTTCACAGCTTTACAGCATTTAAAACCTCTTTTATCGATAGAACATTCATGTGTAATTATGGGTTATAACACAATAATTCACGTTGTGTCTACAAGGTGTGTAAGGTAATAGCATTTCTATTTCCTTGTGATACAAGGGATATTGGGGTGTCATCTTTGGGTTCTTAGTTTCATTAATAAGGAAATTTAAGAATGGACTATAAAAGAAGCCCAAGGACAATTTTATCAGAGTTTAAAAGAAAAAAACTCCAGGGCAAGCAACTCATAAATTTGGAGGACAGAAGCAGTGGGGAAAGCTACACTATTCAGGCTGGCATGGACTGACAAGCAGCCCCATGGTGGGGAGGGAAGCGTCAGAGAAAAAGTTAAGAAGCCTCAACTCTTGGAGAAACTCAAAATGCTAAAGAAATCATGCTCAGAAGAGAAATAGAAAACAAACCGCACTTTTCTGAAAAGCAGGCAGACTAAAGCTGCGTGGCTGGGGCCTGTAAACCATTGCCCCAGAGGTGGGGATTCTGGGAAGGAAACATACAGTAGCTCATCAAAGTCTAATTATTCCACTATCTTTATAGCATGGCTGAAGGAGAGTCTGCCTTCCTAGGGTGGTTCCTTGGCCAAGCGATGAACTTGACCCTGTGGGGATCAAGAACCAGGGGGAGGTGGATGAGTGGCAATCAGTCTCTAGAGGCGGGAGTCAAGGACAGTGTATGAGCCTTTAGAGACTGAAGGGCCAATCAGACCATCCCATGCTAGCCTCAAGCGGCAACAACAACCAATCATGATGGTAGAACTAGAAGGAAATGTGGGGATGGGGCGGGGGCGAGGTCACCTCAGGAGACTTCCCTAAAGAAGGGAGCAGCAGCCACCGCCCTAGCCTTGGATCATCTTGAGCTTTCACTGGTTTGCTGGGAGTCCCTAGTCGATCAACACTACAGTGTGCGGTGGGTCAGGAGTTCGAGGAGGAGCCGGAGGAGCCGCTGGCGCCTCCGTAGGACTTACCTTCACACTCACCACATGACCCTAGTGGAACGTTAGGTCTCCATCCAGGCCAGAGATGCTAATCTCTTGACCGGAAGTTTTCCTTCACGGCTTTTTATTGCCGCCATCACACTCGAATTGTTTATTTATTATGTGTGTATGTGTTGGTAACCTTTGAGCTCTTCCAGACACTGAAATACACATTGCTGTAGCCGCCGCCACTCCACTGTGCTACAGGATGCTAGAACTAATTATTTACCCGTTGTTCTAAACATGTGATATGACCTTTTACATTGCATTTCACCTATGAATGTTCCAAGAAATATTTATTTCTGGCCTTGGACATGAGACCATTATTGCCTGAGTTTCAGGTGGGGGTCCTGAAAGTAAATTTCCTATGAGTTACTTCTCTTCTGTGGTGGCTTTGGCTAACTAAGGCCTGGGAGCCACAGCACTATCTCTGCTAAACTACAGAGGCCCTAACAGTTTACAAGATGACTTCATCTATATTTGCTTTCTGGTATGCGTGGATCACTTATTTCACCAATATTTCATCAAATCCATGCCTTGTTAATGCGATAGCTTTCTTTGTCACAAAGTGCAAACTGCTGGTGTGGTGGTCTGTGAGGTTACGGAATATAAAAGGGCCTTTTACCACCCCCCCCCCCCCAAATGCCTGTCTCCACCACCCAGGGATAAAGGAGACTTGAGAGCCATTTAAATTGGCCTTAGAGGCCTTGGCGATTGAAGCTAAATGCTATCTGTGATTGAATTTATGTAAAGTACCTTGCACAGGGCTGGGCACCGAGCCCCTTCTGGGTATCTGTTAGGGATTTCCCTCTAAAGTTGGATACATGCAGTTGGCAATTCGGTGTCATTTCCAAGCTGGTGTGACACTAAGTTAACTCACGCATCCTAAGTTTGAATCAAGAAATCATTGGCGAAGCCCAAAATAGAACTGATGAGGGTCTTTTCCAACCCAATACCTTTCCTCAATGGGATTCCTGCCCGATTTTCTGCAGGAATCTTTGCTTAGAGGAAGGAAGAGCCTCTTGGAGCGATTTCAGGGGTCTGATAGTTTTCAAGGAGAAACTTCTTCAAATACACACCTCGGTTTCTTCTCAAAATGCACATGGTTTCTGCTTCTGCAGTGACAGGGTAACAAAATGACAAAGAAATGCTTGTCTTCCTCCTTCCCCTTCTGCCTCTCCCCGCTAGGTCCCCCTCCCTTCCTCCCTCTCCCTTTTGTCCCTCTTCCCTGCCTTCCTTCCTTTCTTCTTTCATGTCCTTTCTTCCAACTTCCCTCTTCCCTTTTAGTCACATCACACCCAAAAACATCAGACAGAGCTGAGAGGAGGAAAGAAAAGAAAAAAAATAAACTGTCAGCTATTTTGTTTTCTCTCTCACTCTCTCTCACTTTCTCTTTCTGTGTGTGTGTGTGTGTGTGTGTGTGTGTGTGTGTGTGTTGGAGACCTTGAGGTATATGGGTGGGAGATAACCAAAAGCCAAGCCTTACCTGGTACTATAAATTCCAAGTTCAGAAGCCTTTGCAGTGTGGTGCATATGACAATGCTTTGTTTTCCTGCGGGAGGACACTTCACTTAGCCAGGGGCCTAAGAGACTCAAAGATTCAGTTTTCTCTGACAACACTCAATCTGGGTCATCAGGATAAGAACCTTCTTGAAGATCCGTGCACCTGCCATGCAATCATCCCACAAGATCATGGCCAACAGGGCTACCTTCTCATCTTCTGGGCTCCCACTGAAGGCTCCCCAGAGCTTCGCCTGGGATGGCAGACTGAGAATGTTCCCGGGCACTGTTACACTCTCCCCTCCCCTCCTTTCTTTCCTCTGGACAGCTCCCTCCCTGCAGAAATGCCCCAGATCTGAGGTTCCTCCAGAGCTCCAGTGCGAATCACCTAATTGTTTGCTAGATGAACAATGATCACTCTCACCTCCTAATTAACATTGTTAAAAACTGCTAACAAAAGACGCTTAACAATATCTTAATTAGGGAAGGATTTCCAATTTGTGATATGGAGCATGTTAGACAAACAGAGCACAATTCTCCCTTTGTTTCTGGACTCTGGAAGCCAGAGAGGTTACAAGATATGACACAACACGTGCAGCACTTGCCACTTATCATTCTCGATCCTTTACACACCGACGCGCCATAATTAGTGTCTTGGCTAATTTTACCTGGGTTGATTCAGAGAGAATGGGGTAGGTGACGTGTGTTGGGGTGAATGTCTGCCTCCCTCGTTCTTCCTGTGGCTGACTGAGGCTCCCAAGTATATGCTGGAAAATACCCTGTCTAGCAAATCGAGGAAACCTTTGCGGGGCTCTGGCCATGGAGTGTAGGATAGTGAGTGAGTAGTCTTTTGGGTCATTTCAAATAAATATGTGGAGAACTAACCATCTGACTCCTCGTTCCTTTTCGACTTGCTCACAGCTTGTTTTAAAAGTTCCTATTATCTATCACTTAATTATTAAAAAGTGTCTACTCTGTTTTCATAAATTATCTATGTGTTAGAGAAATTGGCATATGGAAGAAAGTCTCCGAGAAAAGGGACATCCAAAGCCAATTATTCCAGCCGGAAAGTTTTTTTTTTTTTTTTTTTAAGAATATAATGGAATCCTTGAATTATTCTCTACTAGACCTTTAAGGGTGTGTGTGTGTGTGTGTGTGTGTGTGTGTGTGTGTGTGTGTTTAGTTAAGGCTGCTAGGGGTGCAAAGAAAGGAAGAGTTAAAATCGGTAACAATTCCTAATTCACTGTTTTTATCTTTTTTTTTTTTTTTGAAGGCATCCTCAGTGTATCCTTTTCCAGACATCTTAGATTCTTTATTCTGAAAATAAGAGAAATATAGTGAGGAAGCAATCAACATCAGATGTTATTTAGAATTACTGTTTGGATAAGCTACTATTTGAATAATTGCTATTGAATAAGCTAAACTAAATGAGAAAACATAAGAAAAATGCCTAATGGCAGGGTCTAGCTAATTTTCAATACATTGTATCTGTAACAACTTACGTCATAAGATCTGGCTGTGTAGAATACATGATGCCACTGATGCATTCCGCAGTGCTGTATATAATTCATAATACATTTCAAGCACATGTATATATTCATATAGGTAGACAGACTTGCTCTCCATCCTCCCAGGCTTAACAATCAAGTCTAGGAAATAAGCTCACAACAGATTAATAGAGAAAAGGCATATAAATGTATTATGTGCACAGACCAAAATAAAAAAAAAAGAAAAAAAAAAAAACACACAAAAAATAAAAAAAAAAAAAAAAAAAAAATGAATATGTGCAAAAAACAAAAAAAAAAAAAAAAAAAAAAAAGCTGTAGATACCTTAAAAGGCTGAGAAATTCAAGAAGTTATATACTATCTTCTGAGGACATGGGCAGGTGGGGAAGGATGGGACATGGGGACATGGGCAGGTGGGGGAGGATGGGACAGGTAGCATACTACAAGGCTGAGTAAAATAATCTTAGGAAAAGCCAATCAGAGATGTGGTTTCTGTCAGTGTGTCTAGCGATGTGTCTGTCTTTTTTGTGTTGCTATAATAAAATACCACAGTCTGGGTAATTCATTAAGAATAGAAAGTCATTTCTTACCATTCTAGAGACTGGAAGGTCTAAGGTCAAGGTGTTGGCAGACTTGATGTCTGGTGAAATCTCACTCTGTGCTTCCAAGACCGCATCCTGTGATCTTGTATTTACATGGCAGGAGGGTAGGAGGGAATGATGCTGAGTCATCACAGGCAGAAGACATGTAGGAAGGAGACAGCTTTCTGAAGCTCCTTTTATAAAGATATATGATCCCCTTTTTGAGAGATAAATCTCTTATGAGTTAGTCATCTCCGAAAGACCCCATTTCTTAGTTTGATCACACTGGCAACAGTTGGGTTTTGAAGTGAGCCCTTTCCCTACTGTTGTCTTCCACTCTCCTCTCCTCTGAGAAGAGGTCCCCTTTCTCTGTTGAGGCCCCCGTGACACCCAAACTTAATCAGAGCAGGCAGCAACTACTCCAGCCCCGCTGTCCTTTGAAGAGTCTTTCTGCTCAATATAATCAACAGGTTAAAGAGCCATATTTTAGGAAGCATGTCTGGACACCTTCAGATCTCCTGTGCAATGAAATCAAATGTTCATATGCCATTTCTAGGCACAGATCTGAGCCCCTCAATGCTTTGTTCCCTGAAGATACCAGGGAGTAGGCAGGCCAGGGCTATAAATATGTTCTCTAGCTTGTCAGACACGACCACCTAGAACTGCCCAGCAAGACAGAAACCCAAATAAAACGGAGCCAAAAGCATTCCTTAATTGGGTAATGAGTCTAATTAAAAAGGCTGCTGACCTTGAAATAGCATTTGTTCCTTTTCTCTATTTCCACATCCCTTCTCCCCAATGTCTGGGTAAACGTCCTCCCCTTGGGGAAGGCAGCTGCACTGCCAAGACTGCTACAGAAAGGCTTGTGGGGAAATGGGGAATGGGTTTTTTTCTGCTAGGAGCTTTCATTAACTTGTTGTTTAAAGCAAAGTGTTATTCTGAGCATCTGCTAGGGAGTTATTTTGAGACCTGTCAACAACAGAAAGAAAGACTACCCAGGAAGGGATTGCTGCAATGGGTTCCTGCAGTGGTGGGTGGGGGTGAGGGGCGGGGAGGTGAGGTGGAAGTGGGGATGGTGCTCAGCTCTGAACACAAGTGGGAGAATGGTATTTATTTACAGATAAGAAGCTGGGGAGGCAGGAGGAACAGAAAATGCTAACACATCAAAGGAGCTAACCTGAGCCAACAAGACTCCTGCTGGAAACAGGCCAAGAGGATCAGCTCTCACCTGGGGCACATCAGACAGGAGGAAACTATTCAGATGTTAAAAGGGGGTGTGTATGTGTGTGAGTGTGTGTGTGGGGGGGAGGGGATGTCTTGTAAATTAAGAAGCCTGATAGGCTGGGGAGATGATCAGTGTGTAAGAGAGTTTGCTGTACAACTACAAAAACCTGAGCTTGAATCCCTGGCACCTGTGTAAAAAGCTGGGCAGAGCTGCATGTCTGTAATCCCGGGGATGGGGTGTGGGCAGAGGCAAGTAGATCCTGAATCCATGTGGCCAGTCAGTCTCACAAAGTAGAGACCTTCCAGGTTAGTGGGAGAAAACAGAGAAAGAGAGTAGACATCACACACACACACACACACACACACACACACACAGAGAGAGAGAGAGAGAGAGAGAGAGAGAGAGAGAGAGAGAGAATATTTCAAAAGCTGCCAGGCCCAAAAGAACCTTGTCAAAAAAGATTAATGAGCTTGAAGGAGTCAGAGTTAAATCTGGTTATAGTCCTGGTCTTTGTCCTCTTGTCCTCATTCATTTTCTGTTGCTATATCTGATTGCCACAGACCAATTAATTTATAGAGAACAGCGGTTTATTTGGCTCATAGTTCAGGAGGCTGGAAAGCCCAAGAAAAGCATAAAGCTGATATCTGGTGGGGTTGTCTTGTCGCATCCTAACATGGTATCAAGTCATAGGACAAGAGCATGTGTCAACACACAGATTTCACCTGATTCTTTCAAAGCCACTAATGTCACCACAGGGACGCAGCACCACATGGCCTCATCCAACGCTAATAACTTCCCAAAGACTCACAATTTCAAATACCATTAAATGTGTGAATTTGAGTATTAAGTGTCCTACATATAAAATATTGGGGGGGGATACACTTAAATCATCCTCCCCTTTTTTATGTCAGCTACACACACACACACACACACACACACACACACACACACACACACACAC
>NW_026596162.1:9382531-9390003 GCF_907164565.1 Psammomys obesus
CACACACACACACACACACACACACACACACACACACACACACACACCTTAAGTTATAATAGAGGAAAGCCTTAGTGACCACACACCCTCTGCCTTATTTTACTAAGAAATGTTGGCAGGGGCTGGGAGAGATTCCTAGAGACAAGGAAACTGCCATAGTCTCAGCATGTTAGAAGAGATGAGCTGAATCATAGACTCTGTCCCCATAGAAGGCAAGGAGTAAACATAGTTTGTATTTAGTGAGGTAGGGTCTGAGCACCTGTAGGAAGAAGGAATGTAAAATTCTCACTCCTAAAGCTCACCAGATGTGGGCAATTCCTGAGCCCTTTGGAAAGGGCAGAAAACTGAAGTGGTGAAAGTTCCCTGCTTGGGGGGCGGGGTGGGAGCGAGAACTTAACTAAACCGACACGATTTCCCGTGATTGCTTGCAAAAACAATCACTTTTTGATGATCCAGCAACCTTATCAGGGGAAGTAATTTATAGAGACCATTTCAAAGGGGAGGAGAGAAAGGCCCCCAAACCCAGCAGCACAGAACTGCAGAAGAAAATATTGCTTTCGAAACAACAACAACAAAACAATAAACTTCTCCTGTGCTTTATACGTTGAAAAGGCTTGACTGTAAATCTTGGCTCTGACAGTCATCCCAGATCCGTTGGAGAGGCAGCCCACAGACTCAACAGGGCGAGAGAAAACACTAAATCATAATCGCCTCATAAAAGCCAAGCCTGTTTTTTCTGAACACTTGAGAACTGGTACGGCCTTTCAAAATATCATAAATCTATTGTGCTCGCTCCTATTTTACTTAACAGCCAATTAATGTTACTGTTTAAGAGAATTAAAGCCAGGGCTGAGAAGTGGGTGAGAGGAGGGGGAACCGTCTTTAAATGCAGGCTAGTGTGTAGATGGAAACGCAGGAAGCCCTCATTACAGATAGGCTCATTAAAACATTCCTCTGCAGAGCCTGCCACCACCGAGCGCACCCATTGGTGTGATCGCGCCCTCATTAGCATCCTGAAAAAGGAAAACATTTTGCAGCTCAGTCTTCAGTCTGTTTTGATGTCAAACAAGGTGACATGGGACACAGTAGCTGAGGGTCTCTCTCCCTGGAGATTTCCTCCATGACGGAAGGAACTGAGGCCCTGAAGTGACCAGCAATACCATGTCATGCAGTAATAGTGGAGACTTAAAACAAGGCTGCCTGCGCTGCCAGCAGAAGTCCTGATGCCACCACTGGAAGCCGACTCAGTCATGGCCTTTGTCACATATTCCCTGGGGAAGACAATGTAAGTCCCCGCTTGGTCTCAGGAGCCGTTCTTATCACCTTATCACCGTTGTCACCTGCCGTTCTTATACCATTTTTTATTTGTTCATTTGTTTTGTTTTGTTTTGTTTTTGTACTGGTCTCTCTAAGTTCTAAGCACAGGGTGAGGCAGCTGCGTGGGGGAGCCGCTGAGTGTTGGGACTGTTGGACAAAGCATGAATATGAACACAAAATGATGCTGTTGGATGCTGCCAAAGCCCCAACTCAATCTTTCGTACGGTGGTAACTGAAGATTTTAGACTAGAAACCTGGATCCTGGCAGCCCTGATAGGGTAGGCTCAGCCACCTGTCCCAGTATGCTGATTATGGAAATGGGTATGACGGGGGAGACAGCTCAGTTGGTATGTTCCATTGCTACTACCATAAAGACTGAGTACGATGGCACACACTTGTAATGTCAGCACTCAGGACGTAAAAGTGTAGTGTCTCCTTCAGGGCTGACCCCTGCTTGTGTGAGTGTCATGCAGCAAAGACATTTCTGGATTCCTCTCATTGTTAAAAATTCAAGATAACTGACAATAGAAGGTGAAGGAGGGAAATGCAGAGCCAAGGAGGAACAAGATGGAGTCAGTTAGGCCAGTGACAAGAGCCTTTCTTCATGATCCCTGACACGGCACACTCTTTGAGCTTCCATTCTTGGCTCTAGACAATGAGAGGCCATTGACCATCAGTCCATTCTAAAAAGTATGCACGATGTTATTTTTTTTTTGTTGTTGTGTATAAATTCCTCCATAGGGAGATGAGGATAGTTTGCTTAACCAGCCAGGGCACCAGGGCAGATTCCAATCTACTAGAAAGACACTGTGGTTATCAGGATAGATGATGAGTGAAACTAACTGCACAAAAAGCCTATGTGGCCACATCAGGATGACTGAGTTGAACAGGCACCACAGTTCCTGAGGAAAGGCTTATGCGAGTTTGGGGAGGTCACAGAGCTCAGCTGTCCTCTTCCAGTAAGAATAAGCAAATTCTGAACTTGAATTATTTTAAAGACAAAAGAGGAGATTAAAAGGGAGAGGCAAACGTGAGGTGGGGGTGGGGCATCTGTGGTACAGGAAAAGAGCTTGCATCTTATGCATGCTTTGGCTTTCAAGTTTAACGAGTGGAAGAGAAAGCCGAACACTTGCACCAGTCATCGTGAGCACGCCTTCTCTTTCCCTGGTCTTCACCTCCTCTCTTCTTCACATGTGTAGCTGTAATCTGCTAGATGGAGGACGTTAAATGCGGAAAACTCCAGTGCAGTTCTGTGTATTCCTTGCATTCTGTTTACGGTGAGCAAGGGCTTGCGTGTGAAGCTTACAGTACTCCACCAATCATGTGACTATCCCTCTCGCGTTTGGAGAACTCAGTGTATGACTACGCTTGGGCAACACTAGAAAAACCACACTCCAGGACCCTACCCTCACCCAACGTCTTTATCCTTGGGCGCCCTGGAAGGAGACAAGATGTAGAGCAGGAAAGAATGAAGAGAACATCTACATCAATAGTAGCTTCAACAATGAACACACTGGTAGCTGGCATTGCCGGGAATATACCACAGTTCAAGTCGGATGCACACAATCAGCTAATATTATGAATTATTTATCGGTACTGTTCCTTGGTAGGGACTAGGCAGTGTGTTAGATCATTTTGCATGTGACAGAAAAAAAGTCAGCAATAAACTTATGGCTTCTTCCCCTTAAAATGTATTTGAAAGAATATAGCTCTTCAGTGCTCAAGTCCCTGTAGAATTGGGACAGAGGGAAAGAGATGAGGTGGAATAGCCAAGGATGAGGAGAGAGTCTGCAGTTCTCCTAGTTTGCTTTTTATTGCTGTGATAAAGACCATGAGCAAAAGCAGCGTGGAGAGGGAAGGATGTACTTGACCTCTACATCCTAATCCCATTCCATCACTGAGGAAAGTCAGAGCAGGAACGTAAGTGGGAACCTGGAAGCTGGAACTGAAGCAGAGACCATGGAGGAATTCCGCTTACTGGCTTGCTCCTAGGCTCATGTTCAGTTAGCTTTCTTGTACCTTCGAGGACCACAGTTGGCAGCATCCGTATCAAGCGTTAATTGTGAAAATGCTCCCACAGACTTGTCTATAGGCTAATCTGATGGGGGCATTTTCTCCATTGGGCTTCCCTCTTCCCAGGTGACTCTAGAAAGTATATTAGTGGAATCAAATGCAAGAGGCAGGTGAGGTGAGAAAAGGGTTGGAGTGAGGTGGAGGGCTGGACAGAATGGTGAGCTGGGCTTTAAGTGTTTTTCAAGTTTGGGAAAAGAGAAGTAAGATGTGGGCAGGTTGGGGACAGTCACCAGGACGGTGAGAGAGAGAAAGAATCTCAAGAGGACCACACCAGGAATGAAATGAAATGCCACGAGAAAGGAGAAAATTTTAACTATCCTACAGTGACTATCCTTTCTTATTTTTGGTGCTTAGTTAATTTTTTGTTTTTCCACAATTCTTTTCATCAGAAGTCATGATCGTGGCTACCTCTCTAACCTGGGGTCTTGCTGCTTGTCATCTTTTCACACGAACAGCCATTGTTCTTGTGTTAATTAGGTTTTCCACCCATGTGACAAATACCCCAGAGAACAGCTTAGGGAAGGGGAGATTTATTTCAGCCCATGGCGTAAGAGGTTTCAGTGCTCAGCTAGCTGTATTTCCTTTCGACTTATGACAAATCAGGGACATCTGGAAAGAAGAGTGTGACAGGAGAAAGCTGTTCACTCCTTGGGAGCCAGGAAGCAAAACTAGAGACAGAGAGAGCACTGTGATAAAACATAGCACCCAGGGACGGGCAGCAGTGGCCTAATTTCTTCAGCCAGGCCCACATTTAAGTTGCCATCACCTCTCAACGATGCAATCAAATTAGAAGCCCACCTACGGATGAGTCCTCTGGTGAAGCCAGAGTGCGGGTCCAGTCACCTCTCAATAACTGGATCCACCATCTGGAGGCCAGGTCTTCAACATACAAAACTTTGGGGAGGGGGGACGATGGGCTTTCTTACCAAACCATAATAGTCATCATTGCCAAACTCGGTGCCCGAAGTAATTTTGTAAAAAAACACACAAACAATCAAATCTATTAAAAATTGCTGGGATTAACCAAGCCTCCAGGTTTGACCCTATGTGGTATGTCTTTCTGCCGTCTTAGAGCTAAGGAGGCTTTTCAGGGACTTCTCCAAGTCTGTCACTGTAAGCTGTTCTCCCAGCCTGAGTTCTTTTAGGCATAGCTGCTTTCTGCAGTGGGCATGAGACAGAAAATCAGCCAAAGCAGGCTGCTGGACGATGAGCACTCCAAGGGCTGTCACTGCTACTTGCTGGCTGCCTTAGACTTCTCTAGGTGTGAAGACAGGTGTGTTTCTTCCTTCAAAGCCTTGTGGGGGAGGCACAGAGGCCTGGACATGGAGGGCCACAGTTACTGCTAATGATGCTTAGCTGCAGGTCAAGCAGCGGATCTCTAGAGTCCTGAGTCACCAGGATACAGTTAAAATGACGGATACTCACTCCAAGCTACATCCTGGAACTTGCAAGAGTGTCCCTTAACAGCCACAGCTGCTTTCCAGCAAATGACTGTATAGGCCGTGAGAGTTGCAAACGGAAAGAAACATGGTGAGGGCTTGAACCAGGGTGATGGTTTGAACTGCTGACCTCCTTCTTTTAGAAATTAAACAGGACAGGGGAAGAGATGCTGTCCAAGACTCTCAGGCCATCTGGCAAAGCAGTGACTTGGAGTTTTGTTGCCAGGACCACTTGTTCAGGCATTTGCCTTGCTCACAACCAGAGAACAGACTTTTCCAAGTTTGAATTTAGCTTTCTCATGATATCACTCTCTGAGGCTAATTAAATGGCAATCTTTGTGCAGGCAAAAAGAATCCTTTCGGTCTTTAGGGTATTGATACCTCCTGGTCTGTTAAAATTTAACTGAGCAGCCATTATCTTTCTGGAACATTCTTTCTTTACTTTACTTTTTTCTTTTTTTCGATGAAAATAGCTACTATCCCCTGGGACCCAGAACTTTAGTGGTAGATGTGGTACATCAGCGTTGCATTTAAACCCAGAGGACAAGAGACTCAGAAGATGGATGTGGACATTTAGGAGTGTCTTGTTCTGATGTTGTGGGCACTGCCAAGGTCCTGAGGGTCAGGCCAGAAATTCCTGTGTATGCCCTGCAATTCATCTTTCATGTGGTTCTGGGTCTTACTGAAAGCCCCAGCCTGATGGGGCCTCCAATTGCAAGCTACTCACATGCCACACTGCCACCTGCTACGGAGTCCCTCTGTGATAAGAGGAAAGGGGTAACCAGAGGCCCTAGAATTGTGATAATCACTTGTGTCCAGACTTCCATTGTGTTTCAGACGATTATCACAGCATATCATCCGCATTATGAACTTGGGCTGATAGTCTTTAAATTTTAATGTCCTGTCTGATTTCCACTCTACATTCATGGACTGTCACTATGGGAACAGATGGCTACTGGGCGTCTGTGATTGGACCAAAGAAGGCACAGGAGGAGAGTGTGGAACAGTACTGGAAACTCAGGCCTGGGCATGAGTTCTGCAGAGTGGAGGCCTTCACAGAGACTATCCCAGCACCTACAGAAAGTCACACCCCAGCCCCGAGTTGTTGACAAGTCACCTTAAGCTTCCGTCATATGGTGAAGACTCTTGCTTTTCAAAACGGTAAGAGACTGTGAGTCCCTCAAGACCATTATGATAGCTGCCATTTCCTCCCTAGATTGAGCACTTGATACGAGCTACTTACTTCCAATCTTTATGTGTCTGCGCTGCCCAGAGAAGGTCCCAGATAAGAACATCTCTCCCAATACCGCACACCAGACCCCTCACTGTGCTTTGAAAGTTTTACCTTGTTCTGTCTTCTCCGTGGTGGACAGAGTGGCTCCTCTTAGCCAGGGCATCTTCAGGTCTCCAACACTTGTCCTCTGCTTTCTGTTCTCCAGAAGAAGTGATCAGACTCTTGTCATGTTACTAGTGAATTTGCTCTCGAACTTGATTGTCATCGTTTTGTTTCCTTCTATGGTCAGAAAACTGGGTCAGTGTTTTTCAAGTCCCTTTTTAAAACACAGTGATCTTACTCTACTATATACTTCTGATTAGTACAATGTGCCTCATAGACTCTAAATTCAACTTTAAAGTTGAATTTCAAATTATATTAGCTGCGGTCATCTGATACGAAACTGTATTAATTTAATCCACATTACTGCCCCCCAAAGCTAATATTTCTCTTCCTATAAAATCATAGCTGGAAAAATTAAAAGATCTAATAAGCCAATTCTCAAACCTCCAACCATTAAAACGGAGAAACAGAACGGAGTTCTGTAAAATATTCAGATTTCATTGTTTGAATGTATGCTCTGAGTGCATAATAGGATTATAAAAGCAAAACTAAACAAAAACGTTGGACTTGAGCCCTTAACCCTCTCTGTGCTTTAATACTTGGTGATTTTTGTATGGGAACACACCCAAGCAACAGCACCCCTGGTCTGTGAGCACTCGGACCAATGCCTCGTGTGATAAGAGGAGTGCATGCTTTGGTTGGAAAGCCATGCTACTCAGGCCTCAAGATGCTAGAGGTTTAAAGCAATGGACTTTGGGCTGGGGATTAGCCCCATCGAGAGAGTCCCTACCTAGCATGCCCGAGGTACCAACCCCCTAGCACATAAGCCAGATGGTGGCACATGTTTGTGATTGTGGCATTCAGGAGGGAGAGGGAGGAGGATCGGAAATTGAAGATTATCCTGGGTGACATAGTATGTTCTAGACCAGCCTGGGATATTTGAGAGCCTTATTTTATTTTATTTTATTTTATTTTATTTATTTTTAATTTTATTTTTCTTAATAGTTACATTTTGTTAACTCTGTGTCCCAGCTGTATCCCGCTCCCTCATTCCCTCCCCAACCCCACACTCCCTCCCTGGTCTCCTCCCTGCCCCTTTCCAAGTCCGGTCCTCCCCTTTCATTTGACCCTGTTTTATCAGATATCAAGAGCCCTATTTTAAAAACAAACTAACAGACAAACAGACAAAAAGGAAAAAGGAGGAGCAGGAGAAGGAGGAGATGGAGGAGAAGGAGGAGATGGAGGAGATGGAGGAGGAAGAGGAAGGAAGGAAGGAAGGAAGGAAGGAAGGAAGGAAGGAAGGAAGG
>NW_026596162.1:9390013-9404641 GCF_907164565.1 Psammomys obesus
AGGAAGGAAGGAAGGAAGGAAGGAAGGAAGGAAGGAAGGAAGGAAGGAAGGAAAGATTTTTACTGTTTATTTACAACTCCCTCTCCCATCTCTACTACCTAACAGGACCTAAGGAGGTGATCACTGGGTGCTAACACAATAGGTATATCTAAGGCTTCAAGTCTATTCTCTTCTTAGATTTATCCCTTGTATAAGTCAAGCCTTTCCCACTGAGAAAAATTCATCATGCATGGCTTTTTTTTTTTTTGTTTTTTTAAATACTCTCCTCATAGCTTCTCAACCCCCATTCAAATAAACTTTTTCTCTGGCTGTATCTCACTGTACCAGAATCCAGCTGGCTCAGCCTTGCTTTCTAGACTCTAGCGCACACACCCATGGCTGATCAGGGCATGGTAACAATATAAATACGGAACAGCCATTGTTAGAGAGAGCATCTATCGATGTGTCTCTCTCACACTGCTTTTACTTTAGACTGCACAGGGAAATTCTTCAAGTGCAATGAGTAAACATAAAATGCTTAATTCTGGGACTAAAACCAAAAGGGGGAACTTTGAGAAAAACCTGACTCATTTCTGGTGGGAAGGACTTTATATCTGAGCAAAGAAAGATCCTGGCTGATGGCACTGCTCTTGTTATAGAAACCGATTTCAGAAATAACACACACACATACACACACACACAAATCGTTTGTGACTAAGAAATCTATATAGGCCAGCACTTCCAGTGAGTGACAGACAAGCCTAAGAGTCTCTGAAAACAAGCAACTGTATGCGAATTTCCATTTATCCATGGGGGGATATGTTTTAAGACCTCTGAGGAATGCCTGAGACCATCCACGGTGCCAGCTCCTGCAATGCTGTTCGTCTCCATCTTAACTAAGTCATGACTATGCACTGTGGTCATGATGCTGGCAGAGTGAGATGCAGTGGAAGTAGCACAGATGTCTTCTCTTCTGTGATTTCATGCAAATAATATCTGTTTTTATCACAGGCCTTAACAATTTCAGCACACAATTTTTCCCATCTTTTGCTGAGAAGTTTTACCTCTTGACTTGCAGGAAACATTTCGTAGCTTCTCTGGCACCTCTGCAGTGCTAGCATTAGAATTCTTGCACTTTGGGAGCATCAAGTAAATTAAAGGCTGCTGGAACTTAAGCACTGGGCTATCATGGCAGAAAATTTGATGATGGAACTAACTGGCAGGGAACATAGAGTGTGCTTATTCTAGGCAGAGGGATGACTCACATCCCAGGAAGGTCAGAGTGAGGTGTGAAATACTTTGTCACGCTACTCAGAAGTGTTCAATTTAGAACCAGCGAGTTGTTTCTAGAATTTTCCATTCCATTTTTTTTTTTTAAGCTACACTCGGCCAGAGGTAACTGAAACTATAGAAAGTACCAGTTAGTTAAATGAATTAAGGCCAGTGTAGGCCCCTGTCTTGGTCAGTGTCCTATTGTTGTGAGGAGACACAGTGACCAATGCAACTCTTATAAAGAAAAGCATTTTATTGGGGCTTCCTTACAGTCTCAAGGTTTTAGCCCGTTGTCATCATGACAGGGAGCATGGCAGTATGCAGGCAGACATGGTGCTGAAGAAGAGTAGAGTTATTTCTGCATCCCCATCCACAGGCAAAAGGAAGAAAGAGACACCAGGCCTGGCTTGAGTTTTTGAGACCCCAAAGCCCATTCCCAGTGACAGACTTTCTCCAACAAGGCCACACGTCCTAATCCCTCTCAAGTAGTGCCATCCCTTAATGACCAAGCATTAAAACACATGAACCTATGGGGGCCATATTCAAATTATTACCCACACATCCCAGTTTTCCAAAGCCCACAGAGTGGAAATGTCACCGGTCCACTCTTCACTGGATCGTCGGTTACCCCATGTCACCTGCCTTAGTCAGCGCTTAACTGCCGATGAGAACTGGTTGATGAGGAAGCAGTTATCAGTTCAATTTACCTGTCAATGGCTTGGACAGTTTCCCAACGTTGTGCCCTTTTGTGCTGCCTGCTGTATTGGCCCTGATCTAAATGTTATTAATTGAATGTAAAACGTCTTCTTCCATAAGCTCATGTGTTTGAACCCTTGGTCCCCTGCTGGTGGCTTTGTCTCAGGAGGCTGTGGAACCTTTAGGAGGTGCAGCCTCATTGGATGAAGTGTATCACCAGAGGCTGAGCTAGATGTTTTGTAGTCAGGCTCCATTTCTTATTTCTGCCTCCTTGAAGGAGGGAGAGGTGAACATCCTGTCACCATAGTGCTGCCAGCTACAATGCCTCCTACCACGGTGGACTGTACCCTCAGCCTCTAAACCAAAATAAGCCCTCCTTCCTTCCTTACATTGCTTCTTTTCAGATAATTGATCAAAGCAACCAAAAATTTGCTAAGACATTGGAGCTGTATACATGGGTAATAGATGAATCCATGGTTTTGACATATAGCCATTATTAGAAAAAAAAAAAATCCCATTTTCACACCACCATGGATAGCAAGTCAGGACCATAGGCAGCCTGGGCTGTGTATTATGCCCAAACCTGACCAACCTGAAATAAAACAAAGAGTACTGTATGGGTTTTCCTGTGTCCGTAAGGCACAAGTTTAATGTAAAAGGCAACTTCTAGGGCTAACGTATATATTTCTCCCTGCCATATTTCTAGAACTTCCTTTTTACTTGCTTCCTGGAAAGGCCTACTTTGGTATTCCCGCAGCACCGAAGTTGATTACAGCAGGCCTGGTTCCCTCGTGCTCTCCTGGGTTATTCTCTTGCTGGGGACTGTCTTGGCCTGTAGAAGCTTCCATGGGTTTTAGAGCCTCGCTGAGGGAGCACCTCCTTTCTGACTGTACTCCCCATCCTTTCCAGCCCTCGGCACTCTGCGGCATCCTTCTCCACATGCTGACTGGCTGATTGGTCCCTGTGGTCATCAAACGCTTACGGAGCTGTTGGCATCGGCTCCATACATTGCTGTGCGCGGGAAGTGCTAAAACAAGACCACAGAACAGTTAGTGAATTTATAATTTGATCAAAGAGATAAGCGATAATTTAGTGAACTGAGAACAACCACCAAACCTCTCTACTCGCTTCTTGCTTGTTTGCTTTTGAGGCCAGAACTGACTCTCTACTCCAGGCTCAGCCTGATCTGGAAGCTCTCCTCCCCTGGCAGAGAGCTTCCCTTTTCGTTTTAGGTGCATTGGCCTCAGCACCCTGCTTTTGGAGTCCCCCACTTCCTCATAGCAGACTGATTGTTTTTCCACAAATTCCCACTGAGTATTGTTGCTAGACTCTGAGACAGAAATGAGAAGCATCAAGGACTGACAAAGGTGTGTGTGTGGGGGGGGTGGTCTGATGCCTGCGCCTGCGCCTGCTGTGAGGGGTGTGGGATCAGGCAGCGGGCTGCAGCAAGTGGGAGAGGAGAGGGAAGGGGTTGTATTTCCTTGCCTTCTGTTAGAGTTTGGAGAGAAAATGTTCCCAGCAGGCTCTGCGGATAACAATACGCTGGGAGGGGGCAGAGCATAGAGAGTGGAATTTAGCTTGAGGAAGTGAATCACTGGGGCACGGACCTTAAATGTATAACCTGCTCCTTTCCCCCTGCTCCTGTTTTGCAGAAGGAGGGAGCGAAGAGGGTCATAATGTCACCTGAGATTCTAAACACTCACTCCTGTCCCGCCACCCAGCTACCTGTGGTCTCTGGGAAAGGGGCTTTAGATTATACAGGAATTGCGAGGTTGGCTGAAATGGGAATGCCTTCTATGTAGCTCTTAGGAACCCATCACCCAAGCTGGGGTGGGGTTTGTGTGTAGTTCAGTTATTTGGGGTCACCCATAAGCCCTCACTCCTGTAACTAAGCCCTCTTAACCCATCGGCTCCCCAAGCTGGACTCAGACAGGATCATTTCTTTGGGGGCTGTTGCTGGTGCCCTCCCTGGGATGAAGTCTTTTGTTCAAGAGTCCTCAGGAAAAGTCACACAGTAAGTGCAGACTGTGTTGGTAGAGTTACTTTGTAGAAGTCATCTAGGACAAACGGCCGTGTTCCCCATTCCCTTAGTGCCCACATCTATTGCTGTTCTTAGGAGTGTTACATGAGAGAATGTTGGTGAAAGGCCAGGGGCGGGGAGGTCTCCTCACCAGTTTCTATTTCACTGCCACAGGGGCTTTCTCTGATGCCAGGTTCCAGTCTAGCTGGTGAGGTTCGGAGCCTTCCAGCGATCAGGCTTCCCTGTTTCCTGCAGGAGGGATGGCTTGATTCATGGTGATGATGCCCTCCGGCTCTTGGGTAGGATTTTCCATATATCCACGGAGTGGCTTACCATCCTTCCATCTGTTTCTCATCTCCTTACACTATGGTTTCAGATGACAGATGTGTCCTGACCCTATAGAATGAGATGGTTGTGTTATTGTTTCTTGTTCCCTTTATTGCTTCGGAGTGATTCTTGGAAAAAAGGAGGGGGGTGCAGAACCATCTTCACTTCATCATCTAAACACTTGGTTGTCTTTTCAGAAACACCAATAAGCACCACACATAATAAGACACCTTACAATGCAAAAGGAAAGGCAGATCTTTCTTCCTCAGCCTCCCCTTTCTCTCCTCAGCCTCCTCCTTCCCTCTTCTCATCAGTATCATAAAGTACACAATAGCCCTCTTATTCCAGCACTGAGGCCTGTTTCCCCTCTATCCACACATTTCTCCTGAGTCTCCCACAGGCCCTGCTCTCAGCCCAAGCAGGCAAGGCTAAGCTCTTGAGTGACTTGGAGGAATGCACCATGCAGAGGAGGAGGGAGGGGAGCCTTACAAGGAGCCAGCTGCTCTTCGGAGGTTCATTTTCATTTTGGAAAGTAGCAGAAGCAATTACGGTGCCTCATTAGGAGGCCCAACTAACATACTGGCTGCAAAATTATATTTGGAAGGCCATATTCACTTAGCTCTGAAGTGGTGAGAGGGTGAGAATGGGTGAAGAGGGAGGGGAGAGGGAAACACTGGAGCCTGTCTGAGCTGAGATCGCATCTACAAACAGGTGATTTGATGTTCCTAAGGAACAAGACAGCAACAGAGCTGGAACACCGGGCCAAATAGAGACCAGAATCTTGAAGTATCTGCCTCCAAGCGTCTTGCTCCCACCGTTTAGAGAAATTAGCTTGCTGGGGAGAGCCCCGCGCGGCTGGGGAGTAGGGAGGGAGGAGTAAGTGATGGCTGAGGAAATTCAAAGGGCAACAGCTGACATGCCAGGGTCAGCAGCAAGCCTCTGGGATCCACCCTGAAGTCTGGCAGAAGTTTCATCTGAGCCCACTGCACCCTAGAGTGTTTCTCTCCGATCCCTCTGCTTCTTGGGGGTCTAGCAGGATTCCATTATGGTTTGCCTTTGTTCAGAACTGAAGGAATGGTCCTGGACAGGGCAAAATATTCTTGGGGCTAGAAAGAAAGGGACAAGGAGTTTGTGAGATGGACAGATTTCAGGAGAAACTTGAGGACAAAACAAAAACAAACTTGTGTTCCTGACATCAAATGAGAATCTTTGGAGCCCTTCATCGGGTGATTTTTATAAACTGAGTGATGGAGAGAAAATACTTTTATCAGGACTGCTGAGGGTAGCTTCCTCTTAAAGAGCAGAACAATACAAAATCCAGGCCAGATGCTCTGCCTGCAAGGGTAGAGGTAAAGCAAGAGTTGGCACTTGACTATTTGTATTGGTATTTAGCCCAGGCAGTACCCAGGACCCCTGGAGAGACAGCCCTAGCCCTCTGTATTGACTTCTTATGCCTGATTATTGACCTCTGGCTTTCCCATAAACTGCCACATGTAAAATTCACGGAGATGGTATATGTTCTATTTTTAAAAGAAGTGAAGCAGTATCGATGAAATTCCACAGACTTTCCCAGAGCCACCAATCTACACAACAACATGACCCAGATTCGAACTCAGGTACCCCCCAGGATATTTGCAATACCCTATAGGGTATTCCCTAAGAATGTCACCTATACCTGTAACTCAAGAAATAGTTCACCTCAGATTTGAGCAACAGGTCATGGTAAAACAGGCCCCTGTTGTCCTTCCTATCTGCTGCCTTAGTTACAATCTTTGGATCCACTCTCCATGTCCTTTCCATCTGTGCCCTTGTTTCTCTGAGGCCAGAGCTTCCTCCTCTTGTGAGGGCAGTAGTCATGCTGTGTTGAGAGCCCATCTTACTGAGGGACTGCCTTGTCCAGGACAGTAACTTTTCTTCACCTTATCCTGGGAAGACCTGCTTCCCATGCCCCCAGTAATGGCACATTTTTAAGTGGACACAAGTCACAATCGTGTTCTCTGACTCAGTACAGAAGAGTAGCGACAGCTCTAGATGATCTCTCCTGTGTCATATACCCAAAGTGCAAGGAAACCTGGGAAATTAAGTACAGGTTAGTGAAGAAGGAGGAATAATTCAGGTTAGGTGATACACAAAGCCATTGGTTAATTTGCTTTGCTTGGGCTGGTGGGCTGGCTCAGAGGTTAAGAACATATGTTGATCTTGCAGAGGACCTGGGTTCAATTCTCAGTACCCATGATGCAGCTCACAACCATCTGTAACTCCAGTCCCAGGAAACCTGATGCCGTCTTTTGACCTCTATGCGCACCAGGTACTGATGTGGTCCACATACAAGCATTCAGGAAAAACATTCATGCATATAAAATAATAAAATAGACAATCTTTAAAAAATTAAGTTGCTTTGGTTCAGGTGAAAGACAGCATGTACAGGGGACCTTGTGGGAGGCAGGGCACTTTGGTTCTGTGGATGCATTGCTTTAGCTAACATGATAGTCCTTTTGTGTGTCTCCCTGTTGGATTGTCAGTTCAGTGAGACCAAGGGCTGTACTTTTGATTTCTTTGGTATTTCATAAGAGTTTAAGTCCAGCACACATTATGTCGGATGAACAATTGCCTTGCTTGCCTTACTCCCATTTTCTCCCAAGGACCCCCTGGTACCAGCCATGGGAATTGATGTTGTTTTCCTCCTCCATTTTCACAGCTGCTACATTTCATAAGTAATTCAGTGGGCTGCCCCTTACGTGGCCCAGGGAAGAATAAATTTCTTTCTGAATACTCCCACTTTGGTGGAACTGTGAGTGGGAAGGGTGGAAGGATGAAGCATCAATACGTCAAAGAGCTGAATCCTGCTCCTGAAATGGAATTCATGCTTTTGTTCTTTATGTGCTGTTTCCTGTAACCCCAGCTCCAGTATGCACACAGGTGCTTGCAGGTTTTAAAGGACGCATGCGCCCAGTGGTAGCTCATCTTAATCATTAAGGGACAAAAGCAAATGTTAACACCAGATCTAATTTTTAGATAGCTACCTAAGAAGAAAAACGCATGGGGCAGAGTGGGAAGATGGATGGATGGATGGATGGATGGATGGATGGATGGATGGATGCAGAGATGGGTGGAATGTCTGAGAAGATCTGTGCAGTTCCGAGTACCCCATGCTTACTCCCTTCATCTTGCTCTAGTGACTCTGCCTCCTTGGGCAGAGCTGAAGGATGACAAGCGATGGAACAGAGTAGCCTTGGGGATTTTTCCAAACACAGGAACCTGATCAAACCACAGATGGAGACACTGACTAGTCCATGCCCACTAGTTCCCAGGAAGGATGTTGTGAAAAAGCTTCTACTGTGATTGTTCACATGCTGCAGGACAAGAAAATTCTATATGCTGGTTTTGAGGGCAAACTTGCCTAGAAAAGGTTTTCTGTCATGAACAGGAGTTAAGTAAGACAATTGCTTCCTTTCTGAAAGACTTTGACTTCAGGCCACACAGAAACTTGTTTTTTTTCCGAAGAGTGTGAGCAATACAAACACCAGAGACCAGGATTAGAATGTAGTGGGTACAAAGGGCTGGCAGATAGCTCAATCGTACAGCTCTTGCTATGCAATCATTAGGACCTGAGTTCAAGTCTCAGTTCCCACTTAAAATCCTGGGTATAGTACTATGAGCTCGAAATCCTAGCAATGGGGAGGTAGAGACAGGCAAATCCAGCCAGTCTGTCTAGTTTAATCCTCAAATTCAAGGCCATGAAGGAGACCTCTCCAAACAAGGTGGATGACTCCTGAGGAAGGATTCTCAAGGCTGACTTGTAATTTACACATGCACAAGTGATCCAGGCATATATGAATGCATGTGTGTGGGCACGTGTACACGCGCGCGCACACACACACACACACACACACACACACACAGGTACAAAACAGTAATGGGTGCTTGATCTGAGAGACGATGATGAGAATGGATGCTGAATATTCCCAGGGGTAATCAGGTGCTAAAACTTTCAGTATATCCATGAATGAGGCAATCTTTTATTTCTCAGTAGGATCCAAGTGTACAACCCACATATTTTTCCTCAACCCCTCACAACTGTCTGTTCCCTTGAATAAACTGTCTGTGTCTCTTGCTTGAAAGTTAAAGAAAATTTGACAAAGAAATGGCTGGATCCATTGGTTCAATACTTCTCAAGCATTTTAGAACTTTTTCTTTCTTTCTTTCTTTCTTTCTTTCTTTCTTTCTTTCTTTCTTTCTTCCTTTCTTTTTTTCTGAGACAGGGCTTCTCTGTGTAGCCTTGGCCATCCCTAGACTCACTTTGTAGACCAGGCTGGCCTCAAACTCACAGGGATCTGTCTGCCTCTGCCTCCTGAGTGCTGGGATTACAGCGTGCGCCACCACGCCCAACTTACCTATGTATTTCTTAAAAATGTTTTTTTTTAATTGCATGCATGTGTATGTATAATGTGTATACATCATGCATGCACATGTGTCTGTATGGGAACATGTAATATCATGATAACTTTGTTAACATGCCAGATTATAACTTTGTAGAGTCAGTTCTCTCTCCCTACGTTTATGTAAGTTTTGGGATTGAGCTCCGGTTACCAGGTTTGTATGACAAGCGTCTTTACCCACTAAGCAGTCTTGCTGGCCCATCACCTTCATATTCTTCACCAACAAGGCAGTTGTGAATAAGACGCACTGTGTTCTTATTGGCGTAAAACTTGCTTCCTACTTAGTAAAACAGCCACAAAGAAATGAAGGCAAGAACTGTGACTTCAGACAGTGGACAGTGCCATAGAAGAAAAAGATAGTGGATCAGACTGCCTCCATGAGGAGGTGGCATTAGGGCTACCTACCTGTGAACGAAGCACCCGTTGAGAGTGCTGCAATTTTTAACCCTGTAAGATTCCTTACAGATCATCTTTGAATCAGAGGGAGGTCTGGAGAAATAGCTCAATAGTTAAGAACACTTGCTGCTCTTGCCTAGGATCTGGGTTTGATTCCCAATGTCAGCATGTTGTCTCATTACTCTTGCTCCAGTTCCAGGGTATCCGGTACCTTCTTTTGGCTCTTTCAGGGACCAGGCACACACATAATATGTAAGTAAATACTTACAAATATTTGAAAAATTCTGGATCTTTAAATAATTTTATTTTATAAGTTACAACCTGAGTAAACTCAGGAAAAATGTGACTTGACCACAGTTGCATAGCAAATTTGCAACAGGACATAAGATCCTTGGGTTCTCTTCATTATCTGTTCTATCCACCATCTAACTCCTCTCTCTGTCTCCCTCCATCTCCCTCTCTCTCTCTCTGTAGGTCTCTTTGGGTGTCATAATCACACTATGAATTCTATCTGTTACTTTCAGAGGGAGATGGCTTGAAAGATGTGGAGGAAGCAGGAACCATATGCAATTTCCCTTCCAGTGATTGGCAGTCTTTCATTTCTCTCATCACTTCAGGCCTGATACTCTCCTGTCTGAAATGCCCATGCATTTGCAAGACCAAGGCAGAGGGTGCGGGGGGGGGGGTGGCTAATCAAATGTTGCAAATTATAGGAGATTTCTGGAAGCAGAAGCATCCGTTTAGCATGGTCTGACAGCTGTTCTGAATACCTTCCCTAGAGACTGCAGGGCAGAGAGAAAGGGAGAGGGAAGGAGGGAGTAGAGAAGGAGGAAAGGCCATTGCCCCAAATAAATTAGGAATAAACATAAGCTTCCTTCCAAATTAAAATAACCAGACATTAAGGACAGCTTCCCTGTAGGTCACCCTCAGTTGCTCCTGACCTCCAACTGTTTGACATCCCTTCTCCCTTTCTCTCTGCCTGGATCTCTCTCCTCCCTCCACCACGCCCCCCTCCCCATCCCTTCTCCTTTCTTCTCTCTCCCTCACACCATGTTCCCATTATTGTCAGTAGAACGAGCTGCATGCATGCCAAATCAGGTCATTCACAAATATAGAACAAACGTCTGTCACTACAGATTTACCACTATGACGAAGGCTTGGCCCTTCTGTCTGTAAAAATTGTGCCCATTAGTGCTGTGACATCCCAGCTCCCAGAGCCTTTTAACCCTCTATCTCAGCCTGGCGGAGGCCAGCATTCTTCCAATAAACCTTGTTTGCGCACCTTCAATGGTTTCATTGCAATGACTCCTAGTGTGGGTCTAAGTCCAAGACACAGTCAGCCTTATTTTATACCCCCTTTCGCCAATGGCCCGTGTTCAAAGCCACTTTCTGGGGTTTAGTGGTTAATTATAAATATTTGTTCTGGGGTGAAATCTTCTGGGGGATATGTATCTAATAACAGGTAGGTAACAATACTCTATTAAAGCTGGAGTTGAGACACCCTTTTAAAAAAACAAACAAAACAAAAGAACTACCCAAACACTAAACTCTTTTTACTCTGCCCAGAATTCTCTGTTGGGTATTTTTAATTTATTGTGAGTTTTAACAGTGATTCTCCTTCCAACCACACATTCAGATGCACTCTGAAAAACAGGAGAGAGAAAATGAGGGGAGGGAAATAATAAAGAGAAAAGAGGAAGCATGTGGTGAGACATTGGTGCCTGTTTATCTGGTCCTGTTCTTGAATAGGTTGGATCATTTCAAAGTACAAAAGCCAAAGACACACATCTATAAATGAAATAATTGCTGATGAGGGTTATAATTCCATATAGAACATAGAATGCCCCCAAACTGGTGTCTTTTTCTGGCCTTGTTAACAGTCACTGCAGAAATCTAAAGCCATCCCGAAGCACAAGATAAAACAAAATCCCCCAAACAAAAAGCATAACCTAAAATCTCTATACACTGGGTCTATTTTAGCGGCTATGATGGATCTGCTTTCATAGTAAGAATTTTTATTTTTATGTTTGAGAGAAGGCAGTAGGAGCTGCCAGGGTTACAATGAGAAAATCAGACATAATGGCATAATGGCTTCAAGTAACAGAATCACCGGGATGATCCTGCTTGTAGATGCCGTTGCCAGTTAATTAGGGCACGGCGGTGATCTCCATCTCAGAGTTTGTTGTTATTTTGTTCATTTCTTTGATCAGTAGTTGGCTACGGGTTGCAATTAGAATTCGTCACCACGTGGTGCTGGGAAATGGGTTGAGAGTCTTGCAAACACTGAATCATGCAGCACATTCACACTGCATGGGAGTCTGCTCAAATGACGATGACGTGGAAACGCGGGCTTACACTCCATATTTTCCCATGTTGCTCTGACTTGTTTCTTCTGTGGTAGGAATTGAACAATATGGGCTTCCTCCAGGGGACAAAACAACACCTACTTCTTCGGCACGGAAGGGTGAGAGGAGCAGATGGATACAAACTAGGCTGAGAGGGGCCAACAGGGCACATGATGAAAAGGGAACAAAACTACCTGGCATCATACCTGGCACTGCCAACCATTTTGGCAGCTGGGCTGACTGGGGAACAGAAAAGCTCAGGCCCAGAAGAGAAAGGAGTCTAACAGTGCAGCAGGGAGCAGTATATTCCAGGGCAGTATGTTCTAGGTGTCTGAGTCCTGGACCACAGGGTTTATTTAAATGTTCAAATGCTGAGCCAGCATGAGGGAGCACCCTTGTTATCCCAGTACTGGGGAAGTAAGAAGTAGGAGGGTCAGGAGTTCAAAGACACCTGAACTACAGACAGCCTGCTTCCATGATAGACGGGGAGGAAGACGAACAGTCCCACTCCTTACAAACTGTGAGGGTTTATAAAATTTTGAGTATTCTGAAAATACTTTCTTAGTTCTCAAAGACCAGGAGACAAAACGTTCCCATCACCATGTTGCTTGAGTGGAGACGCATCACATTTAACTTGCACACGGTCACATTTTCACGTGATGTGGCACCTAACTGCATGCCCATAGCTTTACCTTGTGCTCATGGAAGAGAACAGAGATGTGTTTCAGTTATGGAAATAAATGCTTGCGTTCGTTCCATAGAAAAAACTGGGGAGCAAAGGTGGGAAAACTGTAAATTTGAGGCAGACCAGGACTTAATACAGACAAACAAACAATAACAAAGGAAGATGGTATTGGACATGCAAGGCACACACAGTTTTTGGTAGGTGCCATAAGACATCTTGTTTTCAGGAAGAAGGCTACACTTTGGTACCCTGTGGTCTCCACCTGAGGACTGTGGATTTGAGGCAGTCTGTTGTTCTTCATCAATGGAGAGGAAGGAAGATCGTGTTTGTAACACAGAAGCCAGCCCCCAACTCTCACACCTCTTTTCCTGTTTTCCTGTCAGAGGACTTTTCTCATGCGAAGAATGGGGGCAGCTGTGGGAGCTTGGCAGTGACTTTACTGAAGGAAAGTCTGGTGTGATGAGGTTTTTTTTTCCCCTAAACAAATTGTGTGGATTTTAGGAGATACCGGTTTTAGCGCAACCTGACAGGTCCATCTAGAAGTGGTGTCCTGGCTTGGTAACTTCCTAAGCATGGGGGGAACTTGCTTTGTCCTAGATGTAAGATGATTACGTGCCAGCAGGGTGCTATTAGTCTGTTTTCTGTTGCAGTAACTGAATATCGCAGATTGCATCATGTATAAAGAATGGAAGTTTGGCTGGGTAGTGGTGGCACACACCTTTAATCCCAGCACTCCGTGGGGAGGCGAGTGCAGAGGCAGGGGGATCTCTGTGTTTGAGGCCAGCCTGGTCTACAGAGCAAGTTCCAGGACAGCCAAGACTGCACAAAAACCCTGTCTCAAAAAACAAAAACAAAAATAAAACAAACAAACAAAACAAAGACTAGAGGTTTATTTAGTTCACAGTTCTGGAGACTGGGAAGTCAAACGGCATGACTCTCTGACTCCTAGTGAGGGCCTTTTTGCTGCATTATAACGTAGCAGAAGGAAAGACAGAGCAACGGCATGTCAACTCAACAGTTTGTTCCTCTTCTGTTATAGCCTTCATTCCCACCATGGGATTTCTGACTCTAAAGGCTGTCTAATTCCAGGTACTTCCCAACATCCTTTCTCCTGATATTGACAACATAGGAACACAGAGACCATTGCTGAGAACACTGTTTTCCTCTTTACCAGTTCTCACCTCTTCTTCCAATCAACCCGATGCTTATCAGGTTGTAAGAGAAAAGAAATTCTACTTGCCTTTTCTCTCATGCAGAATTATGGAGGGGAAAAAAAATCTAAGTAGAGAAGGCCATTTGAAGAAAATGATAGACAAGGGCCTGGGGTGGGGGTGGGGGCGCCAGATCACTGTGATCAAGAGGAAGGAAGCCTGCAGGAAAACCTTTACTCGCAAACCAAATTTAGAATAAGGTCTCCATTGTTTGTCTTAGAGTGGACAGAGTTCATGAGGTCTTGCTTTGACCCCAGGGGCCTTGTTCTTCCATTCTAGGCCAGCTCTGGGTAGGAGGAAGTCATATATCTCCTAAGAATATTTTCTGTCTTGTGCTTAAGTTAGTCACATTAAGAGGAGGAAATGAGGTCACGTGAACTTCCCATGGACATGTTGACGGGAGTGTCGCAGCTGATACAAAGGACTCCTTATGAAGCATGCACAAGTTTGGGGAAAGTCAAGCTTATGCTACTGACTGTCCTGGATGTCACCAGCTGTAGGAGGGCAATGAGCATCCTAGGACAGTGATTCCACGTGACAGGTACTGCTGCACATGCACATGGCCAAAGCACGCGGAAGGAAAGGCCGAAAATTAAACAATGCTATCCACAGGAAGTGAGGCTCGGTATAGAATGATTTAATGACTGAGTCAAATCTGGTACTGGCTTCCCCTTTATTTCATCAATTGCTAGGCAGTTGGTAGGCTAAGATGAAATCCTAATGTGTCAGGCTGGCAAGATAGTTCAGTGGGTAAAGGTACTTGTTGCCAAGCCTGAGTTTGCCTTTTGGGACTTGTGCAATGGAAAGAGAGCTAACTCCTGCAAACTGTTCTCCGACTTCCCTGTAAACACTCTGTATTCATATGTATGCCTTTACCCCACACAGTTGTCTTAAACCTCAGAAATACAAGGAATATGAATCGGCATCAAACAGGGACCAAAGGAAGAGAAGATTGTTTTTTGTTGCTCTTTCTTGGTACCCCAGAGATTGTGTGTGTGTGTGTGTGTGTCCAGTCATCATGACAGTTATCTAGGCACAAAAGGAGAGAGGATGTTCTAAAGAGAAAAATTATGAATGTTAAACATAGTGCATAACCACTAAACATCTGACTCTTTCCTTTAGAGTCAGCAGCTTCAGTTTCCTGTGCAATGACTGGGGCCAGGATCTAGTAAAGTAAAAGGGGGATGACTTCTTTTTCCCTCCCTCCCTCCTTCCTTCCTTCCTTCCTTCCTTCCTTCCTTCCTTCCTTCCTTCCTTC